>NC_061513.1:94062622-94341937 GCF_022539505.1 Lolium rigidum
GAGAAACCTTCCGCAGCCACCGCCATCGCGAAGCCAAGATCTGGGGGACAGGAGTCTCTGTTCCGGCACGCCGCCGGGACGGGGAAGTGCCCCCGGAAGGCTCCTCCATTGACACCACCGCCATCTTCATCACCGCTGTTGTCTCCCATGAGGAGGGAGTAGTTCTCCATCGAGGCTCGGGGCTGTACCGGTAGCTATGTGGTTAATCTCTCTCCTATGTGCTTCAATACAATAATCTCATGAGCTGCCTTACATGATTGAGATTCATATGATGATGCTTGTAATCTAGATGTCATTGTGCTAGTCAAGTGGATTTTACTTATGTGATCTCCGGAGACTCCTTGTCCCACGTGTGTAAAGGTGACAAGTGTGTGCACCGTGTGGGTCTCTTAGGCTATATTTAACGAATACTTATTCACCGTTATGAATGGCATAGTGAAGTGCTTATTTATATCTCTTTATGATTGCAATGTGTTTTGTATCACAATTTTTCTGTGTGCTACTCTAGTGATGTTATTAAAGTAGTTTATTCCTCCCGCACGGTGTAATGGTGACAAGTGTGTGCATCGTGTAGTACTTGGCGTAGGCTATGATTGTGATCTCTTGTAGATTATGAAGTTAACTATTGCTATGATAGTATTGATGTGATCTATTCCTCCTTTCGTAGTGTGAAGGTGACAAGTAGTGCATGCTATGTTAGTACTTGGTTTAGTTGTGTTGATCCGTCATGCACTCTAAGGTTATTTAAATATGAACATCGAATATTGTGGAGCTTGTTAACTCCGGCATTGAGGGTTCGTGTAATCCTACACAGTTAGTGGTGTTCATCATCCAACAAGAGAGTGTAGAGTCTAGCATCTATTTATTTATTCTGTTATGTGATCAAAGTTGAGAGTGTCCACTAGTGAAAGTATGATCCCTAGGCCTTGTTCCTAAATATCGCTATCGCTGCTTGTTTACCGTTCTCATCGCATCTCGTATTGTCCGCAATATTACCACCATCAACTACACGCCAAGCAAGCACTTTTCTGGTGCCGTTACTACTGCTCATACTTATTCATACCACCTGTATTTCACTATCTCTTCGCCGAACTAGTGCACCTATTAGGTGTGTTGGGGACACAAGAGACTTCTTGCTTTGTGGTTGCAGGGTTGCTTGAGAGGGATATCTTTGACCTCTTCCTCCCTGAGTTCGATAAACCTTGGGTGATCCACTTAAGGGAAACTTTCTGCTGTTCTACAAACCTCTCGCTCTTGGAGGCCCAACACTGTCTACAAGAATAGAAGCACCCGTAGACATCAAGCACTTTTCTGGCGCCGTTGCCGGGGAGGAAAGGTAAACGGCACACACACACCGGACCCCGACAACTAGCCACTTTTCTGGCGCCGTTGCCGGGGAGGAAAGGTAAAAGGCACTCATACTCCGGTCCCAGGTAAAGTACTTTTCTGTTGCCGTTGTGTGTGTGTTCGAAGCTATTTCCTTTAGATCCCGCAATTGCATCTTTTTGTTTCTTGTTTACACTAGTTTGGCATAATGGACAACAATGAGCTTCTTATTCTATTTCCTGATTTAAGACATGGATGGTTTGATGCGAAAATTAAAAAAACCATGGAACATATTAGTATGAACACTTTGAATACCATTGTTGCTAATGATATAGAAAGTTCTAAGCTTGGGGAAGCTGGTTTTCATGATATTTTTAGTCCCCCAAGCATTGAGGAGAAAATTTTCTTTGATGATACTTTGCCTCCTATTTATGATGATTATAATGATAGTGGTCTTTTGGTGCCACCTACTATGGAGGATGAAGTTTATTATGATTATACTATGCCTCCTACACTTGATGAGAATAATAATGATAGCTACTTTGTTGAATTTGCTCCCACTACAACTAATAAAATTGATTATGCTTATGTGGAGAGTAATAATTTTATGCATGAGACTCATGATAAGAATGTTTCATTTGATAGTTATATTGTTGAGTTTGCTCATGATGCTACTGGATATTATTATGAGAGAGGAAAATATGGTTGTAGAAATTTTCATGTTACTAAAACACCTCTCTTTTTCCTAAAATCTTGAAGCCGCACTTGTTTTATCTTTCTATGCTTGTTGCATTATGCTTCATGAACTTGTTTATTTACAAGATTCCTTTTCATAGGAAGCATGTTAGACTTAAATATGTTTTGAATTTGCTTCTTGATGCTCTCTTTTGCTTCAAATACTATTTCTTGCGAGCGCATCATTAAACCAGCTCATGGCTATAAAGAAAGAACTTCTTGGGAGATAACCCATGTGTTTATTTTGCTACAGTACTTTTGTTTTGTATTTGTGTCTTAAAAGTTGTTACTATTGTAGCAACCTCTCCTTATCTTAGTTTTGTTGCATTGTTGTGCCAAGTAAGGTCGTTGATAGTAAGGTTCATACTAGATTTGGATTATCTGCGTAGAAACAGCATTTCTTTTCTGTCACGAATCTGGGCCTAATTCTCTCGTAGGTAACTCAGAAAATTATGCCAATTTACGTGAGTGATCCTCAGATTTGTACGCAACTTTCATTCAATTTGGGCATTTTCATCTGAGCAAGTCCGGTGCCTCTTTAAAATTCGTCTTTACGGACCGTTCTGTTTTGACTGATTCTGCCTTTTATTTCGCATTGCCTCTTTTGCTCGTGTTGGATGGATTTCTTTGTTCCATTAACTTCCAAGTAGCTTTGTGCAATGTCCAGGAGTGTTAAGAATGATTGTGTCACCTCTGAACATGTGAATTTTTGATTATGCACTAACCCTCTAATGAGTTTGTTTCGAGTTTGGTGTGGAGGAAGTTTTCAAGGGTCAAGAGAGGAGGATGATATACTATGATCAAGAAGAGTGAAAAGTCTAAGCTTGGGGATGCCCCGGTGGTTCATCCCTGCATATTCCAAGAAGACTCAAGCATCTAAGCTTGGGGATGCCCAAGGCATCCCCTTCTTCATCGACAAATTATCAGGTTTCTTCTCTTGAAACTATATTTTTATTCGGTCACATCTTATGTGCTTTACTTGGAGCGTATGTGTGCTTTTATATTCGTTCTATGAATAAATACATGCTTGTGTGGGAGAGAGACACGCTCCGCTGGTTCATATGAACACATGTGTTCTTATCTTTTAATGTTCATGGCGAAGGTTGAAACTGCTTCGTTCATTGTTATATGGTTGGAAACGGAAAATGCTACATGTAGTAATTGGTAAAATGTCTTGGATAATGTGATACTTGGCAATTGTTGTGCTCATGTTTAAGCTCTTGCATCATATACTTTGCACCCATTAATGAAGAAATACATAGAGCTTGCTAAAATTTGGTTTGCATAATTGGTCTCTCTAAGGTCTAGATAATTCCTAGTAAAGAGTTTGAACAACAAGGAAGACGGTGTAGAGTCTTATAATGTTTACAATATGTCTTTTATGTGAGTTTTGCTGCACCGGTTCATCCTTGTGTTTGTTTCAAATAACTTTGCTAGCCTAAACCTTGTATCGAGAGGGAATACTTCTCATGCATCCAAAATCCTTGAGCCAACCACTATGCCATTTGTGTCCACCATACCTACCTACTACATGGTATTTCTCCGCCATTCCAAAGTAAATTGCTTGAGTGCTACCTTTAAATAATTCAAAATTTATCACCTCTGATTTGTGTCAATGTTTTATAGCTCATGAGGAAGTATGTGGTGTTTATCTTTCATTCTTGTTGGGCAACTTTCACCAATGGACTAGTGGCTTCATCCGCTTATCTAATAATTTTGCAAAAAGAGCTGGCAATGGGATTCCCAGTCCCAAATTAATTAACCTAAATAGACACTCCTCCATGGTATGTGATTGTTGGACGGCACCCGAAGGATTCGGTTAGCCATGGCTTGAGAAAGCAAAGGTGGGGAGGAGTTTCATCATAATAAAACTAAAATAAAAAGGCACTCCTTCATGGTATGAGATTGTTGGCAGGCACCCGAGGATTCGGTTAGCCATGGTTTGTGAAAGAAAGGTTGGAAGGAGTGCCACCCAAAAATAAAAATAATTCATGGGAGCCGCTCTTTGAAGGTTTGTCCGGCAAGGGGGTTAGAGTGCCCACTACCATTCGTTGACAACAACAAACACCTCTCAAAATTTTACTTTTATGCTCTCTTTATGTTTTCAAAACCAAAGCTCTAGCACAAATATAGCAATCAATGCTTCCTCTCGCGAAGGGCCATTCTTTTACTTTTATGTTGAGTCAGTTCACCTATCTCTCTCCACCTCAAGCAAGCAAACACTTGTGTGAACTGTGCATTGATTCTTACATACTTGCTTATTGCACTTGTTATATTGCTTTGCATTGACAACTATCCATGAGATATACATGTTATAAGTTGAAAGCAACCGCTGAAACTTAATCTTCCTTTGTGTTGCTTCAATACCTTTACTTTGAATTATTGCTTTATGAGTTAACTCTTATGAAAGACTTATTGATGCTTGTCTTGAAGTACTATTCATGAAAAGTCTTTGCTTTATGATTCAGTTGTTTACTCATGTCATTACCATTGTTTTGATCACCGCATTCATTACATATGCTTACAATAGTATGATCAAGGTTATGATGGCATGTCACTCCAGAAATTTTCTTTGTTATCGTTTACTTGCTCGGGACGAGCAGGAACTAAGCTTGGGGATGCTGATACGTCTCCGACGTATCGATAATTTCTTATGTTCCATGCCACATTATTGATGATATCTACATGTTTTATGCATACTTTATGTCATTATTATGCGTTTTCCGGAACTAACCTATTGACGAGATGCCGAAGGGCCAGCTCTCGTTTTCTCGCTGTTTTTGGTTCCAGAAATCCTAGTAAGGAAATATTCTCGGAATCGGACGAAATCAAGGCCCAGCATCCTATTTTTCCACGAAGCTTCCAGAACACCCGAGAGTCGCCGAGGGGGGGCCACTGGGCCCCCAGATGACAGGGCGGCGCGGCCTAGGGGGGGGCCCCCCCTAGTGTGTCACCGCCTCGTCGACTCTCCGACTCCGCCTCTTCGCCTATAAAAAGGTCCCTGACCTAAAACCTCGAGACGAAAAAAATCCACGGTACAAGAAACCTTCCAGAGCCGCCGCCATCGCGAAGCCAAGATCTGGGGGACAGGAGTCTCTGTTCCGGCACGCCGCCGGGACGGGGAAGTGCCCCGGAAGGCTCCTCCATCGACGCCACCGCCATCTTCATCACCGCTGCTGTCTCCCATGAGGAGGGAGTAGTTCTCCATCGAGGCTCGGGGCTGTACCGGTAGCTATGTGGTTAATCTCTCTCCTATGTGCTTCAATACAATAATCTCATGAGCTGCCTTACATGATTGAGATTCATATGATGATGCTTGTAATCTAGATGTCATTGTGCTAGTCAAGTGGATTTTACTTATGTGATCTCCGGAGACTCCTTGTCCCACGTGTGTAAAGGTGACAGTGTGTGTGCACCGTGTGGGTCTCTTAGGCTATATTTCACAGAATACTTATTCACTGTTATGAATGGCATAGTGAAGTGCTTATTTATATCTCTTTATGATTGCAATGTGTTTTGTATCACAATTTATCCGTGTGCTACTCTAGTGATGTTATTAAAGTAGTTTATTCCTCCCGCACGGTGTAATGGTGACAGGTGTGTGCATCGTGTAGTACTTGGCGTAGGCTATGATTGTGATCTCTTGTAGATTATGAAGTTAACTATTGCTATGATAGTATTGATGTGATCTATTCCTCCTTTCGTAGTGTGAAGGTGACAGATGTGCATGCTATGTTAGTACTTGGTTTAGTTGTGTTGATCCGTCGTGCACTCTAAGGTTATTTAAATATGAACATCGAATATTGTGGAGCTTGTTAACTCCGGCATTGAGGGTTCGTGTAATCCTACACGCTTAGTGGTGTTCATCATCCAACAAGAGAGTGTAGAGTCTAGCATCTATTTATTTATTCTGTTATGTGATCAAAGTTGAGAGTGTCCACTAGTGAAAGTATGATCCCTAGGCCTTGTTCCTAAATATTGCTATCGCTGCTTGTTTACTGTTCTACTGCATCTGTATTGTCCGCAATATTACCACCATCAACTACACGCCAGCAAGCACTTTTCTGGTGCCGTTACTACTGCTCATACTTATTCATACCACCCGTATTTCACTATCTCTTCGCCGAACTAGTGCACCTATTAGGTGTGTTGGGGACACAAGAGACTTCTTGCTTTGTGGTTGCAGGGTTGCTTGAGAGGGATATCTTTGACCTCTTCCTCCCCGAGTTCGATAAACCTTGGGTGATCCACTTAAGGGAAACTTGCTGCTGTTCTACAAACCTCTGCTCTTGGAGGCCCAACACTGTCTACAAGAATAGAAGCACCCGTAGACATCAAGCACTTTTCTGGCACCGTTGCCGGGGAGGAAAGGTAAACGGCACACACACACCGGACCCCGGCAACTAGCCACTTTTCTGGCGCCGTTGCCGGGGAGGAAAGGTAAAAGGCACTCATACTCCGGTCCCAGGTAAAGTACTTTTCTGTTGCCGTTGTGTGTGTGTGTTCGAAGCTATTTCCTTTAGATCCTGCAATTGCATCTTTTTGTTTCTTGTTTACACTAGTTTGGCATAATGGACAACAATGAGCTTCTTATTCTATTTCCTGATTTAAGACATGGATGGTTTGATGCGAAAATTAAAAAACCCATGGAACATATTAGTATGAACACTTTGAATACCATTGTTGCTAATGATATAGAAAGTTCTAAGCTTGGGGAAGCTGGTTTTCATGATATTTTTAGTCCCCCAAGCATTGAGGAGAAAATTTTCTTTGATGATACTTTGCCTCCTATTTATGATGATTATAATGATAGTGGTCTTTTGGTGCCACCTACTATGGAGGATGAAGTTTATTATGATTATACTATGCCTCCTACACTTGATGAGAATAATAATGATAGCTACTTTGTTGAATTTGCTCCCACTACAACTAATAAAATTTATTATGCTTATGTGGAGAGTAATAATTTTATGCATGAGACTCATGATAAGAATGTTTCATTTGATAGTTATATTGTTGAGTTTGCTCATGATGCTACTGGATTTTATTATGAGAGAGGAAAATATGGTTGTAGAAATTTTCATGTTACTAAAACACCTCTCTTTTTTCGAAAATCTTGAAGCTGCACTTGTTTTATCTTTCTATGCTTGTTGCATTATGCTTCATGAACTTGTTTATTTACAAGATTCCTTTTCATAGGAAGCATGTTAGACTTAAATATGTTTTGAATTTGCTTCTTGATGCTCTCTTTTGCTTCAAATACTATTTCTTGCGAGCGCATCATTAAAACTGCTATAAAGAAAGAACTTCTTGGGAGATAACCCATGTGTTTATTTTGCTACAGTACTTTTGTTTTGTATTTGTGTCTTAAAAGTTGTTACTATTGTAGCAACCTCTCCTTATCTTAGTTTTGTTGCATTGTTGTGCCAAGTAAGGTCGTTGATAGTAAGGTTCATACTAGATTTGGATTACTGCGCAGAAACAGATTTCTTTTCTGTCACGAATCTGGGCCTAATTCTCTGTAGGTAACTCAGAAAATTATGCCAATTTACGTGAGTGATCCTCAGATATGTACGCAACTTTCATTCAATTTGGGCATTTTCATCTGAGCAAGTATGGTGCCTCTTTAAAATTCGTCTTTACGGACTGTTCTGTTTTGACAGATTCTGCCTTTTATTTCGCATTGCCTCTTTTGCTGTGTTGGATGGATTTCTTTGTTCCATTAACTTCCAGTAGCTTTGTGCAATGTCCGAAGTGTTAAGAATTATTGTGTCACCTCCGAACATGTGAATTTTTGATTATGCACTAACCCTCTAATGAGTTTGTTTCGAGTTTGGTGTGGAGGAAGTTTTCAAGGGTCAAGAGAGGAGGATGATATACTATGATCAAGAAGAGTGAAAAGTCTAAGCTTGGGGATGCCCCGGTGGTTCATCCCTGCATATTCCAAGAAGACTCAAGCATCTAAGCTTGGGGATGCCCAAGGCATCCCCTTCTTCATCGACAAATTATCAGGTTTCTTCTCTTGAAACTATATTTTTATTCGGTCACATCTTATGTGCTTTACTTGGAGCGTCTGTGTGCTTTTATTTTCGTTCTATGAATAAATACATGCTTGTGTGGGAGAGAGACACGCTCCGCTGGTTCATATGAACACATGTGTTCTTATCTTTTAATGTTCATGGCGAAGGTTGAAACTGCTTCGTTCATTGTTATATGGTTGGAAACGGAAAATGCTACATGTAGTAATTGGTAAAATGTCTTGGATAATGTGATACTTGGCAATTGTTGTGCTCATGTTTAAGCTCTTGCATCATATACTTTGCACCCATTAATGAAGAAATACATAGAGCTTGCTAAAATTTGGTTTGCATAATTGGTCTCTCTAAGGTCTAGATAATTCCTAGTAAAGAGTTTGAACAACAAGGAAGACGGTGTAGAGTCTTATAATGTTTACAATATGTCTTTTATGTGAGTTTTGCTGCACCGGTTCATCCTTGTGTTTGTTTCAAATAACTTTGCTAGCCTAAACCTTGTATCGAGAGGGAATACTTCTCATGCATCCAAAATCCTTGAGCCAACCACTATGCCATTTGTGTCCACCATACCTACCTACTACATGGTATTTCTCCGCCATTCCAAAGTAAATTGCTTGAGTGCTACCTTTAAATAATTCAAAATTTATCACCTCTGATTTGTGTCAATGTTTTATAGCTCATGAGGAAGTATGTGGTGTTTATCTTTCATTCTTGTTGGGCAACTTTCACCAATGGACTAGTGGCTTCATCCGCTTATCCAATAATTTTGCAAAAAGAGCTGGCAATGGGATTCCCAGTCCCAAATTAATTAACCTAAATAGACACTCCTCCATGGTATGTGATTGTTGGACGGCACCCGAAGGATTCGGTTAGCCATGGCTTGAGAAAGCAAAGGTGGGGAGGAGTTTCATCATAATAAAACTAAAATAAAAAGGCACTCCTTCATGGTATGAGATTGTTGGCAGTGCACCCGAGGATTCGGTTAGCCATGGTTTGTGAAAGAAAGGTTGGAAGGAGTGCCACCCAAAAATAAAAATAATTCATGGGAGCCGCTCTTTGAAGGTTTGTCCGGCAAGGGGTTAGAGTGCCCACTACCATTCGTTGACAACAACAAACACCTCTCAAAATTTTACTTTTATGCTCTCTTTATGTTTTCAAAACCAAAGCTCTAGCACAAATATAGCAATCAATGCTTCCCTCTGCGAAGGGCCATTCTTTTACTTTTATGTTGAGTCAGTTCACCTATCTCTCTCCACCTCAAGCAGCAAACACTTGTGTGAACTGTGCATTGATTCTTACATACTTGCTTATTGCACTTGTTATATTGCTTTGCATTGACAACTATCCATGAGATATATATGTTATAAGTTGAAAGCAACCGCTGAAACTTAATCTTCCTTTGTGTTGCTTCAATACCTTTACTTTGAATTATTGCTTTATGAGTTAACTCTTATGAAAGACTTATTGATGCTTGTCTTGAAGTACTATTCATGAAAAGTCTTTGCTTTATGATTCAGTTGTTTACTCATGTCATTACCATTGTTTTGATCACTGCATTCATTACATATGCTTACAATAGTATGATCAAGGTTATGATGGCATGTCACTCCAGAAATTTTCTTTGTTATCGTTTACCTGCTCGGGACGAGCGAGAACTAAGCTTGGGGATGCTGATACGTCTCCGACGTATCGATAATTTCTTATGTTCCATGCCACATTATTGATGATATCTACATGTTTTATGCATACTTTATGTCATTATTATGCATTTTCCGGAACTAACCTATTGACGAGATGCCGAAGGGCCGGTTCTCGTTTTCTGCTGTTTTTGGTTCCGAAATCCTAGTAAGGAAATATTCTCGGAATCGGACGAAATCAAGGCCCGAGCATCCTATTTTTCCACGAAGCTTCCAGAACACCCGAGAGTCGCGCAGGGGGGCCACTGGGCCCCCAGATGACAGGGCGGCGCGGCCTAGGGGGGGGGGCGCCCCCCTAGTGTGTCACCGCCTCGTCGACTCTCCGACTCCGCCTCTTCGCCTATAAAAAGGTCCCTGACCTAAAAACTCGAGACGAAAAAAAGCCACGGTACAAGAAACCTTCCAGAGCCGCCGCCATCGCGAAGCCAAGATCTGGGGGACAGGAGTCTCTGTTCCGGCACGCCGCCGGGACGGGGAAGTGCCCCCGGAAGGCTCCTCCATCGACGCCACCGCCATCTTCATCACCGCTGCTGTCTCCCATGAGGAGGGAGTAGTTCTCCATCGAGGCTCGGGGCTGTACCGGTAGCTATGTGGTTAATCTCTCTCCTATGTGCTTCAATACAATAATCTCATGAGCTGCCTTACATGATTGAGATTCATATGATGATGCTTGTAATCTAGATGTCATTGTGCTAGTCAAGTGGATTTTACTTATGTGATCTCCGGAGACTCCTTGTCCCACGTGTGTAAAGGTGACGAGTGTGTGCACCGTGTGGGTCTCTTAGGCTATATTTCACGGAATACTTATTCACCGTTATGAATGGCATAGTGAAGTGCTTATTTATATCTCTTTATGATTGCAATGTGTTTTGTATCACAATTTTTCTGTGTGCTACTCTAGTGATGTTATTAAAGTAGTTTATTCCTCCCGCACGGTGTAATGGTGACGAGTGTGTGCATCGTGTAGTACTTGGCGTAGGCTATGATTGTGATCTCTTGTAGATTATGAAGTTAACTATTGCTATGATAGTATTGATGTGATCTATTCCTCCTTTCGTAGTGTGAAGGTGATAGTGTGCATGCTATGTTAGTACTTGGTTTAGTTGTGTTGATCTGTCGTGCACTCTAAGGTTATTTAAATATGAACATCGAATATTGTGGAGCTTGTTAACTCCGGCATTGAGGGTTCGTGTAATCCTACACGATTAGTGGTGTTCATCATCCAACAAGAGAGTGTAGAGTCTAGCATCTATTTATTTATTCTGTTATGTGATCAAAGTTGAGAGTGTCCACTAGTTAAAGTATGATCCCTAGGCCTTGTTCCTAAATACTGCTATCGCTGCTTGTTTACTGTTCTACTGCATCTGTATTGTCCGCAATATTACCACCATCAACTACACGCCAGCAAGCACTTTTCTGGTGCCGTTACTACTGCTCATACTTATTCATACCACCTGTATTTCACTATCTCTGCCATGAAGTGGATCCCTCGCGCCGCCGTTCCCCTGGTCTGCTGCGCCACGAGCCTGCACGGCGGCGCCGCGATTCCTCTCGAGGACGCACTCACCTCCGATCCCCATCCCAACCTGCTTCTGTGAAGATGCCCCCCACCGGGAGAATGTTCTCCGTCCCGTAGCCGTCCGCTGGAGACGACCCGTCCTCGGAGCTCCGGCCGCCCGGACCACTCAATCTTGGCCGACCCCTTGCACTTGCCTCGTTGAATGTAAAAATAATTGCTGCTATGTCTTTTCTTTTTTTGCGTGCAGGACCATGATCCTTGGATGCGGATGTGGAGGCGCGGCGTGGTATGGCTGGGGCGGGGGCTCTGCCGGAGTGGAATGTGGAGGCGTAGGCGGCGGGGATGGATCTGGAGGAACCACTCGCGTATATGGCGTCGCTGGGGCGGCGTGGGAGGCCCGGCGGCGGGAGTGGATTGTGGAGGCGGCGGCGGCGGGGCTGGAGCTGGAGGAACAACTCGCGTCGCTGGGGTGCGCTAGATTTTTTCGCGTGCGTGTGCGTGAAGGAGATTAGACTGCGGGTTGATTACGTGATTAATGAGGGGCTATAATGCAAAACGGCTGACGACGTACGACGCACCAGTCGCATAGAAATTTAATAATAGTAAAGAAGATTGTTGTGAATTCTGGCTCCTTTTTTTCTCTTTGCAGCCTTTGAAACATATCCTTTTGGGCTCATTTTATTTATTTTTTCCGGTTTCTAACGAATAATCAGTGTGCCTGCTCATCTTTAATCTGGCTTGCTTGGAAGGATCATTCATCATGCGGGACAACCATCAGCTGTTAAGTCATTCAAGTTTCCAACGGAACGAACTTTGGCAAATATACATCAGTAGCCTACGTCTTAGGACTTCAAATTTGTTAGTTATGAAAATTCTGATTGTGTGATTAGCGTCCAGTTGATTTTTAAACAGCCATTTTCAATATGTTTATCTGAAATTAATCCATTCCAAGTCAATAGTGTAGTCAAATGATATTTCAGAACAACCCTACAGACACAATATGCATTAGCTTCTAACCATTTCCATGTTATTTCCTCAAGATTTATGTTTTATCTAATCTTAAATTGTCATTTTCACTTATTTTAAATGCTATTTTCTTCAGGTTTCAATAAAATTTTCTATAATTCCCGCAACAACGCGCGGGGTATCAACTAGTTTAGCCATACGACCCAATACATACACAAAAGTCAAAATGAGACGACTCCAAACTTAGACCCATTTTGTCTAATCATAGTAGTACGCACACCATAGTAGTATATATTTTCTTAGCTGTTGTAACCATCGATTTTTTCAAAATATAACTATCGACTTTATTTTGAATCTTGCATACCAAAAGTTTAATGCCATCATGATTTACTTATCGTATGGAGTAAGCCATCGCAAGAGGAAATGGTGGCGAACGTTGTAATCTAGCTAGTTCTTCGGCTCGACGGCAGTTGCACGAGTAGTAGTATATATATGTACCTTTGAGTAGCCGGAGTCGATGTGCTGTCTATGGCCGGCAGGTCCGGTGAGGACTCGCCATCTCGCCGACCTTGTCTTCTCTCCTCGGTGCAAGCTACAGTTGTGGTGCTGATCTACGCTGGCGCCGGTGAGCAATGTCACCTATAGTTTCTGGCTGTAGCGGTGCAATATAATATATAGGCAGAGTCCAATCTCAGTGATCCCAAATCTTGCGGAAAATATTCTTTGACCCTGCCCCTCTAACATTTTCCTGACCTTGAATCACTGAAATGTGGGTCGCACCGTTTGCGAGACCCGGCTGGTAATGAACCAAAGTCAGGAAAGGCGAAGTCAGAGAACCCCCTTCGAAATCTTGTGATGTAGGGCCCACTTGTCGGATGATACAACTGCACATAGGCTTCCGCAGAAGTCCTCCTCTCTCGAAATTCTCAGCTTGTGAACACATCTTGGAGAAAATATTCTTTGACCCTGCTTCTCTTACATTTCCCTGACTTTGAATCACTGAAATGTGGGTCGCACAACGTGCGGGACCCGGCTGGCAATGAACCAAAGTCAGGAAAGGCGAAGTCACAGAATCCCCTTCGAAATCTTGTGATGTAGGGCCCGCTCATTGGGTGATACAACTATACATAGGCTCCGCATTGGTCCTCCTCTCTCGAAATTCTCAGCTTGTGAACACACATGCAAGGGCTCCGCAGTAGATCAATAGTGTAGCCCTCTGACATACATCTGGAAGTCAGAATTGGATAGAGATGGCGCGTAGAAGAAGGGAAAGATTTACTGGCGCCTCTCCTTCACGGGTGAAGCAGGAGACATGCATCACCTTTTTGGGTGATGTTGACTGGTGTCCCTATAGCTTTTGTCAACACAGGCTTGCGCTATCATTGCTCACCTGCGTAGGAAATTGCATAAACCAACCATTTTGATTAAAATCATTTGTATTGGAAATTTGTAGGATAAACATTATAGTGCTCCGATTCATATTACTTGATGTTAATATAGATGTATCTGGACACATTTTAGTTATACATAAATCCATTTTAGCATCAAGTAGTATGAATCAGAGGCAATAGGATCAGAAGTTTTTCTTGTATGGTTATTTTATTTCAAGTATTGATTTCCGTACTAGCTAGTATTCTTCCAAACAAACTTTCAATTACGCTAAATTAATTTCATTGGAAATCTGAAGCATATCCACCCATATGTATATACCTCTATTTCATCTGGTGGAACCAAACAAACTATGGTTAGGGTTAGGGTTAGGGTTTAGGGTTAGGGTTAGGGTTTTGGGTTAGGTTTAGGTTAGGGTTAAGGTTAGGGTTCGGGTTTAGGGTTTAGGGTTTAGGGTTAGTATTAGGGTTAGGGTTAGGGTTAGGGTTAGGGTTAGGGTTAGGGTTAGGTTTAGGGTTAGGGTTAGGGTTAGGGTTAGGGTTTAGGGTTAGGGTTTAGGGTTAGGGTTATAGATAAACCTTATAGTGCTCCGATTCATATTACTTGATGATAATATAGATGTACTAGACACATTTTAGTTATAGATACATCCATTATAGCATCAAGTAGTATAAATCAGAGGCAGTAGGATCGGAAGTTTTTCTTGTATGGTTATTTTATTTCAATGATTGATTTTCGTACTAGCCATTACAAGAAAAGTTCTGATACTCAACGTCCAATTTTCGTCAACTAAGGCCCATTTTTTGTCGCATATGGGCCTAACCCGACGATTTGGATTCTGTTGTCCAAAGTGCATCAGGCAAAGTCCTACGACGTTTTTTTTGATTCGTCGCGTTTGGGCGCCCTTCTGCCACAGAAAACCGGACTGTTGCAGAAGTGGTTTCGGGAGACCGTTGACTGCTGACGTCTGATACGTCTCCGACGTATCGATAATTTCTTGTGTTCCATGTCACATTATTGATGATATCTACATGTTTTATGCATACTTTATGTCATATTTATGCGTTTTCCGGAACTAACCTATTGACGAGATGCCGAAGGGCCAGTTCCTGTTTTCTGCTGTTTTTGGTTCCAGAAATCCTAGTAAGGAAATATATTCGGAATCGGACGAAATCAAGACCCCGCATCCTATTTTTCCACGAAGCTTCCAGAACACCCGGGAAGGACCAGAGGGGGGCCACAGGCCCACCAGACCATAGGCCGGCGCGGCCTGGGTGTGGCCCGCGCCACCCTATGGTGTCGCCGCCTCTTCGACCCTCCGACGCCGCCTCTTCGCCTATAAAAAGGTCCCCGACCTAAAACCTCGATACGAAAAAAGCCACGGTACGAGAAACCTTCCGGAGCCGCCGCCATCGCGAAGCCAAGATCCGGCGGACAGGAGTCTCCGTCCCGGCACGCCGCCGGGACGGGGAAGTGCCCCGGAAGGCTCCTCCATCGACACCACCGCCATCTTCATCAACACTGTTGTCTCCCATGAGGAGGGAGTAGTTCTCCATCGAGGCTCGGGGCTGTACCGATAGCTATGTGGTTAATCTCTCTCCTATGTACTTCAATACAATGATCTCATGAGCTGCTTTACATGATTGAGATCCATATGATGAGCTTTGTATCGCTACTAGTTGTGTGCTACTCATGTGATGTTATTAAAGTAGTCTATTCCTCCTGCACGGTGTAAAGGTGACTAGTGTGTGCACCGTGTGGTTCTTGTCGTAGGCTATGATCATGATCTCTTGTAGATTGTGGAGTTAATTATCATTATGATAGTATTGATGTGATCTATTCCTCCTTCATAGTGTAATGTGGACAGTGTGTGCACTATGTTAGTTCTTGGTTTATTTTGCAATGATCTATTATGCTCTAAGGTTATTTAAATATGAACATTGAATTGTGGAGCTTGTTAACTCCGGCATTGAGGGTTCGTGTAATCCTACGCAATGTGTTCATCATCCAACAAAAGAGTGTATGTAGCACATATGAGAAAGAGTTATTTATTATGCGATCAATGTTGAGAGTGTCCACTAGTGAAAGTATGATCCCTAGGCCTTGTTCCTAAATACAGCTATCGCTGCTTGTTTACTGTTTTACTGTGTTACTACTGCTGCCATATTACCACCATCAACTACACGCCAGCAAGCACTTTTCTGGCACCGTTGCTACTGCTACTATTTATTCATACCACCTGTGTTTCACTATCTCTTCTCCGAACTAGTGCACCTATTAGGTGTGTTGGGGACACAAGAGACTTCTTGCTTTGTGGTTGCAGGGTTGCTTGAGAGGGATATCTTTGACCTCTTCCTCCCTGAGTTCGATAAACCTTGGGTGATCCACTTAAGGGAAACTTGCTGCTGTTCTACAAACCTCTGCTCTTGGAGGCCCAACATTGTCTACAAGAATAGAAGCTCCCGTAGACATCAAGCTATTTTCTGGCGCCGTTGCCGGGGAGGAAAGGTAAAAGGTACTTACACTCTGGATCTCGGCTACTAAGCTATTTACGCCGTTGTAAGTACTCGAAGCTATTTCCTTTAGATCCTGCAATTGCATCTTTTTGTTTCTTGTTTACACTAGTTAGGCATAATGGACACCAATGAGCTTCTTATTCTATTTCCTGATTTAAAACATGGATTGTTTGATGCGAAAATTAAAAAACCTATGGAATCTTATTTGCATGCTGGTAGTAATATTAGTATGAACGCTTTGAACACCATTGTTGATAATGATATAGAAAGTTCTAAGCTTGGGGAAGCTAGTTTTCATGATCTTTTTATTCCCCAAGCATTGAGGAGAAAATTTTCTTTGATGATACTTTGCCTCCTATTTATGATGATTATAATGATAGTGGTCTTTTGGTGCCACCTACTATGGAGAGTAAATTTTATTATGATTATACTATGCCTCCTACACTTGATGAGAATAATAATGATAGCTACTTTGTTGAATTTGCTCCCACTTTTACTAATAAAATTGATTATGCCTATGTGGAGAGTAATAATTTTATGCATGAGACTCATGATAAGAATGCTTTATGTGATAGTTATATTGTTGAGTTTGCTCATGTTGCTACTGAAAGTTATTATGAGAGAGGAAAATATGGTTGTAGAAATTTTCATGTTATTAAAACACCTCTTTATGTGCTAAATTTTTTGAAGCTACACTCGTTTTATCTTCCTATGCTTGTTACTTTGCTCTTCATGAACTTGTTTATTTACAAGATTCCTATGCATAGGAAGCATGTTAGATTTAAATTTGTTTTGAATTTTCCTCTTGATGCTCTCTTTTGCTTCGAATACTATTTCCTGCGAGTGCATCATTAAAACTGCTGAGCCCATCTTAACGGCTATAAAGAAAGAACTTCTTGGGAGATAACCCATGTGTTATTTTTCTACAGTACTTTGTTTTATATTTGTGTCTTGGAAGTTGTTTACTACTGTAGCAACCTCTCCTTATCTTATTTTATTGCATTTGTTGTGCCAAGTAAAGTCTTTGATAGTAAAGTCAATACTAGATTTGGATTACTGCGCAGAAACAGATTTCTTGCTGTCACGAATCTGGGTCTAATTCTCTGTAGGTAACTCAGAAAATTATGCCAATTTACGTGAGTGATCCTCAGATATGTACGCAACTTTCATTCAATTTGAGCATTTTCATTTGAGCAAGTCTGGTGCCCTTTTAAAATTTGTCTTTACGGACTGTTCTGTTTTGACAGATTCTGCCTTTTATTTCGCATTGCTTCTTTCGCTGTGTTGGGTGGATTTCTTTGTTCCATTAACTTCCAGTAGCTTTGAGAAATGTCCAAAAGTGTTAAGAATGATTGTGTCACCTCTGAACATGTGAATTTTTAATTATGCACTAACCCTCTAATGAGTTTGTTTCGAGTTTGGTGTGGAGGAAGTTTTCAAGGATCAAGAGAGGAGTATGATACAATATGATCAAGGAGAGTGAAAGCTCTAATCTTGGGGATGCCCCGGTGGTTCACCCCTGCATATTCTAAGAAGACTCAAGCATCTAAGCTTGGGGATGCCCAAGGCATCCCCTTCTTCATCGACAAATTATCAGGTTCCTTCTCTTGAAACTATATTTTTATTCGGTCACATCTTATGTATTTTACTTGGAGCGTCTGTGTGCTTTTATTTTTGTTTTGTTATTTTCATTCTCTGAATAAATACATGCTTGTGTGGGAGAGAGACACGCTCCGCTGGTTCATATGAACACATGTGTTCTTAGCTCATAATATTCATGGCGAAGGTTAAAACTGCTTCGTTAATTGTTATATGGTTGGAAACGAAAAATGCTACATGTAGTAATTGGTAAAATGTCTTGGATAATGTGATACTTGGCAATTGTTGTGCTCATGTTTAAGCTCTTGCATCATATACTTTGCACCTATTAATGAAGAAATACATAGAACTTGCTAAAATTTGGTTTGCATAATTGGTCTCTCTAAAGTCTAGATAATTTCTAGTATTGAGTTGAACAACAAGGAAGACGGTGTAGAGTCTTATAATGTTTACAATATGTCTTTTATGTGAGTTTTGCTGCACCGGTTCATCCTTGTGTTTGTTTCAAATAACCTTGCTAGCCTAAGCCTTGTATCGAGAGGTAATACTTCTCATGCATCCAAAATCCTTGAGCCAACCACTATGCCATTTGTGTCCACCATACCTACCTACTACATGGTATTTCTCCGCCATTCCAAAGTAAATTTCTTGAGTGCTACCTTTAAATAATTCAAAATTTATCACCTCTTATTTATGTCAATGTTTGATAGATCATGAGGAAGTATGTGGTGTTTATCTTTCAATCTTTTCATTTACTCCTGAAAGACTTTCATAATGGACTAGTGGCACATCCGCTTATCCAATAATTTTGCAAAAAGAGCTGGCAATGGGGTTCCCAGCCCCGATTAATTAACTTGCATTAATAATTCTCTTCACATGTTTTGCTCTGATTCATCAGTAAGCAACTTAATTTTGCAAATAGACACTCCTTCATGGTATGTGATTGTTGGAAGGCACCCGAGGATTCGGTTAGCCATGGCTTGTGTAAGCAAAAGGTTGGGAGGAGTGTCATCCGTAAATAATGAAACTAAAGTACATGTGTAAACAAAAGAGAAGAGGGATGATCTACCTTGCTGGTAAAGATAACGTCCTTCATGGGAGCCGCTCTTGAAAGTCTGGTTGATGAGGTAGTTAGAGTGCCCACTACCATTCGTTGACAACAACAAACACCTCTCAAAATTTTACTTTTATGCTCTCTTTATGTTTTCAAAACCAAAGCTCTAGCACAAATATAGCAATCGATGCTTTCCTCTTTGAAGGACCTTTCTTTTACTTTTATGTTGAGTCAGTTCACCTATCTCTCTCCACCTCAAGAAGCAAACACTTGTGTGAACTGTGCATTGATTCCTACATACTTGCTTATTGTACTTGTTATATTGCTTTGCATTGACAATTATCCATGAGATATACATGTTACAAGTTGAAAGCAACCGCTGAAACTTAATCTTCCATTGTGTTGTTTCAATGTCTTTACTTTAAATTATTGCTTTATGAGTTAACTCTTATGCAAGACTTATTGATGCTTGTCTTGAAGTACTATTCATTAAAAGTCTTTGCTTTATGATTCACTTGTTTACTCATGTCATTACCATTGTTTTGATCGCTGCATTCATTACATATGTTTACAATATGATCAAGTTTATGATGGCATGTCACTCCAGAAATTATCTTTGTTATCGTTTGCACTGCTCGGGACGAGCAGGAACTAAGCTTGGGGATGCTGATACGTCTCCGACGTATCGATAATTTCTTGTGTTCCATGTCACATTATTGATGATATCTACATGTTTTATGCATACTTTATGTCATATTTATGCGTTTTCCGGAACTAACCTATTGACGAGATGCCGAAGGGCCAGTTCTTGTTTTCTGCTGTTTTTGGTTCCAGAAATCCTAGTAAGGAAATATTCTCGGAATCGGACGAAATCAAGACCCAGCATCCTATTTTTCCACGAAGCTTCCAGAACAGCCGGGAAGGACCGGAGGGGGCCCACGAGCCCACCAGACCATAGGCCGGCGCGGCCTGGGTGTGGCCCGCGCCACCCTATGGTGTCGCCGCCTCTTCGACCCTCTGACGCCGCCTCTTCGCCTATAAAAAGGTCCCTGACCTAAAACCTCGATACGAAAAAAGCCACGGTACGAGAAACCTTCCAGAGCCGCCGCCATCGCGAAGCCAAGATCTGGGGGACAGGAGTCTCTGTCCCGGCACGCCGCCGGGACGGGGAAGTGCCCCCGGAAGGCTCCTCCATCGACACCACCGCCATCATCATCAACGCTGCTGTCTCCCATGAGGAGGGAGTAGTTCTCCATCGAGGCTCGGGGCTGTACCGGTAGCTATGTGGTTAATCTCTCTCCTATGTACTTCAATACAATGATCTCATGAGCTGCTTTACATGATTGAGATCCATATGATGAGCTTTGTATCGCTACTAGTTGTGTGCTACTCATGTGATGTTATTAAAGTAGTCTATTCCTCCTGCACGGTGTAAAGGTGACTAGTGTGTGCACCGTGTGGTTCTTGTCGTAGGCTATGATCATGATCTCTTGTAGATTGTGGAGTTAATTATCATTATGATAGTATTGATGTAATCTATTCCTCCTTCATAGTGTAATGTGGACGGTGTGTGCACTATGTTAGTTCTTGGTTTATTTTGCAATGATCTATTATGCTCTAAGGTTATTTAAATATGAACATTGAATTGTGGAGCTTGTTAACTCCGGCATTGAGGGTTCGTGTAATCCTACGCAATGTGTTCATCATCCAACAAAAGAGTGTATGTAGCACATATGAGAAAGAGTTATTTATTATGCGATCAATGTTGAGAGTGTCCACTAGTGAAAGTATGATCCCTAGGCCTTGTTCCTAAATATCGCTATCGCTGCTTGTTGACTGTTTTACTGTGTTACTACTGCTGCCATATTACCACCATCAACTACACGCCAGCAAGCACTTTTCTGGCACCGTTGCTACTGCTACTATTTATTCATACCACCTGTGTTTCACTATCTCTTCGCCGAACAAGTGCACCTATTAGGTGTGTTGGGGACACAAGAGACTTCTTGCTTTGTGGTTGCAGGGTTGCTTGAGAGGGATATCTTTGACCTCTTCCTCCCTGAGTTCGATAAACCTTGGGTGATCCACTTAAGGGAAACTTGTTGTTGTTCTACAAACCTCTGCTCTTGGAGGCCCAACACTGTCTACAAGAATAGAAGCTCCCGTAGACATCAACGTCATGCAAACTGACACATGACAGACGCCGTTAACTATCAGTTAACGCTGTTAACCGGCTGAAACCCCGTGGTAAATGGTAGGCCCACATAAGGCCTGCCACGCCTTAAGCGGGTCGGCCCACTTAGTTTGCAGGCCGGGCCAGCTGACATAGTTTGACCGGTCAACTATATAACTGGGCTGGTCTATAAGGTACGTGGACCGGACCTAACCTCTAAGGTTGACTTGTCAAAACTTAAATGGGCCGGCCCACTAAGCACGTGGGCCGGGCCGAATGGCTTTTTTTGATCGGTCAACAGGCAAACGGGCTGGCCCACTAAGCATGTGGGGCCCACTTTCCTGTAATTGGGCTGGCCCATTTCGAAAGTGGGGTCCACCATAGAGCAAGTGGGGTAGCCCAAAAAGCTTGATCTCCATCACAATGAAGGAAATCTCCTCCTACTACAGTGTCCAAAGCATATCTATAACAAAGAACCAGACCAAAGTAAAAGCTACTAAGAAGCATGCCTAAAGTCATTTTAGGTTCAGTTTTATCATAAGAATTATTAATTCTAGACCAAGCTTCTTTAAAACTCTCCTCACTCCCTTGTTTAAAAGTGAAGATCATTTTCTCAGATGACATAGTAACAAGACTAGACATAGAAGCAACTTAAAATAGAAACTAATTTTTGTGTGTTTTCTCTACTAATAAAACGCCGATCCGTCGTTCGTAGGTGTACATCGCAATCGGACGTCGCCTCGCGGAAACCATGGACTTGACGCAAAACGGCCTAGAACGGGGAGGCCCCAATAATGCTAGACTTACATAAAGAATGCTACGGGGTAAACTTACGGGCAAACGTGGGTGAATTTAGTTAGTTCAGATCTGGTGGCCTTCTGTGATTCTAGTGTTATAACTTCTCCTCCGGACTCCACGTAAGCTAAGTTACGTAAAAAACTCTCCGTAGGTGTAGCATTATTAGGGGAGGCCCAGTCGACACGGACTCCAGGACGACCACGGCTCTCTCGCGGCTCGCCGCACATAATCCACTCAGGTCACGGAATTCTTTGCCCGTTCGGCAAACTGGAGGCAATAAAAAGGACGCAGGAAGCTTATCAGCGCGACCTGCATCATTTAGATGTCGCGACAGCCAAGGTCGAGAAGTCAGTTTTCTTATCTCAATCCTACTCGTATAACTGCAGCTTCTGGCTTCGGGGATTGCTCAATCAACACGAAAGGAAGCTTCGGAGCATCTCCACTCGTTGGCGCTCCCCACGCCCAAATCCGGCGAAAGTTTTGTCCGGATTGGAGGAAAATTAGGCCTGGGGAGCGTCGAAGTTCCAGCCGTCCCCCCGGAAGGACACCCCCAACTTGGGGCATTTGACATATTTCAATCAAATTCGACATAAAATTTAACAAGTTCGGCGAACAAGATTCAGAAAATTGCTGAAACAAATTGGGCGAAAATCAGTACAATGTTTAACAAGTGCTGAAACAAATGAAGCACACAATTTCACAAAGTTTTGAAACAAATAAATAAAGACACACTAGTTGGCGTCGGTGTTGGCGTTGCCTCGGAGCGTCCATATGTACTCCACCAGATCATCTTGCAGTTGTTGATGCATTGTAGAGTCTCGGATCTCCTGGCGCATAGCAATGAAGGCGGCCCATGATGGAGACACCTGGTGATTAGGTTGTGCAAGAGGTCCCTCTCTCTCATATGGTGCTTGTTGCTCAGCCAGAGGAACCAGATGTTTTCGCTCATTTTCAATAATCATATTGTGTAGGCACACACAACAGTTCATCACCTCACACATCTGATCTTTGGACCAAGTCATAGCGGGGAACCGGACGACAGCAAATCTCTGCTGGAGGACACCAAATGCACGCTCGGCGTCTTTTCGGCAAGCTTCTTGTTTCTTCAGAAACTCGCAAAGTTTGGGGGTGCTAGGTTTTGAGATAGTCTTCACAAATGTTGCCCACTTTGGATAGATACCGTCTGCAAGGTAGTATCCTTTGTTGTAGTGCCGACCATTGATCACATAGTTCACCGGGGAGCATGACCCTCAACAAGCTTGGAAAAGATCGGGAAGCAGTTTAGGATGTTGATGTCATTGTTGGATCCAGGCATACCAAAGAAAGAGTGCCAAATCCAGAGATCATGGGTAGCCACTGCTTCAAGTATCACAGTGCAGCCGTTTTTGTGACCCTTGTACATTTCCTGCCACGCAAACGGACAGTTCTTCCATTTCCAATGCGTGCAGTCAATGCTTCCAAGCATCCCTGGAAAACCCCTAGCTTCATTTGTTGCAAGGATCCTCTGAGTGTCTTCGACAGTGGGTGATCTCAAGTAAAAGTCCCCAAACACTGCTATGATGGCCCTGCAGAACCGGTAGAAACAATCAAGGGCGGTGGACTCCGCCATCCGAAGATAGTCATCTGCACCATCACCGGGAGCTCCATATGCCAGCATCGTCATAGCCACTGTGCACTTCTGCAGTGACGAAAATCCAACCAAACCAGTGCAATCCGCCTTGCATCTGAAGTAGGGGTCAAAGTCTCGGATGGCATACACAATTTGCAGAAATAGCTTTCTGCTCATCCTGAAACGACGCCGAAAAACACTCTCACCGTGCAATGGATTGTCGGCGAAGTAGTCGGCGTACAACATGCAGTAGCCCTCCATTCGTTGTCTCGGCTTGCACTTCGGGCGACCTGGTGCCGACCCACCACGTCGACCAGTTGCCAGTCCGGCGTACATGCTTGACAAGCAACCGAGGATCATCATGTGCTCCTGGTCTTGGGCGGCGGCTGCCATCTCTTCTCGCATAAGCTCGACGAACATCTGCTCCTCCTCTTCGTCTGAGTCCATGGCCGGCGAGGCAAATGGACGAACACCTGACGGGCGTGGTCGAGGCAACCCGAGCCGCGAGCGACGAGGAGTAGGCCAAAGTCGCAAAACAGGCCGGCGGAGGAGCAGCCAGATAGGGCTTCGTCGAAAG
The DNA here is from genome assembly GCF_022539505.1 of Lolium rigidum. Taxonomy (NCBI): domain Eukaryota; kingdom Viridiplantae; phylum Streptophyta; class Magnoliopsida; order Poales; family Poaceae; genus Lolium; species Lolium rigidum. Next base: position 94,086,616 of record NC_061513.1, read on the forward strand.
ATGGCGGAATATAGGCAGGTGTAGAAGGAGGGACGGCGGAATCTGGGCAACAAGCCGGCGGGGTGGTGCCGGCGGCGAGAGAGATACGAGGGGTGGGGAAGATTTTGATCGAGGTGGCGGTGGGGTTCGTGTGTCGAGTCGCCGACAGATCGGACCCTTCCCCGCTTTTCACTCGTACGGAGTCCCCGAGCGCGCCCCGGGGGACCGGGGATGGCGTGGGCTCGCCGGATGGATGAAGGGCCAAATCCGGATGAAAACGAGGAACCGGGGGCGCGACTTGGCCGAATTTTGCCGTCCGGATGGAAAAAACGTCGCTCGGGGGCCTCGTCGGGGAGACGAGTGGAGATGCTCTCAGGGATTACAACAACGAGCAATCAATACATTCTAGCATTGTTTAACTCTTCTTCTCAAGGAATTTAATTATCTGCCTAACTAATGTATATTGTTTAACTATTCCTACGGTAATTCTTTAATATTCAACTTCAGTTTGATGAATAAATTGCATGCTGGTGTTTTTTTTCAGGAACTAAACATTTTGGTTTTAATTAGATCAACCAATCAACATTTTCTGAAAAACAAACGACAAATCCAATGGTAAAAATTGGAAGTCTACAATTTGTTGTTTCCGGTATTGAAACTTAACAATTTTCGCCCTTCAGCAGCAAAGCGCGGGCATTGTGCTAGTTTGATATAAAGAATCAAACAATAAAAAGTAAAATAAACTAAGCACAACAATAACAAAGTAAAGAGATTGGAGATGAGAGACTCCCCTTGCAGAAATCATCTTTCTCCCCGGCAACGGCGCCAGAAAATTAGCTTGATAAGTGTAGAGCACACCGTTGGGGAACCCCAAGAGGAAGGTATGATGAGCACAGTAGCAAGTTTTCCCTCAGTAAGAAACCAAGGTTTAATCGATCAGTAGGAGAAAGAAATCACTTCTGAAGGTGTTGCTAGCTGACTTTTGGCAGGGCGCACTACCGGCGTCAGCAACAATGTGGAACCTGCACAGAACACAACCAAAATACTTTACCTCAACTTATAGTGAGGTTGTCAATCTCACCGGTTTTGCTGAAAACAAAGGATTAACCGTATAGTGTGGAAAGATATGTTTGTTTGGAGTGAAATAAAGAGAACAATGCTTGAAGAAAATAAATAGAACATGTGTTTGCGTAGATGAATTTATCAGTGTAAAAGAAAGGACCGGGGTCCACAATTCACTAGAGATGTCTCTCCATAAAGATAAATAACATGCTGGGTGAATATATTACAGCTGGACAATTGACAAAATAAAGACCATACATGACAATATGATTATTATGAGATTCCGTTGGGCATTACAACATGATACATAGACCGTAATCCAATTGCGTTTATGAGTAATAATCCACCTTCCGGTTAGCATCCGCACCCCTTTCAGTATTAAGTTGTAAGCAACAGATTATTGCATTAAGCAAAGTGTGTAAAGTAAACAATATAATTATCCTTAGATAAAGCATTGTTGTTTTCTCCCTAGTAGCAACAACACATCTACAACCTTAGAAGTTATTGTCACTCTCCCAGATTACTAGAGGCATGAACCCACTATCGAGCATAAATACTCTCTCTTGGAGTCACAAGCACATACTTGGCCAGAGCATCTACTAGCAACAGAGAGCATGTGATCACAAATAACATATGACAAGTATATAATCAATCTCAATCATAGTATTCAATATTCATCGGATCCCAGCAAACACAACATGTAGCATTACATAAAGATAATCTTGATCATGATAGGGAGCTCACAAGATCTAAACATGAAGCATAAATTGGAGAAGACAACCATCTAGCTACTGCTATGGACTCGTAGTCCAGAGATGAACTACTCATGCATCACTTCGGAGGAGGGCATGGCGATGTAGAGGCCTCCAGTGGTGATCTCCCTCTTCGGCAGGGTGTCGGGAAGAGTTTCAGAACCCTCCCGAGCTAAGGTCAGCGATGGCGGTTGCGACGGAACTTTTCGTGGATGGAGGCCCAGATATTTAAGTTTTCCCGATCAGATGTATTTATAGGCGGAAGGGAGAGGTCGGTGGGCGCCGAGGGTCCCACACCACCCCTAGGCGCGACCAGGGGGTGGCCCGCGCCTAGGCATGGCGTGGCCTCCTCCTGTCACTTCTTCGTCTGCCCTCCGGACTCCGTCTTCGTTACAGTAAAATAGGAACTTCGTCTTTTGTTCCGTCCAATTCCGAGAATATTTTCTGTACAACTTTTCGGAAATACAAAAACAGCAGAAAACAGAGAACTGTCACTGTGGCATCTTGTCAATAGGTTAGTTTCAGAAAATGCATAAAAGTGCAACGAAGTGTAAACAAAACAATAGAAATTGGTGTAAAATAAGCATGGAGCATCAAAAAATATAGATACATTTGCAACGTATCACGCACGCTGTCGACGGCAGAAGAGGGAGGGGGCAGGGAAGGGAGGGAAAAGGCGGAGAGGGAGGTTGGGGCGCTAAGTGTAAACAAAACAATAGAAATTGGTGTAAAATAGGCATGGAGCATCAAAAAATTATAGATACGTTTGCAACGTATCACGCACGCCGTCGACAGCAGAAGAGGGAGGGGGCAGGGAAGGGAGGGAAAATGCGGAGAGGGAGGTTGGGGAGCTAGGGTTTCACCCCTGGGTCGCTGCGCGGGAGACCCAAGCCACACTTTTCTTGTGTATCCCAAAATGGAATGTACTCCCTCCGTTTTCTTAATATAGGACGCTGGGATTGTCATGGTCAATTTTTTTTTGCACTACGAAATATAGCGATTTGCCGGTTTTGCCCCTCCACCTCCCACTCGTGACTTGCTCGACGCCTCCAGCTCTCCACCACCCAGTCGCGCAGCCGCTCGCCAGACCACCTGCTTCTCCCATGCTGTCGCCTGTCTCCCATCGCGCGTGTCGCCGTCGACCCTTCTCCATCACGCGCGTTGCTGCTCTCCCCAACCGCATCTAGGCATGGGTCGTCCCCCTCAGCGATGAGCTTCTGCCTAAGGGGACGATGGCGCGCTGGCTGCCGGGACCGATCGAACTCGTTGGCGGAGGAAAAGTAGTTGTAGGCCAGAGGTGGAGTCGCTAGGCGGAGGAGAAGGCCAAAGGTGCAGTCGCTGCCGGAGGTGGAGCACCTGATGGTCGCTAGGGTGGAGGAGAAGCGGCTCCCAGGCGAGGGATCGTCGCCGAGATGCGGGTGGGAGGAGGACCTGGGCGAGGAAGAGACCGCCCTGATCGCGATCTAATTGTAATTTGGAATCAAGGGTAGGAACATCCTTTTAGTGCTTTTCACCTGGTCGGAAATTCGCCCGAACATCTTATATTTCTGCACAGAGGGAGTACTTCCAACAAAAAGACACACCATAGATTTTCTCTCTCTCACATATCTATGTAAAAAGAATATGATTGCAGCATTTAAATATCAATTCTCAACTTTTGAAAATTAGCTACGGGATCCATAAATATATCTATAAAAAGTGACAAAAACTCTCCTCAGCCAAACCCTATAGCGTTCATCATAACTTGGAAGAACAGATTGCGTACGAGACAGACTAGCTGCGTTGTTTATAAATCAACGCCACCCCATGTTACTTAATTACGACATGCCATGGACGCCAATGATCTAGCCATCTACTCCGTAGGCAGCACCGTGCCGCGGCTGCGCGAGGACTCTCCACGCCGGCAGATGGCGTCGTTGCCGGCGCAGCTCCCGAACGTTCTGATCTACTGCGGCATCCTCGTCCGGCTCCCTTTCCGCCTGTTCATCCGCCTCGCGGTTAAGGCATGGCGCCATCACATCCTCGGCGGCGGGACGGTGCGGCGGCTCCGGGAAGATTCTCCCGGCCCGCAGATCGTGTCTCCGGCGGTGCAGCTACCAGACGATCTGATCTACCTTAGCATCCTCCCCCGCCTCCCCTTCCGCCAGCTCCTCCGCGCCGCCGCCGTCTGCAAGGCGTGGCGCCAGCTCATCCTCGGCGACCCCGCCTTCGCCCGCATGCAGGCGCGGTGCCCCTCGCCGGCCTCCGCTGTTCTCGCTCGCTACCACGGGGGACGCCTCGAGGCCCTCTGCCCCGGCGCCGTTGGCCCGCCAGACGCATCGCTCTCCTTCCTCCCCGTTGTCGTTGCCAACGCGGAGGCGAAGCTCCGGTTCTGCTCCGTCACGAGAGGCCTCTTGTGCTTAATGGCCAACGCGATCGGTGGCCGTGACAGCGCCACCATCTTCGTCGTCAACCCGGCGACCCGCGCGTTCCGCGCCGTCCCGTACGCCGGAGACGGCCGCTTCATGCCCTGCCTCGCGTACGATCCGTCCATGGTGCACCATAACGGATACCACATCGTCCTCCCCGCCCAGGTAACATCGGAGTTATGGAGGTTCTGGAGCTTCTCGTCGGCAGCGTCGAGCGGCGGTGGTTGGCGTTTGTCAGGCGCGGAGGTGCGCCTGACTCCGTCTGACTTCGTCGTATCGAAGCCGTTGTACTTGGGCGGGCGCGCGCACTGGCTCTGCGAACGGGGCGGCATGGTGTGGCACGACGCCATGGCTGATGCGGCGGGCGCTCTGCCGCGGCCGACGCTGATCCCCGGAGAACAAGGACCGTGCCTGGAGGGCAGGAAAGTGCTGGTGGCGTGGCACGGGCGAATCGGGATAGTGTCTGCGGGCCTCGCCACCGGGCTGGCCGTATGGGCGCTATCATCCTCATCGTCGCCGGCGCAGTGGGAGATGGTGCACAGGAGAAGCTGGGACGAGATCCCCGGCGTGGCTCCCCCAGCGTCGTGCTTCATGTGGTCATTGTCGGTGGTGCCGGCTGGCATGGAGGGCGGCGGGGAGAAGGCGCTGGGCCTGGCGGTGCGGATGGCACACGGGCAGCACGGCGTCGACGGCGCCGGTGGTGAGGAGGAGGAGGTGGTGTGGCGTCGAGAGTTGCTGCGCTACGACATAAGCACGGGAGCCACCGCGGTGGTGGCAGAGCTGGTCGGGAGGGACAAACACGACGACTTTGGCGCCGTCTTCTGCTACCACTCCAGCATGGCGCCGCTGGACTAGATGATTTAAGCTCCCCATCGTGTCTTCTGACCGGATCCATCAAGTAGAGCTCAAATTTAGATCAGACATGTTTCTTAGTCACTAGAGGTTATAGTTTAGAGTTACGCAAACAATATTTGTTAGAGACAAGAGAGATGAACTTTTCATATATGGCCTGATTCGTTGGTATCGTGGATGATTGCAGAGAAATTTGTCTTCTCCACCTCCCCCCTCCACATCGCCGCCCCTAGAGGGTGCCGCCGGGCGAAGCTCCAGGGGCGTCAACGACAGAGGGGGCCCTTCTCCCCCTCGTGCGGCGGTTGAAGTGCAGGCAGTTGCGGCGACGGGGCGTAGAGGCGTGGTCGCTTGGTGGTGGCGTGGCGGCTACATGTGCTAGGCGTGCCCCCTCTCGTCTGAAGCTTCGGCGATGAGGCGACCCAGATCTGGAATGCTGGCTCGACGACCTCCCAGGGTAGTGGGCCTTGCATGGATCTAGCTCGGGAAGCTCTTGAGCAGGGAGCTGCGGTTCAGAGCGCGGCGTAGGGGTGTTTTGATCCCTCTCGGGGGTTGCTAGAGAGGGCTCTTCCACTCCCCCCATTTCTATGCTTGTGTGGTGATCTTGGATCCACACCCGACGAGAGGGATGCTCGTGGGTGGCGACCTCCTTGGGTTTTGGCTGGTCCAAGGATTTGGGGCTAATAGTTTGTTTCAAGGTGACGGCACTGGGGAGCTTGGAAGCCGGGGCGGCGGCCCTAGGCTACTGGGCGCATTCGACCTTGCCGACGAGTAACGGCTGTTGGTAGTGTTCCTGCTCTCCATGGCTACTTGGGTGGCGCGGAGGTTGCTATGGTGATTAGCGACTCTCGTGGCTAGTGCCTGATCTGAAGACCATGTCCTCCGGTTGCGACAACGCACAACTCCTCTTCTCAGACTTCTGGTTGAAAGAGAGTTGCTTGCTGGCGGATTTCGAGGGCCGGGGGGAAAACCTTGGTTGTTTCTTCGACCACGGTGGCGGCGATACTTCCTAGTCATTCCCTTCGTGAAGGCGCCTTTGAGGTCTCTCGTCTTCCCCACCCCACCCTTCCTCCTCAATTCCGAGGTGAAAACCTGAGGCTCTTACCGTGCATCGGCAACGCTTTCTCCCCCTTGGAGGCCTTGCCTTGGGAGGTTTGATGCTTGGGGTGGACCGTGTTGTCTCTGTGGCATTGGTTGCAATACTCAAGGGTCATAGGTTTGGTGTTGGTGTGTCTCAACCCGGGTATGCATTCCTCTGGAGCTCCGCCGATTTCCGCGTGGTTGCTGACAGTTTGACTGAAAGTGCATCAAACCCGATGTGTGGTTTTGGTAATTAATGATAATCCATGTTAACTAATGTTTGTATTGAGTTTCACTTATAGAATTTATCCGTAGACAATGCTTGAATCATATGTTGCCTTTAAGGTTGCAAGAAGGAGCAAATGAACAAGATCAAGTGATAAGCATGTTCTGAAAAAGAAGATGGAGTGGGGCCTCAAGTGTGTCTTCAAGAAATCAACATAAGGAAGAATGAGAAAATTGTGTGAACGTTCAAGCCATCCCAAGGATATCATGAGTTTGAAGCTTGCCATCCATATGGTGATCATGGATGTGTCAAGATGCGTCAAAAAAGATACTCTCCCATAGTGGGATTATGGGAGATTAATCCGCAGGACTTCATCAAGCAAGCACAATTAAGAAAGTGTTCCATCTTGTTGCGCTCAAGATCGTCACCATCTAGCTCAAGTGAAATGCGCAAGGTTAAGGTTTATTCTTGATAGAGTTTCTTTCTTACCGGTCTATTGGCATAGTTGTGAGACCGGTTTATAAGATAGTTGTCGACTATCAAGAGGGTTCTCGAGTGAGTAACTTGATCGTATCGCTCGAAGAGCGCTCAAATCTTTCTATCCTTGCATCATATTTCTTGGTTGTTATTTAGATCTTATCCATGTGGTGTCTTAGAGTTTGTGGTTATTCTCATTACACGCTCTAGTTTATCAAAAACGGAGTTCACATGAAATACTTGTTGCGTTTTCGATATTAAAGTTTTTCCGGTTCTTCGTGGTAAGAGATTTCACCTCTAATTTCGTAGAAAAGTATACCCTACTTGTTTTAAATTTCAAGCCAGACTTAGTCAACACCAAGTTCGAGCCGAGTCAAGCCAAGTTACGAGTTACTCGATTCGTAGCTCACAATTTTTTAAGTATTAATTCCAGCCAATGTAGTTAGAATCCTGATTATATTATACGATTTAGCGACCTTAGGATCTAAATTGACTAGATTGATTCTACGAGTCCATAAGTAGAATCCTTGATTGTCCGGTTGGTTACACTTTTTTTTTTTTAGATGCGGTTGGTTACACTTACTCGTGTTGAACCTTTGGGTGAGATTACCATAGATAACAGAAACTAGTTGAGCAAGTTATACTGGATTGTCCATAAGAGCATCAAAATTATCATCACTACAACCGATGGGCTTCCACACTTGGACGTGGATAAACTCTAGCTTTATGTAACTTTTTGGAGAATAAATGTGTCACTTATATTGGAAAGGATCTTGCAATAGCTGTTGAGTCAAATCGTGACAAGTGGGCCGTTGACAAGAAATGGTCATACTTGATCTATCTTTTCATTGATAGCTTAATTTTCTGTTCACTAGTGTGGAATAAATTGAGGTAAAGATGGTACTTTTTTAATAGCTAGCAAGCACATGCTGGAAGAAAAAGGTAAGAGCAAAATGGAACTGAGGATAAAAGAATATATCTCTTTTCCCACACACTTGTCTAGACACTTCCATTCTACATATTTTTCTAGGACTAGGTCATGTATCTCACGGTATGATTGCTGCACCCCCATGGGGCTCTCACAGACGTTTGGATTTTCGGCCGTCCGATCGAGCTGACGTGGCGCGATCTCGGCCGTCCGTTCGTCCAGGGCGCTGAGGCCCTCCCGCAGACCCACTTTTTATCCATGGGTCACTAAAAGCCCTATCGGCCCGACGTTGCTAGCGCTCCACCAATCCCAGGACACGACGTGGGGTGGTTCTCCCCAATCCCCGCATCGCCTCTCTTCCAGCCCCTGCCGCGCTCTCGTCTCGTCGCCCGCCGCCGCCGCCGTCTCGCCCCCCACCCCCGCTCCTGCCCCGTTTTCGTCCCGCGCGGCCACGCCTCGAGCCGCCGCCTCGCCCGTCCTCCTCTCCGTTGTAAACCCTAGCCCCCTTCGCCCAATCCCCACGCGAGCTTTGCCCTTGCCCATGGCGGCGATTTTGCTCCTGCCCCCTCCTCTCCCGCTCGTTCCCCTCCTCTCCCCTGAACGAATCTCCTCGTCTCTGATGTTGGGCTGCCGCTGCCACTCCCTCCTCCGGCCAATCTTTCATCGTCGCCATGGCCTGCCGGGAGCAACGTCTGCCTTGGACGCGAGCAGCTCGTGCGGTGCAAGCGGGACGCCAGCTAGGGCGCGAGCCCCGCGTACGGGACAAGCACGAGCGCCGGTCCTGCCGGTCCTGCTGATGGTGAAGGAAGAAGTGCAAGGGGCAGGTCGCCGCCGCTATGGAGGCGCGGCTCCCACTACCGTGCACATGGTAGAGAGGTCGCCGTCGACGAGCAGGATGAGGAGGCGTGCATCGATGCGGGGAGGGCGCCGCCAGGACGCGTACGAGCGTTTCCTTATGCAACGCAAGAGGAACACATGCCAGAGAGATGCATCCATGGTGCTTGTTCCGTCGACCTATTCCCAGCCATTGTGGTCTGCCCCGCTGCCCTCCTCCTGTTCCTCCCTCTCCATGAGCTCACGCTACTAAGCAGCCGCGAGGATGACGCTGATGGAACTGCTGCAAGGTTCGTGGGATATCCTCAATTTCTCTCTCTCTCTAGGTTTGCTCTGTTTAATTCGTGCTTGCCTTGATTTAGTGCGGTGTAGTGGAGCAGATGCATTCACTATTTAATTCGTCCTTGCCTTGAATTAGTACAGTGTAGTAGAAACGAAATCTCTGGCAGAAGACAGGTTGAGCTGATAGTTTCCAACCCTTTCTTCTACCTGATGACAGTGACGAGCTGAGGTGAGCAGCCACCAGCCCTTCTCCACCATGTTGTCAACAAAAATCCAAGCATGTTGTTCACACTTTTGATATTTAGATTGAGCAGAGATCTAGAGGTTCTTGCATTCAATAAACAGGTTTCTATTTGACAACATTTGTGTTTACACGTACATATCTAAATTGGTCATTTGACTGAATTTTTGGTGGCTGCTAATTCTTCAATTTAGATTCTTTTTGTTCATACATACACGGTTGGCTTTAATGCATCTAATAAGTTGATTGTTTCATTTTTCAGCATTGGATGGGGAACTTTTCAACCAGTGAACTGTATTGTTACATGTGAACCAGTTAATTGAGGTTAGCTTTGTATAGCTTCTGTTGCTAATTATCCAACTATGTTGCCTGGTGTGTCTCCACCTACCATTCATGCTTGCTATTTGATATGAAGGACTGTAGGCTGTTGTGTTGCATAGGCCAGCTGCTCGCGAGTGTCCCAATTGAGAAGAAAATAATATGATCCGCAACAAAATACAAGCTTTGTTATATGTACAGTGCAGGCTTCAGGATTTTTCATTGATATTTTTATAGTTATACATGACCCATATTTGTTTATTGTTAATATTTTCAAAGGTTGGCTGATGCCTTTTCCTATACTTGGTAAAGTGTCAACCTAATGATTTAAATCTCTCATGTTTGGTAACGTTGTCAACCTAATATATGTGATCCCTTGTGGCTATTGTCGATTTAATTATGCTCATGTTCTTGGCAGTATAGGGGCGGTTGCTTATTAGAATTTGGCCATGTAGGCTCTGAATTTGGGCTTGGTTTCGTTTTAATCTACAAGTGATATAAGAGACAGTCAAGTTTCATTCTGGCTTCTATGTGTCAAAGAAACTGCGATACATAATTTTAGCGGGTCTGATTTGCCTCCTAATGCTTATTGATATTCTCCCCTTATATTGGCATATTCACAAAATGACATGTTTGATTGTTATTTGGCATGTATATATTTTTCATTGGATAAATAGAGTGTAATACATGGATCAATGCATTCCTCATTTCATCTAGATCAGCAATCCGGGGAACATGCGCAAACAGAAAAGATCTGTGCCTTCTATTTTCCAGGAATTTACTATTTCTTCTTTTAGATTTGTTTTCTTGGTAGGGCTGTACAAGAGTTGTCTGGTATGCATAGCTGCATTCGTACTAAACAAGCCAAATTAGTTATTCTGTAGTTTTCCCCATTTGAAGGATTTGTATTGGAAAAAAGTCATGCCTCATTTGCCAAATCTGAAACATCAGATCCATGAATATGCCCTCCTTGCTTTCACTGCCGTTTCAAATCTATTATCTGCTATTTCAGTAAAGCAAGGTGATAAATCATTATATGTACATGTTCCGCTCCTCGGTTTGTATAGTGAAGTCTTGGCGTATTTATTATTATTTATTGTGCTTCTGTAGGTAGATTGCGCTTTTTATTTTTCAGAATTATCACGCCAATTATGTTAGTTACGACGGCAGGGTTTTAATTTGAGGTTCTCTAAATTTTCAATGGTAGGAACACTATTGGACTGGAGTTGCTAGCTATTAAACTTTTACATGTCAAAGGTTAGAGAAACATATGTTTCCGTTGGCTATGGTTTCTGTACTTTCTTTTAAGAAGTTAGCCCTGTAACTTTCTCTATTGCTAACGTGAATTTATCTCTGAAAGAGAGCACATTACGACTTCAGCAGCTTGCTTCCTGGAATTACTTTGAATTATTTTTTATGAAAAGAGTGCAGTAAAGTAGGTTAAATAAAGTACGGTACCACTTCAGAAGATTTCTTTGCTTTAATTAGTTTTATGATGATCTGCAGGAGCCTAGGCTGATCTAAAGGGCTGGCCATCTTGCCGTGCTCCATCCGCCTTCCGCAGGGGTAATTGCCGTGCTCCATCCGCCTTCCGCAGGGGTAAGTATTTTGGTCCAAAGGTTGTTAATCTTACTAACTTGACATATGCTTGTGTTCCAACAATTTTTCTGAAAAAAGGAACTTTCAGTGAGTATTTGCCAGATATTGTCACACCACGAGGTAATAAAGTTTGCCCAGTGCTTCTTTCCTCCTTTTGTTTGGCAGGATTTTTTTAGGTTCCTTTTCTTCGACCTGCTTTGGTGTTATAGCAGTACAACACAAAAGAAATGCGTAATTAGGATTGTTCTTCTCCATGTTAAACTGGCATGCTTCTCTTTCACTAAAAGAGGGACATTCAAAATCTAATAGGTGTTTCACTGCTATCAGAGATGTTGCAATTGCGTATTTAGTCTCTGATGCTGATTTGAATTTCTCTTCTGGTACTAAAAAATGCTAATATCAGTTATGTATTTTCTGCATTCCTATGGCTCACATAGTAATGTGTTCTCTCCCTGTATATATTACATTAGTTTGATTTTACTTGTGATGCCCAACCCATTGTTACATTTACTTATGGATGTCCATTGGCAATTTGGTGTTTTTACTCAGAGGAGTACTCCATTAGCACTATCATTGTGAAAATTAGGACATGAACAATAGGAATATAAATATAGAGTATCCTGTGCTGGTAGGGTCATTGTCTTCATCCTTGACCGTCTTTTGATGTTGTTTCGTGGCTGCAACCAAGTTCGCATCTTTTGACACACGTACGGATGAGCATCAATTTTTTTGCTTTGTAAAAGCACTAGAGGCTGATGCTTAAGTCCTGGTCACACCCTTCTGTCTTTATCTTCCTGAAACAGCAGTCTCATGTTTAAAGACCTCTTAAATGATCAATCTATGTATGTTTAGGCATCAAAATTTTGACAATAGCTAACTATATACTTTGATGTTTGCTCTTTGAAGAGAAAGCTAAATCCACGATAAATCAGCTGTGACATTCAAGAAGAAATCCCTGCTAAATCCACGAGAAATCTATTGTGACATTCATGAAGAAATCCCAGCTATTCCATGATTCGTGTCATTGACGGCTTAGTTTTTTTTCCTGATGCCTACGCTACCTCTACATCTAAGCATTGCGTCTTCTAATCCTCTTTTTCTATCAATGTGAACTTGATACTATAAAGATATACCACGACCATATATGCGAGGAAATAACAAAACAATTATGTGTTCATGAGTTATCCCCATTTTGGAATTTTGACTGCATCTGTTCTGGGATGGCCTTATCATCTGCTTACGAATATATTTTCTTAGCACTCCATTGGTTCTGATGTTCCTAATGTTGCTTTCATAACAGGCATTGATGCATACGAACTGAATATTCTGCAAGCGAACTATGAAGAAATGCATCCATGGTGCTTGTTCCGTCGACCTGTTCCCAGCCATTGTGGTCTGCCCCGCTGCCCTCCTCCTGTTCCTCCCTCTCCATGAGCTCACGCTACTAAGCAGCCGCGAGGATGACGCTGATGGAACTGCTGCAAGGTTCGTGGGATATCCTCAATTTCTCTCTCTCTCTAGGTTTGCTCTGTTTAATTCGTGCTTGCCTTGATTTAGTGCGGTGTAGTGGAGCAGATGCATTCACTATTTAATTCGTCCTTGCCTTGAATTAGTACAGTGTAGTAGAAACGAAATCTCTGGCAGAAGACAGGTTGAGCTGATAGTTTCCACCCCTTTCTTCTACCTGATGACAGTGACGAGCTGAGGTGTGCAGCCACCAGCCCTTCTCCACCATGTTGTCAACAAAAATCCAAGCATGTTGTTCACACTTTTGATATTTAGATTGAGCAGAGATCTAGAGGTTCTTGCATTCAATAAACAGGTTTCTATTTGACAACATTTGTGTTTACACGTACATATCTAAATTGGTCATTTGACTGAATTTTTGGTGGCTGCTAATTCTTCAATTTAGATTCTTTTTGTTCATACATACACGGTTGGCTTTAATGCATCTAATAAGTTGATTGTTTCATTTTTCAGCATTGGATGGGGAACTTTTCAACCAAGTGAACTGTATTGTTACATGTGAACCAGTTAATTGAGGTTAGCTTTGTATAGCTTCTGTTGCTAGTTATCCAACTATGTTGCCTGGTGTGTCTCCACCTACCATTCATGCTTGCTATTTGATATGAAGGACTGTAGGCTGTTGTGTTGCATAGGCCAGCTGCTCGCGAGTGTCCCAATTGAGAAGAAAATAATATGATCCGCAACAAAATACAAGCTTTGTTATATGTACAGTGCAGGCTTCAGGATTTTTCATTGATATTTTTATAGTTATACATGACCCATATTTGTTTATTGTTAATATTTTCAAAGGTTGGCTGATGCCTTTTCCTATACTTGGTAAAGTGTCAACCTAATGATTTAAATCTCTCATGTTTGGTAACGTTGTCAACCTAATATATGTGATCCCTTGTGGCTATTGTCGATTTAATTATGCTCATGTTCTTGGCAGTATAGGGGCGGTTGCTTATTAGAATTTGGCCATGTAGGCTCTGAATTTGGGCTTGGTTTCGTTTTAATCTACAAGTGATATAAGAGACAGTCAAGTTTCATTCTGGCTTCTATGTGTCAAAGAAACTGCGATACATAATTTTAGCGGGTCTGATTTGCCTCCTAATGCTTATTGATATTCTCCCCTTATATTGGCATATTCACAAAATGACATGTTTGATTGTTATTTGGCATGTATATATTTTTCATTGGATAAATAGAGTGTAATACATGGATCAATGCATTCCTCATTTCATCTAGATCAGCAATCCGGGGAACATGCGCAAACAGAAAAGATCTGTGCCTTCTATTTTTCAGGAATTTACTATTTCTTCTTTTAGATTTGTTTTCTTGGTAGGGCTGTACAAGAGTTGTCTGGTATGCATAGCTGCATTCGTACTAAACAAGCCAAATTAGTTATTCTGTAGTTTTCCCCATTTGAAGGATTTGTATTGGAAAAAGTCATGCCTCATTTGCCAAATCTGAAACATCAGATCCATGAATATGCCCTCCTTGCTTTCACTGCCGTTTCAAATCTATTATCTGCTATTTCAGTAAAGCAAGGTGATAAATCATTATATGTACATGTTCCGCTCCTCGGTTTGTATAGTGAAGTCTTGGCGTATTTATTATTATTTATTGTGCTTCTGTAGGTAGATTGCGCTTTTTATTTTTCAGAATTATCACGCCAATTATGTTAGTTACGATGGTAGGGTTTTAATTTGAGGTTCTCTAAATTTTCAATGGTAGGAACACTATTGGACTGGAGTTGCTAGCTATTAAACTTTTACATGTCAAAGGTTAGAGAAACATATGTTTCTGTTGGCTATGGTTTCTGTACTTTCTTTTAAGAAGTTAGCCCTGTAACTTTCTCTATTGCTAACGTGAATTTATCTCTGAAAGAGAGCACATTACGACTTCAACAGCTTGCTTCCTGGAATTACTTTGAATTATTTTTTATGAAAAGAGTGCAGAAAGTAGGTTAAATAAAGTACGGTACCACTTCAGAAGATTTCTTTGCTTTAATTAGTTTTATGATGATCTGCAGGAGCCTAGGCTGATCTAAAGGGCTGGCCATCTTGCCGTGCTCCATCCGCCTTCCGCAGGGGTAAGTATTTTGGTCCAAAGGTTGTTAATCTTACTAACTTGACATATGCTTGTGTTCCAACAATTTTTCTGAAAAAAGGAACTTTCAGTGAGTATTTGCCAGATATTGTCACACCACGAGGTAATAAAGTTTGCCCAGTGCTTCTTTCCTCCTTTTGTTTGGCATGATTTTTTTAGGTTCCTTTTCTTCGACCTGCTTTGGTGTTATAGCAGTACAACACAAAAAAATGCGTAATTAGGATTGTTCTTCTCCATGTTAAACTGGCATGCTTCTCTTTCACTAAGAAGAGGGACATTCAAAATCTAATAGGTGTTTCACTGCTATCAGAGATGTTGCAATTGCGTATTTAGTCTGATTTGAATTTCTCTTCTGGTACTAAAAAATGCTAATATCAGTTATGTATTTTCTGCATTCCTATGGCTCACATAGTAATGTGTTCTCTCCCTGTATATATTACATTAGTTTGATTTTACTTGTGATGCCCAACCCATTGTTACATTTACTTATGGATGTCCATTGGCAATTTGGTGTTTTTACTCAGAGGAGTACTCCATTAGCACTATCATTGTGAAAATTAGGACATGAACAATAGGAATATAAATATAGAGTATCCTGTGCTGGTAGGGTCATTGTCTTCATCCTTGACCGTCTTTTGATGTTGTTTCTGTGGCTGCAACCAAGTTCGCATCTTTTGACACACGTGCATGCATGAGCATCAATTTTTTTGCTTTGTAAAAGCACTAGAGGCCGATGCTTAAGTCCTGGTCACACCCTTCTGTCTTTATCTTCCTGAAACAGCAGTCTCATGTTTAAAGACCTCTTAAATGATCAATCTATGTATGTTTAGGCATCAAAATTTTGACAATAGCTAACTATATACTTTGATGTTTGCTCTTTGAAGAGAAAGCTAAATCCACTATAAATCAGCTGTGACATTCAAGAAGAAATCCCTGCTAAATCCACGAGAAATCTATTGTGACATTCATGAAGAAATCCCAGCCTATTCCATGATTCGTGTCATTGACGGCTTAGTTTTTTTCCCGATGCCTACGCTACCTCTACATCTAAGCATTGCGTCTTCTAATCCTCTTTTTCTATCAATGTGAACTTGATACTATAAAGATATACCACGACCATATATGCGAGGAAATAACAAAACAATTATGTGTTCATGAGTTATCCCCATTTTGGAATTTTGATCGCATCTCGTTCGGGATGGCCTTATCATCTGCTTACGAATATATTTTCTTAGCACTCCATTGTGATGTTCCTAATGTTGCTTTCATAACAGGCATTGATGCATACGAACTGAATATTCTGCAAGCGAACTATGAAGAAAATTGGCAAATATACTTGTCAGTCTTGTTTCAGTTGGGAAGTGTGCAAATATCTATACTTGACTTCCAGAGAAGCTGCAAACAGAAATGATTTGTGCATGGATCAGTAGAAGCTACCTAACATTTAACAGCACATTGGGCAAAACCTTAGGCTTGATGTTTATGGTCCTCATGTATAAGAAACGTGGCGCGATCTCGGCCGTCCGTTCGTCCAGGGCGCTGAGGCCCTCCCGCAGACCCACTTTTTATCCATGGGTCACTAAAAGCCCTATCGGCCCGACGTTGCTAGCGCTCCACCAATCCCAGGACACGACGTGGGGTGGTTCTCCCCAATCCCCGCATCGCCTCTTGTTGTGGGTATACTTCATGGGTGTACCATCGACAGTGCCTAGATCCGGCAAGCCCGGGTGGCCCACAGACGGTGATGAGGCATGTGGCCCATCGGGCGGCCCAGTTGCTGTTGATCATGAAGGAGGAAGTCCAGCCCAGGATCAGTAAGCCGGATCCGTACCGACCTTAGGAGTATCCCGGATCCATGTAGGCCCATGAGGAACCCGGATCCAGTACGACGTATATGGAAGGCGGATCCGTGACGTGCACGGCAAGATATTGTACCGTAGTTAGGCTATCTGTAATCCGGCTAGGACTCTCCGTGTAAACCCTAGATCCGTGCGCCTTTATAAGCCGGATCCCGGGAGCCCTAGAGGCACAACCACAACTCATTGTAACAACGCGAAAGCGCCGCGATAATTCCGCACAAGCAGCAGTAGGCCCCGTCATCGTGCGGTGTTCCGGCTGGGTAACTCGCGTACCACCGTCCCGTGTGCACTCCGCCCCTATGTCCCCTACTTCTTCTCCCCTCGTGAGGATCCCTCCTCCGAGGTACCGTCGATTAGGCAACGACGCTTGGCGCCCACCGTGGGGCCTCGCGGCGTCCGGAGGCCGGAACCGGGAGGGTTCCGCCATGGGAAGCTACGACGACACCATCGCCGTGGGGCGTGTCCTTTACGCCGGAAATCTGTCGATCGTCCCTCCGGATGAGTGTTGGATTCCGGCTAAAACCGACCCCGTCAAGCTCTCCATCGTCCCAGCTTGGCGGCATACACATCTTCATCGGGGAAACCGTCGATTCCGACGGAAACCCACCGGTAAGTAGCGCCGACGCGACCGCCGCCGGAGCAGTGACGCAGCCGCGAAGATCCGATCTCGAGACGCCGGAACTTCCTAGCAAAGATTCCGCCTTAGATCCGGAAAAATCAAAACCCACCCAATCCGCCCCCGAGCAGGAAGTAACGGTGGAAGACCAATGCGCATCCGCCTGGGTCTCCCAGGTGTTAGAGAAGCAAAGGTGTCACTTCGTACACTTCTTGGCCCATACCGCCGGAACCGCCCCTCATGGAGCCGGAGCTGGTCCCGAGCAGGTCGCGGCCCCGGAAAACAACGCTGCCCCGGTGTTGACTGCCAAAACCCACCGGCGGGCAGCGGCCTTGTCAACACTGTAGAGCCGGGGGGAGCCTAGAGCTGCGGCTGGCTGAGACCCCTCCGAGCGACGGCCCGCAATGCTCTTCTGGTCACACGCGGCGCTGCGGCGTGCAAGGCGTGCCACCTGACCTATACCTGGTCGTGAAGGTGATGAGATTGCCTCGCTTAGTTTCCTCGCAGGGCATACATGTAAACGTTAAATACGAGCCTCGATCGGCTCTCAGGTTATCCCGTGAATCGGCTCAAAGAGCCGATCCACCCATGATCCGTACGGGGTGTACGAATACTTGGTGGTCCCGCTTGATCAAGATGAAGCTAATGAGATCTACGACGATTTAGGGTTTTCACCACATAATCGGATCATCCTACTCCAGGTTGGGCCACATGGCCACGCACGGTGCTCGTAAGCCGATCCTAAACAAGGCCAAAAAACCAACATGAAGTTGATCCTAGGAACATCCCGTTTAGGACTTGCGAACGCCACCCTACGTGCCACAGGATCCTCCCCCTTTGTAAGGCCAAACTATTGCAGATATTAAACTAATCCTTGTAGAACAAGGAGCAATCGTAACGGATCAGATCTACTAAATAATGATCAAGCGGGTGCCGCCCCACACCCGAGGTAGGCGTGAGGACGGCTAGATATGCAAGGGTTGCACTACGTAAGCATGCTTAAACGAAGAACAATGCTAACCCTAACACATCTAATGATAACTACGTTGCTCGCCATCAAAAGCGCTTCAAGACGAGCAACGCATGAACAACGTGTTTGTGCTGCCTAGATCGCAAGATGCGATCTAGGCAGCATGTCGCTTACCCGATAGAAACCCTCGAGACGAAGGAGTTGGCGATGCGCCGAGATTGGTTTGTTTTTGGGGTTGAACGTGAGTTGTTGTTTATTCCATAAACCCTAGGTACATATTTATAGTCCAGGGGACTTTCTAATGTGGGCGTGCACCAAACCGTGCACGAGATAAAATCTAACTTCTAAACCGATATACAATCTATTATATTAAGATACACGGGCTAACTAGCCCAAATTCTCCGTGCCAGGCCGCTTCATAATTCTTCCATATGTAATCTCCCAAGCCCATCTTGATCGCGGCCCACCTCCCCGATTTAGCCAAAATCTGGTGATAACACATGCCCCCCGGTTTTGGTAATGATAATTTCAAAACCACTCGCTTTTCCCTCGTAGGGGTCGTGTCACGGCAGAGCGGAACCAGTCGCAGCGACGCCTTATCATGACGACTTGCCTTCCCAACTTCTCTCGCACGATTTGGACAGCTTTGGCACCATGTCCTCGAGAACTGCTCGGAAATTAAAACCCCCACCTCCTTTTATTTAGCCACAACGAACGCTTCTCTTTTTACTCCTTCCGCAAAGAGTGCTCCAAAAACCCTCCCCGCAACCATGTCCTCTTCCTCTTCCTCTTCTTCTTCGTCGGATCCTTCCCACGTGTCTTCTCCCATCCGAGAGTCGACGCCCTCGTGGGGTACACAAGCGGCGTATGACATCCTTGCCCCGACGAAGTGGGACAAAGAGGACCATGACTCCTCCGTCCGGTCCGAGGATGACAAATCCCAAACCGACGGGGAGAGCGACCTCCGCTTCCTTGCCGACGAGGAAGTAGTGGAGGAGAGCGAAGACGACCGCCTCTCCCGGGCGGACTTCACCACCTCCGAGGAGGTGAAGGAAGAGGGAGAGGAGGAGGAGGATGAAGACAGCCTCCTCCGACGAGCCGCCGGCCAAACGCCGCCACCTCTGGCCCGGGAACTTCAGCGACGTCGACAGTGACGACGACGCCGACGAAGAGGACGAAGACGACGAGGGTCCTATCGGCGGCCGCTGGAGCAGCGACGACGAGCCGGCGGGGAGTAGCACCGGCGGTGGCGACGACGGCGACGACGACGACGACGAGGGCAGCAGCGGCCCCTAGATAGGGTCTTAGCATAGGACTAGCAGTAGCAGACGGGGCAATGTATCCCCCTGGTCTTCTCTTTGAGGGCAATCAGCTCTTCTCTCGTAAGAAATCTGGCTCGTCAATGAAGAAATTCCCCAACTCGATTTTGCCGATTCCATTTATGATAATTTAGCCGATTGTCTTCCCTCCTGATTCTGCCGATTGCCACACTAGACCATGCCCAACAAGCCGATGGCATCGCATCGGCCTCCCATACTAGATTTCGAGATAGATCCATCCAGACCCAAACTCCTTGCCACACAAGTCCAAGCCTTATTCGCGCGAATCCACAGATCTCATTCAAGATGACATGTTGGACCTAGCGGCAAAACTCCTGAAATAATGTCAGGTCTCCTCTTCCTTATTCTCTCCGAATTCTGCTCGTTCAGCTCCGACAGCCTTCCCTCTACAATAAACACCGTCTTTTGAACGAGCCGACACGAAGAGCGGGCCCACCTTGACAGAGTTGGTTAGACCTCGAGGGCGAGCTGCCCCCGAGCCTTAGCCAAGGCGAGGGTAAAGGATGGATCATCACCATTGAGATTTCGGGCGGGCTCAACCTTGTCCAAGAGAGCTATCCCGCAGGGCCACCAGCCGATCACCTCCCTTCCGTTGAGGGTCCATACAGCCGATCCGAAGCAAGCTATGATAATTTTGCAACATAAGCACCGTTCTTCAGGTAACTTGCGGTGCAGAGTTCGGCCGATCCCAACGAGATCGGCTCCCCGGAGCAGAGACCTTCAAGGTGAGCTGCCCCCCGGGCCTTCAAGGTGAGAATAGCAGCGAGCTGATCACGTCAATCATCCTTGGTTTCTAACTCACAACGTCGTATCAACCGATTCAGAACAAATCGGCTCTTTTAGAATGAGGGAATTCCAGGACGAGCCGCCCTCCCCCGAGCTTCTTTAGTCCAAACCTTGCGCCTTGCTGATCAGATCAGCTCGTCATCTTCGGCAGGCTGAAGCAACTTCCGGTGAGAACGTCTTCGTGTTTCTGACGCCCTCCAGACTCTTGGAGGGAACTACCCCCTCTCGCTCTTAAGTCGATGCTCGCCGCATCGGCCTTGCCTGAAATTTTTTTTTTATTTTTCGGCCGACTTGTATATCGGCCCCCATGTTCCAATACCCATCAACAGAAGATGAAATGGTTCTGTTGCATACCCTCGTATTTTATCTACTCGGGTGCCCCCGAGCCGATTCTCATCAAGAGAATTGATGGTATCGGCTCCGTTGGATAACATGTTGAACCCGAGCAGTAATGGTGGGTGAGGATATTCACGGCCGACATCGGAATCGGCCTCCACGTTGTTTGCTCAGTGAAGGTCTTGTAACGCTCCTTCACAGATCCTTGGGGCCGATCACAAGGATCAGCCTCGCCGACTTGCACATCGCTTGGCTTACACTACATGGTCAGGCCAGTGGACAAAACCAGCTTAACCCTTCCCTTCGTCACATCGATGCGCTCGCAGTCGTCCAATTTGATGCCTGAAAGGGGTTCTTGGCCTGCTGCTTCCCATGCGTTCATGCCAGCCGTTGAAACTTCGGCCGAGTCGTCGGCTTGGACGACCTCTACCTCATCCCCATCCCACTCGTATTATGCATTGGTGCATCGTGGAGGGAATGCAGCAGCTTGGCGTGGATCTAATCTCTTCCTAGCAAAACAAAGCATAACCGCTCGTGCTATCAACGATAAAGAACGCCGTGGGGATGGTTTTTCTTCCTACGGTCGGATCCACATTCAGAACTCCTTGTGCTTCAGTATGCTTGGCCATTGAAGTCGCTCAACGTTACGTTGGTCTTGATTAGATCCGAACTCGAGCGTCCCAGCCGACGTAGCATAGAGTACGGCATGATGTTAATCGCCGCTCCGGTGTCCACCAAGCATCCCGTTTACAGTGCCTCCCATCAATATACCCTCGTAAGTACAGGGCCTTCAGATGCCTGTAGCTCCTGTCTCGTGGCTTCTCAAAGATAACCGGCCGTGGGCCGCAGTCAAGTTGTGCCACGGAGGTCTCGTCTAACCCTGGGGCATTGAACTCCGACGGGAGGATAAACACCATATTTGTGCCAGCCGATGTTTCATCATCGGCTTTTCTCCGTTCGGGCGCCACTCTTTTCTTTGTGGCTGACCTTCCTCGTCCAGGGTTCGCAGAATTTTGGCGGCCAGATCGGGCCGTGCCCTCCTTAGCGTGCGCAGATATAATCTTTCAGTTTCTTTCAACCCTTGCGGACGCTGGACTCTTTGCTTCTGGGAACGGCTGAGCCCATCAGGGTACCATCTGGACTGATGATATTTGTATTCTTCACTACCGTCCTCTAGCTCCTCGAGATCTTCCATCCGAGGGACTCGGCACGCTTGTCCCGATGCGGGGGGCACCCTTCTTTCTTTGTTTGCATTCTCGGGCAGTCCTCGATTGTTGGCAATCGGCTCATCCCCGAGTCCCGAAGCAATGTTTGAAGAACGGGCAGTCCCGAGTGCTTATCCATGTCACTCCGTCCCCTTGGCCTCCCTTCGGCGCGACGACCGTACCCGTTGGTGCTTCTACCATGTTGGCGGTACCTTCCGACCTCGGCATCAGACCAGACATTCCTCTCATCGTCGGCGTCGTAGCGCCGACGTCGGTCTTGGTGTTGCTCGTATTTGCTGAGAGGGTGCTTGGAGTGTGGGCGTTGATACCGCATGCTTCTTATTCCCTCCCTTGCCAGGCACCGCATGTCCTCACCTCGGGGTTGGCCGCGCGGATCGGCTCCCTCTTCATCCTTGCCACGGGAGTGGCTGCTTTCTGTTTCCTCTTTGTCATGGCAGCTTGCAGATCCTGCCACATTGACACCAAAGGAAGACTTTGGCCGATCTATGGGGTGGCTGAGATCCACCGTGTCGACACCGGGACCCGGACGTGGGTTTCTACCAAGCCCGATACCGTGCGGCCGGGTCTTCTCAGCGGAGCCGATGAGTTCGGTTCCAAGGGTTGCCTTGATCCCGTCATGTTCCCTTCTGAGCTCCTTGGGCAGATCCCCATGCTTCAGAGACTTGGTGCGCTCCTCCAACGGGGTGGAGAGATTTCTCCCATCAAGTGCGCCTTCGGGCGTGGAGCCCCTCCCCCTACGCCATGGGAGTGGGTTCGGTGGGAGGAGCCGAAGAGTGCGGCTTCGAGGATGGCTTTGATTTCGTCGCATGTGACTGGCGTGCCGTCCACCATCTCAGATGTAGATGGCGATGTGGTTGATGTAGACGAACGTCCCACCGGGCGTGCCGGAATGTGTTGACTGCCAAAACCCACCGGCGGGCAGCGGCCTTGTCAACACTGTAGAGCCGGGGGGAGCCTAGAGCTGCGGCTGGCTGAGACCCCTCCGAGCGACGGCCCGCAATGCTCTTCTCGGTCACACGCGGCGCTGCGAAGTGCAAGGGCGTGCCACCTGACCTATACCTGGTCAGGAAGGTGATGAGATTGCCTCGCTTAGTTTCCTGCAGGGCATACATGTAAACGTTAAATACGAGCCTCGATCGGCTCTCAGGTTATCTTGTGAATCGGCTCAAAGAGCCGATCCACCCATGATCCGTACGGGGTGTACGAATACTTGGTGGTCCTGCTTGATCAAGATGAAGCTAATGAGATCTACGACGATTTAGGGTTTTCACCACATAATCGGATCATCCTACTCCAGGTTGGGCCGGATGGCCACGCACGGTGCTCGTAAGCCGATCCTAAACAAGGCCAAAAACCAACATGAAGTTGATCCTAGGAACATCCCGTTTAGGACTTGCGAACGCCACCCTACGTGCCACGGATCCTCCCCCTTTGTAAGGCCAAACTATTGCAGATATTAAACTAATCCTTGTAGAACAAGGAGCAATCGTAACGGATCAGATCTACTAAATAATGATCAAGCGGGGTGCCGCCCCCACACCCGAGGTAGGCGTGAGGACGGCTAGATATGCAAGGGTTGCACTACGTAAGCATGCTTAAACGAAGAACAATGCTAACCCTAACACATCTAATGATAACTACGTTGCTCGCCATCAAAAGCGCTTCAGTACGAGCAACGCATGAACAACGTGGAGCTTGTGCTGCCTAGATCGCAAGATGCGATCTAGGCAGCATGTCGCTTACCTGATAGAAACCCTCGAGACGAAGGAGTTGGCGATGCGCCGAGATTGGTTTGTTTTTGGGGTTGAACGTGAGTTGTTGTTTATTCCATAAACCCTAGGTACATATTTATAGTCCAGGGGACTTTCTAATGTGGGCGTGCACCAAACCGTGCACGAGATAAAATCTAACTTCTAAACCGATATACAATCTATTATATTAAGATACACGGGCTAACTAGCCCAAATTCTCCGTGCCAGGCCGCTTCATAATTCTTCCATATGTAATCTCCCAAGCCCATCTTGATCGCGGCCCACCTCCTGATTTAGCCAAAATCTGGTGATAACACCCGGATCAGCAAAAGGCTGTCGGAGAAAGCGAAACTCCGGTTGAAGAGTCGATCTTGGGAAATCTAAGCCCAATCTCCGGAGACACCCAGTCCATGGACACTGCAGAGTTTGATCGCAAGGTGACGGAACTCGGATACGGTGAACAGCCTGAAGTCGATTCCGTCCAGCCAAAGCAGGTACTTGCAACTGTAGCGGCGCTCGGAGAAGACGGATCCGAAGCGGCAGACACTCAATCCGACCCCCAGCCATCCCACCACGGATCTCCGATGTCGCGGGAACGGCCCCGTAGGGATCCTTCCTCGGAGAGCCTCCTGTCGCCTGAAGAGATAGTTGCACAAGCTCGCATGGATTTGGTCGCAAAGTCGACGTCCTCAACAAGCCAATAACTCCTGGCGATGCCGCAGATCCGGAGGCTTTAGAGGCCACTAGAAAGGAGATGCTGGCCACAGCCAAAAAATTTGCTAACACCGCAGCTGCTATATTGGATGAGAGGGAAGAAGCTGCACTGATCATGGATCGCTTTGAAAGACAGGATCGCGAAGTCACCGCAACGCTCGAGCAAGTCAAGAGTATGAGAGCGGAGTGGGAGGTGAAAATGACCTACGCACAGGCGGAGGCTGATAGAATCGTCAGAGAAGCAATCCCTCCCCGCAGGATCAACTTCGCAACCCCTGCCGAACAGCGAGCCGCTCGCCACCCCAAAGGACAATTTGGCAAAAGCTGCAGAAATTCTGAAGAAAAGTGACGAGGAGGTTGACATCAACTACTTGCGCACGCTCGTCGCTTCAGCGGTTAAACAAGCGAGCAAGGCAGATACTTCGCGCAAGTTGGAATCTAACCCGGAGCATTGCGTCTCCACTGCGCAGAAGGACGCCCACAACAATCGCCATCGAGATGACGAGTCGTGAACCGGATCCTCGGAACGCAGAAGAAAAGCCAGGGAACACCCAAATCCGATCCCCGTACCATCAAAGACGCCACCGTCAGATCCGAGAAAGGGAAAGGATGCAATGTACGCTGGACGAGACAAGTACTGCAACGCCTCTCCTCCGCCTAATGGTTACCCGCGTCCCCCTCGTCGCCGTAGTCCAGCCGGAAACACCAGGCCTCAAGGGCATGGTGGAATTATTATCCGCGACATCGTGATGCCTTCCGGAAACCGGAACAGGGAGCGCACGCCGGAGCCTCGCCGGAATCAGAACAATGATCGTGAGCCCGAGCCTAGGAGGAGCCGGAATGAGGAGCGCGACCCGGAGCCCCGCCGGAGCCGGAACGACCAGGGCAGCCAGCGCCACGGCGAAGGCAGCCACAGGAGCCGGAGCCAGCACCGGGAGGGCCGGGGAGAATCTGTAGGCGGAAGCAGAGAGGTCGGATCGGCCCCCTCGCAGGTCTCCCTCACCACCACCTAGCGGTGGCGGCGGAGGTGGAGGCGGAGGCGGTGGCCGGAGATCTCGCTCTCGCTCACGGTCCCCCGTCACGGCTCGCGCGACGCGCGGGAACGCCTCAACGAATACGGAACCGACTACATCGGACCGAAGTGCTTTGGCGGGATGATTCAAGAGGAACCAAAGCCAAGGAGCTCCCTCAAGTTACCCGGAAACCCGAAGCATTATGATGGCACCGAAAGGCCGGATACCTGGATCGAGGATTACTACAATGCAAGTAACCTTCGCCGGAGGAACCCCTAATATCGCCTGCCGCATGCTCCAGCTTGTACCTTGTAGGACCAGCCCGGATCCGGCTCGGCGACCTCGAGAAAAACTCCATCTTTTGTCGGTTCGACCTCGAAGACCGCTTTTGAGAAACACTTCGGAGGCACCTACAAAAGACCTGCCACGGCAAGTGACTTACAAGCTTGTATCCGAAGAAGGGAGAAACCTCAAGAAACTTCCTCACACGATGGTTGGCATGCAGGAACGAGTGCGAAAACGTCGATCACACCACTGCCATGTACGCCTTCATTGGTGGACTGCAGAGAGGAGGATTGCTGAGGCATAAGCTCACATGTTTGGCTAACGCCAACAAATTGACTTTGGACGAGATGATCTCCATTGCCAGTGATCACACTGCCGCCGATGATGACGCAGGCGGCGATATCGCAGCTACAGCAATCCCCCTGCACCAACAAAAGAAGAACCGTGATAACGGTAACAGCAGCGGCCACAAACGCAAAAACCCTGATGACCAGAAGAGTGGCGGATCCGACATGGTCGCCATGGCGTTCCAACGCGGAGGCTCAGGAGGCGGAAGAGGACGCGGCCGCGGAGGCGGAGCCGGCAGGGGTCAGCAGCATGGCACTGAGGTCACCGCTGGCGGATCCCGCGCCCGCAAACCTACGAGGAGTACGGAGACATGCCCTGCCCGGCCCACTTGGATCCGGCTACGGGGAAGTCCACTCACACCAACCGCAACTGCAAGTGGGTCAACGACCTAAAGAACGACCCGGAGGCAGGATACAAACGAGCCCGGAAACACCGCCCACGCGGCAAAGGAGGCAAGGGCAAGAACAAGGACAAGGAGGAGGACAGTTCCGAGGCGATGGACGAGGATGATAACTCGCCGGATCCCAAAGCCGGATCCGCGAGTAAATCCAACCCCTTCGAGAAAAAGAGCGTGGGGGCTTACCACACCTTCCTCGGAACCCCCACGATCCGCGCTACAAAATCAGCTACCCGGATCCCGAACGCCACGGTTCCGGCTGTGCCGCAGTATGTCAGGTGGTCGGAAGTTCCATGCACATTTGACAGGGAGGATCATCCCGCCATTGTGCCAAAAGAATACTACGCCTTGGTTGTGAGTCCCCGCATAGACGGGTATGACTTCTCCAAGTGCCTCATGGATGGCGGAGCCAGCTTGAACATCATGTACCCGGAGACTCGGAGCGGATGAACCTCACCAAGGAACAGCTCAAACGCAGCACCACCGAGTTTCACGGCGTGGTTCCGGGTAAGAAGGCGAACTCCCTCGGCAGCATCACACTTCCCGTGGCTTTCGGCGATGTTCATAATTTCCGCGAAGAAAAGATCACGTTTGAAGTTGTGCCCTTCAAGAGCTCCTACCACGTCATCTTCGGCAGGCCCACCTACCACAAGTTCCACGCAAGAGCGTGCTATATCTACAACAAGCTCAAGATGCCGGGTCCCAATGGTATGATCACCATAACCGGAGACTACAAAAAGGCTCACGAGTGCGAGTTGGGCGAAGCCGCCTTCGCAGAGTCTGTCATATCCGGAGAAGAGCTGAAAGGCTACAGGGCCGCGGTGGATCCGACTGAGATGCAAACCACCAAGAAGCAGATCTCCGAACAGAAAAACTCCTTCAGGGCCGCGATAGAGACCAAGAAAGTCAGCTTCAAGGAAGATGACCCTAGCAAGCAAGTCTCGATCGGAGCCAACATGGACCCCAAATAGGAAAGCGCGCTCGTCGAGTTCCTCCGCGCTAACATGGACATCTTCGCATGGCAACCTTCTGACATGTCCGGAGTACCTAGGGACTCGCCGAGCACTACCTCAACATAAATCCGGGGGCTAAACCAGTGAAGCAAGCTATGCGAAGCTTTGGAGATAAGAAGCGCCGCGCCATAGGAATGGAACTAGCAAAGTTACTAGAAGCAGGTTTTGTAATAGAAGTTATCCACACCGATTGGGTCGCGAATCCCGTCCTTGTACCCAAAAAGAACACCGAAATACTAAGAATGTGCATCGATTACTCCGGCTTGAACAAACATTGCCCGAAGGATCCGTTCCCCCGCCGCGCATTGACCAAGTCATTGATTCGACGGCGGGGGCGGAACTTCGTGTTTTCTTGATGCGTATTCCGGTACCATCGGATCCGGATGAAGGAATCCGACCAAAAGGCGACTTCATTCATTACCCCGTTTGGCACTTACTCGCTATGTTACTATGCCTTTTGGTTTGAAAAACGCAGGTGCCACCTACCAACGTACGATGCAGCGATGCCTCGAAGGACCAAATTGGCCGGAACGTGCACGCCTACGTCGACGACATCGCGGTCATGACCCGGAAAGGATCCGACTTGATCAGCGACCTCACGAAACCTTTGAGAATCTCCGTCGGTACAAGATGATGTTGAATCCGCTGAAGTGCGTCTTTGGCGTGCCAGCCGGAAAACTCCTTGGCTTCATAGTCTCTCACGAGGCATTGAGGTTAACCCGGAAAAGATCAAGGCAATCCTGTGTATCAAACGGCCAACTTGTCTCAAAGATGTGCAACGACTAACTGGTTGTGTCGCAGCAATCAGTAGGTTTGTTAGCCGTCTTGGCGAGAAGGCGCTACCTCTGTACAAGTTGTTGAAGAAAACAGACAAAAGTTTGTCTGGGACGACGCAGCTGACGCAGCTCTTCGAGGGTTGAAGGAAATACTTACCTCCCCACCTATCCTGGCAGCCCCAGCAGAGTCAGAGCCAATGCTCCTTTATCTGGCAGCTACCAACAAAGTCATCAGCCTCGTCATCATGGTGGAGCGCAAGGAAGAAGGTCATGAATATGACGTCCAAAGACCTGTCTACTACATAAGCGAGGTGCTGACGGAGTCAAAGCAAAGATACCCTCACTTTCAGAAGCTAGCTTATGGAGTTTTCCTAGGCAGCCGGAAGCTGAGACACTACTTCCAAGAGCACCCAGTAACAGTTGTGAGCAAAGCTCCGCTGTCAACAATTCTCAACAACGCTGACGCAACAGGACGGACGGCTAAATGGGGCATTGAATTATCCGCCTTCGACATCTGATACGTCTCCAACGTATCGATAATTTCTTGTGTTCCATGCCACATTATTGATGTTATCTACATGTTATATGCACACTTTATGTCATATTCGTGCATTTTCTGGAACTAACCTATTAACAAGATGCCGAAGTGCCAGTTCTCGTTTTCTGCTGTTTTTGGTTTCAGAAATCCTAGTAACGAAATATTCTCGGAATCGGACGAAATCAACGCCCAGGTTCCTATTTTACCCGGAAGCATCCAGAACACACGAGAACCGCCATAGAAGGGGGGCAGGGCCACCACACCACACCCCGGCGCGGCCAAGGGGGGGGCGCCCCCCTAGGGTGTGGGCCCCCCAGAAGCCCTCCTGCGCCGCCTCTCCGCCTATATAAAGCCCCTGACCTAAAAACCTCGGGCGTTCGACGAAAACCACAAAAGCCTTCCGCAGCCGCCGCCATCGCGAAGCCAAGATCCGGGGGACAGGAGTCTCTCGTTCCGGCACCCCGCCGGAGCGGGGAAGTGCCCCTGAAGGCTTCTCCATCGACACCGCTGCCATCTCCACCGCCATCTTCATCACCGCTGCTGCTCCCATGAGGAGGGAGTAGTTCTCCATCGAGGCTCGGGGTTGTACCGGTAGCTATGTGGTTCATCTCTCTCCTATGTACTTCAATACAATAATCTCATGAGCTGCCTTACATGATTGAGATTCATATGATGATGCTTGTAATCTAGATGTCATTATGCTAGTCAAGTGAGTTTTACTTATGTGATCTCCGGAGACTCCTTGTCCCACGTGTGTAAAGGTGACAGTATGTGCACCGTGTGGGTCTCTTAGGCTAGATTTCACGAATACTTATTCACCGTTGAATGGCATAGTGAGGTGCTTATTTATATCTCTTTATGATTGCAATGTGTTTGTATCACAATTTATCTATGTGCTACTCTAGTGATGTGTTATTAAAGTAGTTTTATTCCTCCCGCACGTGTGCAAAGGTGACAAGTAGCGTGCACCGTGTTAGTACTTGGTTTATGCTATGATCATGATCTCTTGTAGATTGCGAAGTTAACTATTGCTATGATAATATTGATGTGATCTATTCCTCCTACATATGCATGAAGGTGACAAGTGTGCATGCTATGCTAGTACTTGGTTTAGTCTCGTTGATCTATCTTACACTAAAGGTTACTAAAATATGAGCATTATTGTGGAGCTTGTTAACTCCGGCATTGAGGGTTCGTGTAATCCTACGCAATGTGTTCATCATCCAACAAAAGTGTAGAGTATGCATTTATCTATTCTGTTATGTGATCAATGTTGAGAGTGTCCACTAGTGAAAGTGTAATCCCTAGGCCTTGTTCCTAAATACCGCTGAGTTACTATCGCTTGTTTACTCGTTTTACTCGTGTTACTACTCGCTGCAATACTACCACCATCAACTACACGCCGGCAAGCTATTTTCTCGGCACCGTTGCTACTGCTCATATATATTCATACCACCTGTATTTCACTATCTCTTCGCCGAACTAGTGCACCTATTTGGTGTGTTGGGGACACAAGAGACTTCTTGCTTTGTGGTTGCAGGGTTGCATGAGAGGGATATCTTTGACCTCTTCCTCCCTGAGTTCGATAAACCTTGGGTGATCCACTTAAGGGAAAACTTGCCGCTGTTCTACAAACCTCTCGCTCTTGGAGGCCCAACACTGTCTACAGGAAAGGAGGGGAACGTAGACATCAAGCACTTTTCCGGCGCCGTTGCCGGGAGGAAAGGTAAAAAGGCACTCATACTCCGGTTCCGTGTAACAGTATTTTCTCGGCGCCATTGTGTTTGTGCTCGAAGCTATTTCCTTTAGATCCTGCAATTGCATCTTTTTGTTTCTTGTTTACACTAGTTTGGCATAATGGACAACAATGAGCTTCTTATTCTATTTCCTGATTTAAAACATGGATTGTTTGATGCGAAAATTAAAAAACCTATGAAATCTTATTTGCATGCTGGTAGTAATATTAGTATGAACGCTTTGAACACCATTGTTGATAATGATATAGAAAGTTCTAAGCTTGGGGAAGCTGGTTTTCATGATCTTTTTAGTCCCCCAAGCATTGATGAGAAAATTTTCTTTGATGATACTTTGCCTCTTATTTCTGATGATTATAATGATAGTGGTCTTTTGGTGCAACCTACTATGGAGAGTAAATTTTGTTGTGATTATACTATGCCTCCTACACTTGATGAGAATAATAATGATAGCTACTTTGTTGAATTTGCTCCCACTACAACTAATAAATTTGATTATGCTTATGTGGAGAGTAATAATTTTATGCATGAGACTCATGATAAGAATGCTTTATGTGATAGTTATATTGTTGAGTTTGCTCATGATGCTACTGAAAGTTATTATGAGAGAGGAAAATATGGTTGTAGAAATTTTCATGTTACTAAAATGCCTCTCTATGTGCTGAAATTTTTGAAGCTACACTTGTTTTATCTTCCTATGCTTGTTACTTTGCTCTTCATGAACTTGTTTATTTACAAGATTCCTATGCATAGGAAGCATGTTAGACTTAAATTTGTTTTGAATTTGCTTCTTGATGCTCTCTTTTGCTTCATACTCTATTTTTCATGATTGCATCATTAAAACTGCTGAGCCCATCTTAATGGCTAAAAAGAAAGAACTTCTTGGGAGATAACCCATGTGTTATTTTGCTACAGTACTTTGTTTTATATTTGTGTCTTGGAAGTTGTTTACTACTGTAGCAACCTCTCCTTATCTTAGTTTTGTGTTTTGTTGTGCCAAGTAAAGTCTCGATGGTAAAGTTGATGCTAGATTTGGATTGCTGCGCAGAAACAGCATTGCTGGCTGTCACGAATCTGGGTCTAATTCTCTGTAGGTAACTCAGAAAATTATGCCAATTTACGTGAGTGATCCTCAGATATGTACGCAACTTTCATTAGTTTTGAGTTTTTCTATTTGAGCAAGTCTGGTGCCATTTTAAAATTCGTCTTTACGGACTGTTCTGTTTTTGACAGATTCTGCCTTTTATTTCGCATTGCTTCTTTCGCTGTGTTGGGTGGATTTCTTTGTTCCATTACCTTCCAGTAGCTTTGAGCAATGTCCAGAAGTGTTAAGAATGATTGTGTCACCTCTGAACATGTGAGTTTTTGATTATGCACTAACCCTCTAATGAGTTTGCTTAAAGTTTGGTGTGGAAGAAGTTTTCAAGGGTCAAGAGAGGAGGATGATATACTATGATCAAGAAGAGTGAAAGCTCTAAGCTTGGGGATGCCCCGGTGGTTCACCCCTGCATATTTCAAGAAGACTCAAGCTGTCTAAGCTTGGGGATGCCCAAGGCATCCCCTTCTTCATCGACAAATTATCGTGTTCCTTCTCTTGAAACTATATTTTTATTCGGCCACATCTTATGTACTTTACTTGGAGCGTCTGTTTGTTTGTTTCTATTTTTGTTTGTGTTTGAATAAATTGGATTACATCATGCTTGTGTGGGAGAGAGACACGCTCCGCTGGTTCATATGAACACATGTGTTCTTAGCTCATAATATTCATGGCGAAGTTTCCTCTTCGTTAAATTGTTATATGGTTGGAATTGGAAAATGATACATGTAGTAATTTGCTATAATGTCTTGGGTAATGTGATACTTGGCAATTGTTGTGCTCATGTTTAAGCTCTTGCATCATATACTTTGCACCCATTAATGAAGAAATACATAGAGCATGCTAAAATTTGGTTTGCATAATTGGTCTCTCTAAGGTCTAGATAATTTCTAGTAAGGTGTTTGAACAACAAGGAAGACGATGTATAGTCTTATAATCCTTGTAATATGTCTTTTATGTGAGTTTTGCTGTACTAGTTCATACTTGTGTTTGTTTCAAATAACCTTGCTAGCCTAAACCTTGTATCGAGAGGGAATACTTCTCATGCATCCAAATACTTGAGCCAACCACTATGCCATTTGTGTCCACCATACCTACCTACTACATGGTATTTATCCGCCATTCCAAAGTAAATTTCTTGAGTGCTACCTTTAAAATTCCATCATTCACCTTTGCAATATATAGCTCATGGGACAAATAGCTTAAAAACTATTGTGGTATTGAATATGTAATTATGCACT
Organism: Lolium rigidum; assembly: GCF_022539505.1. Taxonomy (NCBI): domain Eukaryota; kingdom Viridiplantae; phylum Streptophyta; class Magnoliopsida; order Poales; family Poaceae; genus Lolium; species Lolium rigidum. The sequence goes on from NC_061513.1 coordinate 94,119,328, forward strand.
TTATCTCTTATTAAGTTGCTTGTTGTGCGATAACCATGTTCATCTGGGAACGCCATCAACTCATTGTTGAATTTCATGTGAGTTGCTATGCATGTTCGTCTTGTCCGAAGTAAGGGCGATCTACACCGAGTTGAATGGTTTGAGCATGCATATTGTGAGAGAAGAACATTGGGCCGCTAACTAAAGCCATGATCCATGGTGGAAGTTTCAGTTTTGGACAAACATCCTCAAATCTCTAATGAGAAAAGAATTAATTGTTGTCAAATGCTTAAAGCATTAAAAGAGGAGTCCATTATCTCGTTGTCTATGTTGTCCCGGTATGGATGTCTAAGTTGAGAATAATCAAAAGCGAGAAATCCAAATGCGAGCTTTCTCCTTAGACCTTTGTACAGGCGGCATAGAGGTACCCCTTTGTGAAACTTGGTTAAAGCATATGTATTGCGGTGATAATCCGGGTAGTCCAAGCTAATTAGGACAAGGTGCGGGCACTATTGGTACACTATGCATGAGGCTTGCAACTTATAAGATATAATTTACATGATGCATATGCTTTATTACTACCGTTGACAAAATTGTTTCATGTTTTCAAAATCAAAGCTCTAGCACAAATATAGCAATCGATGCTTTTCCTCTATGAGGACCATTCTTTTACTTTCATTGTTGAGTCAGTTCACCTATTTCTCTCCATCTCAAGAAGCAAACACTTGTGTGAACTGTGCATTGATTCCTACATACTTGCTTATTGCACTTATTATATTACTCTATGTTGACAATATCCATGAGATATACATGTTACAAGTTGAAAGCAACCGCTGAAACTTAATCTTCTTTTGTGTTGCTTCAATACCTTTACTTTGAATTATTACTTTATGAGTTAACTCTTATGCAAGACTTATTGATGCTTGTCTTGAAGTGCTATTCATGAAAAGTCTTTGCTTTATGATTCAGCTTGTTTACCCATGTCATATACATTGTTTTGATCGCTGCATTCACTACATATGCTTTACAAATAGTATGATCAAGTTTATGATGGCATGTCACTCCAGAAATTATCTTTGTTATCGTTTTACCTCGCTCGGGACGAGCAGTAACTAAGCTTGGGGATGCTGATACGTCTCCAACGTATCGATAATTTCTTGTGTTCCATGCCACATTATTGATGTTATCTACATGTTATATGCACACTTTATGTCATATTCGTGCATTTTCTCGGAACTAACCTATTAACAAGATGCCGAAGTGCCAGTTCCTGTTTTCTGCTGTTTTTGGTTTCAGAAATCCTAGTAACGAAATATTCTCGGAATCGGACGAAATCAACGCCCAGGTTCCTATTTTACCCGGAAGCATCCAGAACACCCGAGAACCGCCAGAGAGGGGGGGCAGGGCCACCACACCGCACCCCGGCGCGGCCAAGGGGGCGCGCCCCCCTAGGGTGTGGGCCCCCCAGAAGCCCTCCTGCGCCGCCTCTCCGCCTATATAAAGCCCCCGACCTAAAAACCTCGGGGCGTTCGACGAAAACCACAAAAACCTTCCGCAGCCGCCGCCATCGCGAAGCCAAGATCCGGGGACAGGAGTCTCTGTTCCGGCACCCTGCCGGAGCGGGGAAGTGCCCCCGGAAGGCTTCTCCATCGACACCGCTGCCATCTCCACCGCCATCTTCATCACCGCCGCTGCTCCCATGAGGAGGGAGTAGTTCTCCATCGAGGCTCGGGGCTGTACCGGTAGCTATGTGGTTCATCTCTCTCCTATGTACTTCAATACAATAATCTCATGAGCTGCCTTACATGATTGAGATTCATATGATGATGCTTGTAATCTAGATGTCATTATGCTAGTCAAGTGAGTTTTACTTATGTGATCTCCGGAGACTCCTTGTCCCACGTGTGTAAAGGTGACAAGTGTGTGCACCGTGTGGGTCTCTTAGGCTAGATTTCACGGAATACTTATTCACCGTTGAATGGCATAGTGAGGTGCTTATTTATATCTCTTTATGATTGCAATGTGTTTGTATCACAATTTATCTATGTGCTACTCTAGTGATGTGTTATTAAAGTAGTTTTATTCCTCCCGCACGTGTGCAAAGGTGACAAGTGCGTGCACCGTGTTAGTACTTGGTTTATGCTATGATCATGATCTCTTGTAGATTGCGAAGTTAACTATTGCTATGATAATATTGATGTGATCTATTCCTCCTACATATGCATGAAGGTGACAGTGTGCATGCTATGCTAGTACTTGGTTTAGTCTCTTGATCTATCTTACACTAAAGGTTACTAAAATATGAGCATTATTGTGGAGCTTGTTAACTCCGGCATTGAGGGTTCGTGTAATCCTACGCAATGTGTTCATCATCCAACAAAAGTGTAGAGTATGCATTTATCTATTCTGTTATGTGATCAATGTTGAGAGTGTCCACTAGTGAAAGTGTAATCCCTAGGCCTTGTTCCTAAATACTCGCTGAGTTACTACCGCTTGTTTACTCGTTTCTATCGTGTTACTACCGCTGCAATACTACCACCATCAACTACACGCCGGCAAGTACTTTTCTGGCACCGTTGCTACTGCTCATATATATTCATACCACCTGTATTTCACTATCTCTTCGCCGAACTAGTGCACCTATTTGGTGTGTTGGGGACACAAGAGACTTCTTGCTTTGTGGTTGCAGGGTTGCATGAGAGGGATATCTTTGACCTCTTCCTCCCTGAGTTCGATAAACCTTGGGTGATCCATTTAAGGGAAAACTTGCTGCTGTTCTACAAACCTCTGCTCTTGGAGGCCCAACACTGTCTACAGGAAAGGAGGGGGAACGTAGACATCAACATCGCCTACAAGCCAAGGACTGCGGTAAAATCCCAGGTCTTGGCAGATTTTGTTGCAGATTGGACAGAAGCTCCGGATGCAAGTCTGGAGCCGAAACCAGAAACATGGGTCATGCACTTCGACGGATCCAAGCAGCATCAAGGCTCAGGAGCCGGAGTCACCTCGAAGTCCCCTACCGGAGAAGAAGCTGCGATACGTTCGCGGATCCACTTCGAAGCTACAAACAACATGGCGGAGTACGAGGCTCTACTACACGGATTGCGCATCGCTAAGGAAATTGGGATCAAGCACATCATATGCTGTGGAGATTCCGACTTGGTGGCACAACAAGTAGCCGGAACCTGGAACGCCAGAAATTCCGTCATGGCAGCCTACAGAGACGAAGTTGACGAGCTCGCCAAGTGCTTCCTCGGATACGAAGTCAAGTACGTCAGGAGAGACGATAACACAGCGGCAGACATGCTATCCAAGCTCGGATCCGGCAGAAAGCCAATTCCGCCTGGAATTTTCCTAGAGCATCTCCGGATACCCTCGGTGAAGGGCGCTAACCCGGAAAACCCAGAAGTGGCAGTGTCTCCGGCTAGAGAGGTATTGGCTACCATTCCGGCTTGGACACAGCCTTTCCTGGACTACCTCATCGATCAGAAGTTGCCGGAGGACGAGGTCCTCGCGCGCCAGATCATCAGACGAGCACGATCCTACACAATTGTTGATGGACAGCTCTACAAACGAAGCGCAACAGGGGTGTTTCTCAAATGCGTCTCCAATCAAGATGGCATCGAAATCCTCAGAGAGATCCACGCAGGGGACTGCGGGCACCATGCCGCTCCCAGGTCACTCGTTGCAAAAGCTTTTCGGCTAGGCTTTTATTGGCTCACAGCTAAAGAAGATGCCGACAAGATAGTCAAGACCTGCCGAGGTTGTCAGTACTATGCTACTCAACCAAACGCTCCAGCCCAAGAGCTGAAGACCATACCTATCACCTGGCCATTTGCGGTCTGGGGGCTCGATATGGTTGGTAAGTTAAAAAGATCATCTCCTCGCGGTTTTGAATACCTATTGGTCGCTGTTGACAAGTTCAGCAAGTGGATCGAGGCAAAGCCAGTGAGAAAAGCCGACGGTGCTACGGCACTAAAATTTGTCTGCAGCCTCGTGATGAGATTCGGCATCCCACACAGCATAATCACAGATAATGGCACAAACTTCGCTCAGGGAGAATTAAAGGATTATTGCGAGACAATGGGGATTCGATTGGACCTTGCATCTGTGGCTCACCCACAATCCAATGGTCAAGTTGAAAGAGCAAACGGTCTAATACTATCAGGAATCAAGCCACGCCTTGAAGAACCGCTGCGACGAGCAGCTGGAGCTTGGGCTGACGAGTTGGACGCTGTCTTGTGGAGTTTACGAACTACCCCTAACAGGTCAACAGGGTTTACCCCATTCTTCCTGGTATACGGATCCGAAGCCGTGATTCCCTCCGACATCATCCATGATTCGCCGCGAGTTTCCGCTTATAATGAAGAAACAGCTGACGAGGCCAGACAGCTATCTGTGGACCTGATCGAGGAAGCTCGGAATCTAGCTGATCAGCGCTCCGCCATCTACCAGCAAAAGCTCCGACGCTATCACAGTCGTCGAGTTCGGAAACGCTCCTTCATGGCAGGAGACTAGGCCTCCGCCTTCGACAGGTGAAAGACCATAAGTTGCAATCTCCATGGGAAGGACCCTTCGTCGTTAGCAAAGTGCTTCATAACGGGTCGTACTACCTTGTTGATTTCCGCGAGCCGAGGGATAGACCTGCTAACTGGCGCCGGAAACGCAAGCGTGAGGATCCGGATGACATCTACGATGAAACAGATCGCCCTTGGAATATCGCACAGCTACGTCCTTTCTACACTTAGCATATTATTTCCGAGTTACAAACTCTGTAATAGTTATACATGATCAATGAAATAAAGCTTATGGTTCACTCTTTGAGTCTTTTACCTCCTTTACTTGTTCATTTTTAGATCGTGTATGTTTTCCGACTAAAACCGCAGAGCTGGATTCTTCCGCCTAGGCGTGTACAAAAGTTGTGATTTTCAAAAATCGTCCTTCGGGACGTAAGCTTAAGTTTTCCGATTAAGTTGTTGTCCGTTGCGAACTCGTGGATTCCTAGTAGCGATTTCCGCACCGACGCCCGGGGGCTTGTTTCCGCGGTTATTGACGGATTGCCATTGGGCTTCGTCGCCGCTGGCGAGCGTTTCCGGCTAAGGTCTTCCGGCTCGCGGAAGGTCAAGCGGGCAAGCCGGAAAACAATGAAGTCAGCACTTGCTTTCCGACATAAAACGAAACATGCACATAACATTAACGGATAGCAGGATAAGTGTTTCCGCCCCATGCATAATCGTTTCGTTCCTAGCTACTTAAGAATTTAAGTCTTATTACAAACCCACTCTGGGGCCAAAATGATGCAACTTGTTTCATTGTTTAAAACAGGAACTCTACTCGGAGTCCTCTTCTTCTGATTGCTGGTAGGAGGAGCCGTCGTCGCTGTCACCAGATCCGGCTTCGGAGTCGTCACCAGAGTTTCCTCCGGAATGTTCGCCGCTCGACCCGGATCCTTCCCCGTAATACTCCGGCTCACCCGCTTCTTCCTCTGCATCGGAAAATCCTTCGGGCAGATCGTGCTTGTTATACCAGAACGAGTGATCCACTCGCCTGACGAACAGCTGTTCATATCCTTCGGTTTCCGCGAGGAGGGCACCCATGTCGGAACCCTTGGGGGCTCCGCGTGCAACATTGGCCAGGTTGAGTGAGGGGAAGTGAGCCTTGCAGGTGGCCAAGACCAGGGAGGCGACTCCGCGTGCTGAAGACTTCTGCCAGTCCTTGATGAAATCCGGCACCAGCTTCATAAGATTGGTCATCGTATCGATGACTGTGGTTTTGGCCTTCTTCAGAGACAGAGTCGTGGCGATTCCGCGACAGGCTTCAATTAACGCGTTAATGGATTTCCGCGCTTCATCGTATGCCTCCGTCCTCGTAAGGTTTGACTCTTTTGACCATTCGTAGCCAAGGCTTGCTGTGGAAGAAAGAGATTCAGTTCCGTTAGGAAGGAATCATACAAGTTAGTCGGAGCAGCGATACGGAAAAATGCTTACGGAAGATAAGTTTGTCAATAGCCTCCGCCTCCTCCTCCAGAACTCTGTTCTTGGATATTATGGAAATCACGCGGCCCTGGCTTTTCTCCAGTTTGTCATTCAGTTCCGCCAGGTCGCTGGCATGCTTCTCGGAGAGTTTTTTCCTCGCCTCAGATTCCTTTTTAGTGGATTCATGAATGAAGGTTTTGAGGGACTCATTCTCCGCCTCAAGCACCTTGACCTTGGCGGAAAGCTCATCAAACGAGGAGTGCTTGGCAGATTCTTCTGAAGGCAGAAAAGTGAAGACAACACATTATTATGCATCTTGAACTATGACAACACAAAAAGTGAAGACCCGGATCTCGTACCTTTAAGGCGGGTCTCAAGCAGCTGGATAGCCTTTTGGCTGTTTTCCGCGTTCTGGCGCAGCCCTTCGATCTCCGTGATCTGCTCTAGCACATGAATGCGCAGATCTTCGTGCAATTTGCGTGTGGTCTATGAAGCAGCAGGGAGTTAGCCGGATATTTAAAATCTTGGGGGCTAGCGAGGAATTCAGTTTGAGATATAAAAAATTTGCATTTCCGTCTAAAGTACATTCTGGGAAAGCATCGGATAATACATGTTACACGGAACTATATCACCCAATGCTTGGGGGCTAGTATTACCTGCCGCACTTCCTTGTGCTTGGCGAAAAAATCCTTCAAGTCGCTCTCCAGCTCGGCGAGTTCACGCACCTCTTCGTCCGGTTTTCCCCATACCTTGTTCAGCATGTCGGAAACTTCCGCGTGGCGCTGAGCAAGGGTAAGTTTTTGGAGGGACGGAGTTGGTTGGAGGTTGACTCGGGTCGCGTTGGTAACTTGGAGGAGCTTAACCTTTGCTCCTGTTCTTCTTCAGTGGGCTCCGCGAAAGCGGAGCTTGGTTGATCTGGCGGAGGAATTGGGGATGAGGTACCCTTGGCGGAGTCGCCATGAGGAATGGGATCTTCAGGAAGGTCATCAATGTCGATGATATCCTTTGGATCCGGCTTGGTGGCGGAGGAAGCCTTGGGTGGCACTTCAACCTCAGGAGTGATGGGAAATGAAGCCGGAGATGGCTTGGCTCTCTTCTTGAGGACCTTTGGGGCCTTGGGAGGCTGGCTTCCGGAGCTTCAGAAAAAACATAAGTGTAAGAGCAAGCGTTAAACCAGAACTTGGATCTCGGAAGTGGACGTTTACCTGGAAGGTTTGAAGAAATGCTGGATTGCAGGTTGCCCCTTGTTGCTGGTATTAATCAGCGAGAGGCGCTTCTTTTCCGCCTCCAATTTCCGGGTGGCCGCGATGCTGGGCACTTCGCGGGCGCGTTTTGCATAGGGGCTGGAAGGAGCCGGCTTCTTCCTCTTAGCGGGGCGGGAGGCCTCGGGAGCTTCCGCCTCCGATGCGGCTTCCGGATCCGCGTGGCCGGTGGATGGGACCCGGAGGAGAGTTCCGAGTTCATTTTCCTCAAGCGCCTCGAGCTAATACAAGGTTAACGCTTAGATGAAAAAGTTTGAAGAAAAACAATAAACCAAAGTCAAGACGACGTACCGCGGTTCCGGATCCATTTGTATGGATATCTTTGTTGCATACGTGAACATGAAGTTCACGTGAGATCTTGAGGAGGACCCGGATCCTCTTGTCGATGGCGTCAGCGGAAAGATTGTCTTTGGTGGCGCGCATTGGATCGTCGCGCTCCGTGTATTCAAACATCAGGCGGTCCCTGTGTTGCAGCGGCTGGATCCGCTTGGTGAACCAGGAAAGGGTTAAGTCCTTCCCCGTCAGCCCCTCCTCCGTGAGCTTGCAGATCCGCCTAACAGCGCGTGTCAGTTGAGGCGAGTCGGAGAAGTGGGGGCAGTGCGTCCATGACGGAAGCTCGGTGGCGGGGCAGTTCTTAAAAACTGGAAGCTTCTTTTCACTCGCGGGGTCGGAGACGTCCTTCAGGTAGAAGAAACCCCCGGACCAGTACCTCGCGGATTCGTGGCGGTCGGTAGGGGGGTAGACGCGGCCCGGGCGGAGCATAAAGGTGACGGATCCGCATGTAGCGAGTTCGGCAGATTGCCGGATCCTCTCCTTCTTGACGAGAGAAAAATACTGGAATAGAGAAATCTCGTGGGTTACCCGGAGATGGCCTTCGCGAGGGCGACGTGGTTGCTGATGGCGAGGACGCTGTTTGGAGATATGTTGTGGGGTTGGAGTCCATACGTCTTCAGAATCTCCAAGAAGAAGTCTGAAGGCGGAAATGAAAATCCGCGTTCTACCAGCGCCTTCGTCAGCACCATCTCATCGTCTTTCGGAGCCGGAGCAAGTTCACTTGGAACTGACCTCCAGCTTCCGGATTGCAGGAAGCCCTCCGACTCGAGGTTCTTGAGTTCCATCTCGGTGGTGGTACAGGGCCACCATTTTCCTTTAGCCTCAGAGTCTCGCTTCCGAGCTTTTGATTTCTTCGTGGCCTCTTCCGCCTGGTGCTCCGCTTGACCCTCCCCGGAAGCTTTCTCCGGGTGAGCAGAGGTCCCCTCGGCCTCCTTGCCGGAATCCTTTGAAGGATCCAGCCGGATTGGAACGAAGGGAGGAGGGGCGGAGGAGATCGGGGTTGCCATGATCGGCTCCGAGGTCGGAGGCGGAGTCGTTGAAGACATCTGAGGAAAAATAGTTTGGCGGAAACTTACTTTAGTCGGATCCCACATCGTCTTCCCCAAAGTTCACCCCTACCAACTACGGCACGAGAACGAAGCTCGAGAGCTCACCGTGATGGAGTCCGCGGTGGTCGGAGTCGCCGGCGACGAGGTTTTTGCGCGGTGGCTCGCTGAAGTTAAGAATTGGACGAACACCGTGCGGCGGCGAAGCGACTCCGGCGAAGTTCCGGCGAGATTCCGGCACGGCGGAGAAGAGCTCGTGGGCGGCGCTTGGCTGAGAGGTGAGAGGGGGGTGAATGAGGGTAAAGGGCTCGACGGCGGATATTTATAGGCTGAGGGGATAAGATTCGTGTTCCGCATCCCGTGGTCGGAACGCAAGCGTCGCACCGTTGGATGCGTGACACGTGTCCCAAACCCTAACGGTAAAAATGGCTAGAGATAAGTTACCGCGGAAATCGCGCGAAAATGGCGCCAGAATTGGCGGAACCGTTTGAGTCTTTTAAGATTCCGGGTAATTGCGTGAGGGTAAGTTCGTTCTCATTCACGAGCAGGGAATGACCCGGAAATGTTCTTTGGAATGTCGATGGATGAAGTCCCGCAGGATGGGGGCATTTTCCGACTAATAAGTTGGGATAAGAAGAAAATGTGAAGTTGGAGCTCTTCAAGTTTCTCCGCGTTACCAACGTTTGCCGGAGATCATGAAGGACCAGCAAGGCGGAAACTGCAGGTGAAACTCGGAGAACTCTGGGGGCTACTGTTGTGGGTATACTTCATGGGTGTACCATCGACAGTGCCTAGATCCGGCAAGCCCGGGTGGCCCACGAGACGGTGATGAGGCATGTGGCCCATCGGGCGGCCCAGCTTGCCGTTGATCATGAAGGAGGAAGTCCAGCCCGGGATCGCATAGCCGGATCCGTACCGACCTTAGGAGTATCCCGGATCCATGGAGGCCCATGAGGAACCCGGATCCAGTACGACGTATATGGAAGGCGGATCCGTGACGTGCACGGCAAGATATTGTACCGTAGTTAGGCTATCTGTAATCCGGCTAGGACTCTCCGTGTAAACCCTAGATCCGTGCGCCTTTATAAGCCGGATCCCGGGAGCCCTAGAGGCACAACCACAACTCATTGTAACAACGCGAAAGCGCCCGGATAATTCCGGACAAGCAGCAGTAGGCCCCGTCATCGTGCAGGTGTTCCGAAGCTGGGTAACTCGCGTACCACCGTCCCGTGTGCACTCCGCCCTATGGCCCCTACTTCTTCTCCCCCTCGTGAGGATCCCTCCTCCGAGGTACCGTCGATTAGGCAACGACACCTCTCTTCCAGCCCCTGCCGCGCTCTCGTCTCGTCGCCCGCCGCCGCCGCCGTCTCGCCCCCCACCCCCGCTCCTGCCCCGTTTTCGTCCCGCGCCGCCACGCCTCGAGCCGCCGCCTCGCGCCCCCGCCGCCTCGCCTGTCCTCCTCTCCGTTGTAAACCCTAGCCCCCTTCGCCCAATCCCCACGCGAGCTTTGCCCTTGCCCATGGCGGCGATTTTGCTCCTGCCCCCTCCTCTCCCGCTCGTTCCCCTCCTCTCCCCTGAACGAATCTCCTCGTCTCTGATGTTGGGCTGCCGCTGCCACTCCCTCCTCCGGCCAATCTTTCATCGTCGCCATGGCCTGCCGGGAGCAACGTCCGCCTTGGACGCGAGCAGCTCGTGCGGTGCAAGCGGGACGCCAGCTAGGGCGCGAGCCCCGCGTACGGGACAAGCACGAGCGCCGGTCCTGCCGGTCCTGCTGATGGTGAAGGAAGAAGTGCAAGGGGCAGGTCGCCGCCGCTATGGAGGCGCGGCTCCCACTGCCGTGCACATGGTAGAGAGGTCGCCGTCGACGAGCAGGATGAGGAGGCGTGCATCGATGCGGGGAGGGCGCCGCCAGGACGCGTACGAGCGTTTCCTTATGCAACGCAAGAGGAGCACATGCCAGAGAGATGCATCCATGGTGCTTGTTCCGTCGACCTATTACCAGCCATTGTGGTCTGCCCCGCTGCCCTCCTCCTGTTCCTCCCTCTCCATGAGCTCACGCTACTAAGCATCCGCGAGGATGACGCTGATGGAACTGCTGCAAGGTTCGTGGGATATCCTCAATTTCTCTCTCTCTCTAGGTTTGCTCTGTTTAATTCGTGCTTGCCTTGATTTAGTGCGGTGTAGTGGAGCAGATGCATTCACTATTTAATTCGTCCTTGCCTTGAATTAGTACGAGTGTAGTAGAAACGAAATCTCTGGCAGAAGACAGGTTGAGCTGATAGTTTCCAACCCTTTCTTCTACCTGATGACAGTGACGAGCTGAGGTGAGCAGCCACCAGCCCTTCTCCACCATGTTGTCAACAAAAATCCAAGCATGTTATTCACATTTTTGATATTTAGATTGAGCAGAGATCTAGAGGTTCTTGCATATTCAATAAACAGGTTTCTATTTGACAACATTTGTGTTTACACGTACATATCTAAATTGGTCATTTGACTGAATTTTTGGTGGCTGCTAATTCTTCAATTTAGATTCTTTTTGTTCATACATACACGGTTGGCTTTAATGCATCTAATAAGTTGATTGTTTCATTTTTCAGCATTGGATGGGGAACTTTTCAACCAAGTGAACTGTATTGTTACATGTGAACCAGTTAATTGAGGTTAGCTTTGTATAGCTTCGTTGCTAATTATCCAACTATGTTGCTCTGGTGTGTCTCCACCTACCATTCATGCTTGCTATTTGATATGAAGGACTGTAGGCTGTTGTGTTGCATAGGCCAGCTGCTCGCGAGTGTCCCAATTGAGAAGAAAATAATATGATCCGCAACAAAATACAAGCTTTGTTATATGTACAGTAAGCGAGCTTCAGGATTTTTCATTGATATTTTTATAGTTATACATGACCCATATTTGTTTATTGTTAATATTTTCAAAGGTTGGCTGATGCCTTTTCCTATACTTGGTAAAGTGTCAACCTAATGATTTAAATCTCTCATGTTTGGTAACGTTGTCAACCTAATATATGTGATCCCTTGTGGCTATTGTCGATTTAATTATGCTCATGTTCTTGGCAGTATAGGGGCGGTTGCTTATTAGAATTTGGCCATGTAGGCTCTGAATTTGGGCTTGGTTTCGTTTTAATCTACAAGTGATATAAGAGACAGTCAAGTTTCATTCTGGCTTCTATGTGTCAAAGAAACTGCGATACATAATTTTAGCGGGTCTGATTTGCCTCCTAATGCTTATTGATATTCTCCCCTTATATTGGCATATTCACAAAATGACATGTTTGATTGTTATTTGGCATGTATATATTTTTCATTGGATAAATAGAGTGTAATACATGGATCAATGCATTCCTCATTTCATCTAGATCAGCAATCCGGGGAACATGCGCAAACAGAAAAGATCTGTGCCTTCTATTTTTCAGGCATTTACTATTTCTTCTTTTAGATTTGTTTTCTTGGTAGGGCTGTACAAGAGTTGTCTGGTATGCATAGCTGCATTCGTACTAGACAAGCCAAATTAGTTATTCTGTAGTTTTCCCCATTTGAAGGATTTGTATTGGAAAACTCATGCCTCATTTGCCAAATCTGAAACATCAGATCCATGAATATGCCCTCCTTGCTTTCACTGCCGTTTCAAATCTATTATCTGCTATTTCAGTAAAGCAAGGTGATAAATCATTATATGTACATGTTCCGCTCCTCGGTTTGTATAGTGAAGTCTTGGCGTATTTATTATTATTTATTGTGCTTCTGTAGGTAGATTGCGCTTTTTATTTTTCAGAATTATCACGCCAATTATGTTAGTTACGATGGCAGGGTTTTAATTTGAGGTTCTCTAAATTTTCAATGGTAGGAACACTATTGGACTGGAGTTGCTAGCTATTAAACTTTTACATGTCAAAGGTTAGAGAAACATATGTTTCTGTTGGCTATGGTTTCTGTACTTTCTTTTAAGAAGTTAGCCCTGTAACTTTCTCTATTGCTAACGTGAATTTATCTCTGAAAGAGAGCACATTACGACTTCAGCAGCTTGCTTCCTGGAATTACTTTGAATTATTTTTTATGAAAAGAGTGCAGAAAGTAGGTTAAATAAAGTACGGTACCACTTCAGAAGATTTCTTTGCTTTAATTAGTTTTATGATGATCTGCAGGAGCCTAGGGAGTCAAGTTTACTCCAATGACTAAATATAAGGGGAAGTGTAACTCAAGGTTAATAACTCAGAAGCTTTCGTGCCTCTAGATGTCCTAGCAACATGATTCTAATTCGTTAGATTTAGTATATTTTTGCATTCATATCTTTGAATCATAATCCCAGTGATCCCATCTCTCTTGCTGTTATAATAAAGACATGATAATTAATTCTGGAGCTTTTGTAATTCCGAAAAGAAAAATCACCGTTATATTGCTAAGAGCTCCACAGGATCGTGCGCCAAGGCGCACATATAAATCTAGTTTATGTGCAATGCCACAGGTCATGGCATGAAGCGGGGGGTATCATCATCAGTTGCACGAGACCTTGAGCTTCTGGTTGTGGGTATTCATAGATGGTTGAAATCCTTCTAGGTTGATCTATTGGCTTCAGTAGGCTAACCACTACTTACAAGGTAAACACAGGTCGCAAAAATTGTAACATGTACAAGTTTTAGTAGAGCTCAGGAACATCGTGCAACCCACTTTTGTTGGCAAAAACTTTTGTTTTCTGATGTGCCCATCAGTGATTAACAGTGATCAGTATGTTTGCATTGTTGTCTGTGCTAAAGCTTTTTCATAGAAGCCGCCATTTCTATCATGCTATAGGCGCAAGATTGATAATCTCTTTACCTCGCTTCATGGACATGAAGTGCATTTGCGTTACTCATAGTTCGCTGACGTTCTCATGTTTTGTGTAGACAACTCAGACTTTAGCTTCTAATTATATAGATAGCTGATACTATTATTTAACCACCCTCGAAGTGAATATTGTCTTGTGAAATTCTATTGGTATTGATACAGCCCCCAAAATAAATCATAAATCACCAAAATTTAGTACCCCACCTATATATCTTACCTTGTAGTTTTGACCTTTCAGTCTCATATCTATATGTTTTGTTTATGTGCAGGTGTCCGTGCACAAAATTTATGTTATAGCATGTACACCAAGCACCAAGTACATATCTTTCGCACCAAGTGGATGCTTTTTGTAAATTATATTTATTTGAACATGCACCTTTTAGTTATCAGTTTGTAAAGTTGGTGTATGTTATAATCAAGCTTAGAAGGGATAAAAGTCTGTATGTATGAGAATTAATGCAAGCTAGTATTAGTCGTGGTCTAACCCTTAATGTCCGATTGTCGGTTGGGATAAAATGTTAGTCAGTTGTAGTGGTTTCTTGCTACAGATATTTTGCCTGTTGTGATAGCTATTGATTTGGCGTCACAAAAATAAGTTTTGTTAAAATAGAGTATCACCACAAAAAATTGTCGCAATAGTTTCTCGTTACAAACATTTAGTCTGTTGTGATAACTATTTATCACCACCAAAATTAGTATTTTGTAATTTCATATTACAACGACTAAAATGTCTGTTGCCATAAGTTAATGCCACAAGAGTAGCGGTTCGTGGCAAAATTTCTAATTCCACAAAACAAGGATTGTTGTCATAGATTTTTTTTTTTTGCCACAATTGACTATTTCCACGAAAGAGTATGGGCCACGAAATGAGCGTGGTTGACATAGGTTATTACCACAGATATATATTGCCACGAGCTATCACTTGCCACGATTCATTACATGTCGCATTAAACCTATCTCCACGAATGAAATTGTGGCATTAGGTGAGTGTTGCCACAGGAAAAGATGTGGTAACTTCCCACTTGATTGTAGCAATAACACACTTTAGTGTCACTATTGTATTTTTGTGGAAATAACATATTGCCATGCGTCCAGTTGCAACGGATGCCAAGGAATGTCATTTCGTGGCAATATATACTTATTGCCACGATTCGACATGTATTGCAATGAATAATTTTGTTGCAATAGACTCGAATCCTTGTAGTGTAGTGCAGCGCACCTATTTGCGGTGGCGATCGGTCCCGATTTGGGCCTGGCCTGGGCTGGGTGGGCCGCAGCCTTGGCGCGCAGAGGCGTCGGCGCAGGCAGCGGGATCTCGTCCTGGCTGCCCCTACCACTACTACCACCTGCCTCCCATCCGTCACTAGTCGAGGATGCCCGGCGTGCGAGCAAGCAACGACGACTGCTCTTCTATGCCCCAGCAAATCCCGGCGACGGAAGCTACGGGCTGGTGCAGCCACGACCATAGCCTGTGGTGGCGCGGTGCAGGCTCTCGCCTGCTCTACGTGCTCCAGCGGTGGCTGATGAAGCTGGTCGGTGCCCCCTCATGCGAAGACAAGTTCCTAGGCCCCCTACGTGTAGCTCTTCTCCAGCGGTCTGCTTCGCCAATTCTCGTCTACCCTGCATCGAATATTCTTCGGAGGCCCTGTTCTTGGGTGGGCGCGAAATCCCCAAGCGGTGCACTACGCTGTCAACGAAGTAGCTCGAGGGTGCCGTTACCTCCTTGGAGGCATTGGCATGACTCTGATGGACCTCCTCCTTAAGCACCGGGGGAACTCCAGGTCTGGCCTGCCAGACCGGGCAGTAGCGGTGTCTCAGCGCCGCTCCCTTCTTGAAGGCGTTACCTTGGCTGCAAGTGGAGTACCGGATGCGGCTTCTAGAAGTTGGCGATGTGTCTCTAGAGTTGTATGCCACACAGGGCACTGTTGCATGGGGCACAACATCTTCCAGCGCCAGCACTTCCCCAACAATTCTACACCAATTTCTGCTGAAGCCATGTCTCTCTCATGCCGACTCTTTAGGCACAATGGGTGCGAGTTACGTCGGCCTAGGCAGTCCTGGAGCTCAAACGTCCCGAAGGTGTCTACCAATGGTGGTGTCGCTGCCCTGGGTCCCGTAGCCTCGCCATTCTTGGCTGGAGGCAAGGTTCGGCAAGGCCTATTGTCTTCGCGGTCTATAGAGGGCACCTCCTTACCAAGTTGTAGTCGCTTGGTGAGGACGGTTGTGTGTGTATGTGCGTCCCTCCTTCTGGAGGTTGTACCCCGACGTCTTCTTCCATTTCAATGAAATGAAACGCAAAATCTTGTCGCTGCCCTGGGTCCCATTGCTAGTTCAACTCTTGGTCTGAACGGTGTTTCAGTTATTCTCTTTTAGAAAAGATTTGCAAGTACCAAACGGTTCAAAAATCAAATTACTCCAAAAATCCATTTGCATGGAGTTTCTTCATGCGTTACTTTCTGACATAACCTAAATGGCGGTTCCACAAATAAGTGGAATTCTTATCATTTTCCTTATGGCATTTTAGCGTCAGTGTTATGTATGTGTGTTTCACCATTAAGATTTATATATAATAACTTATCCATCGTACATGGAGTATAGTCATAATTTGAACAACTCATTGCTTTCACTTGATCAGAGCAAAATAACAATTATGAAGTTCTTTATTATAAATCTGAAGGGCTAGGTAGAATTCCAACGACAAACATAATAAGACTTTATTTTGTTCCAGACGTGCATTATTACCATATTCCTTCTCAGTCACTTAGGCCATTGTATTCTTGTATTACGTTGTGTTGTATGACATCTCATACTATCCAATATGGTACAAATACCCAAGAATTTAATTGTGTGACCAATATAAGAATACATTCATAACATGTATATCATCTGTATACACCTGAGCTAGACTTTCTAGTTTTTTCTTTCTTTCTGCCAAAAACTTTTGTAGTTTCTCTTTTGGCTTTCCTTATATTTCAGAAAACACTTCAACATCAATAACTTCTAGGCTTGTTGGTCAAATATCAATAACCTTGAGGTTTGTACTTTGAAGTTGATCATCACATGACAAGTGTTCCAGATTTCATTATTAGTAACCTTTTAATGTGATGAACAATTTTCACTCATGATTTTATCCATCAAGTCATGAAACTTCATGATGAAGCTACGCTGGCTCATATGGATATGCGAATAATGTTAGTGTCCAACTAGTTGGAGGATCAGGACGCCTAGCGTCTTCAACCTTCGTACATTCCCATAAAACTTATGAGTTTATGTAGTCTCACTAAATTATATTCTATCATCTTGTAATAAGGTCGTAGATATCACATATATCTCACACCTTGCCTATTTCTAAAAACAAAATTTTCAGCTCCTTACTTTTCAAACGGATTTGAACATCAAGTTTCACGGAGACAAGATAATTTTAGATACTAATTGAAACTATTGCTCTTCGAATCAGGAATTTGAGGATTGCCAAAATTTTGTAAATAGGACTTAATCATTTCTTGATTCTTTAACAATACGGTACCAGTCCGCAGATTTAACAATGTTTCTATCTCAATTACAAGCCTAGTGCAAGGTAGAAAACGGATGCCAATTATACAATTAATTCAAAATACAATTTAGACTATGTTCAGGAAAATTAGTTCAAGTTTTAATCAAATTACTAATGAACTCCCACTTAATTCAACATCCCTCATAGTTGTTTAGTGGCACCCGATCCAAATTCACTACACCAAGTCCGATCACACATGAGATGATGTAGTTTCAACGGTGAACATCAACATGTTGATCATATCATCTATATGACTCGTATTCAACCTTTCGGTTTCCTGTGTTTCGAGACTATGTCTGTACATGCTAGGCTCATCAAGCAAACCCAAGTATTTTTGCGTGTGCAACATGGCTTACACCCGTTGTATGTGAACGTAGAAACTATCACATTTGATCATCACGAGATGCTTCAAACCGAAGAAGTTTTGCAACAGTGCATACGAGGGTAGAACACTATATTATCTTGATATTAATGATACTACCTTCGCGATGTAAGCAAAATAAGATGCATAAAAGGATAAACATCACATGCATGGATAATGTGATATGATATGGCCTTTTTTCTTGTGCCTTTGATCTCCATCTACAAAGCACATGAGCATGATCTCCATCATCACCAGCATTGCACCAAGGTCCATGGCGCCGCTTCATGGTTGTCCACCATCCATAGCAACTATGACAACTAATAACTCATAGTAATGAAATCACTACTAGAAAAAAGGCTTTCAGTGGCGCACCACATATAGCCATCAGTGGCGCACTAGTGGTGCGCCACTGTTATCACGCCACTGCTAACACATAGTAGTGGCGCACTAGGGGTGCGCCACTACTAGCCTAGATACCGTGGCGCACTGCCCGGTGCGCCATTGACATGCCCACCGGTGCGCCACTACTACTCCAAAGTGGTGCGCCACTCGTTGGTCAGAGGCGATGCGCCACCAGCATGCGGAAGAGGTGCGCCACGCTACGAGTTTGCGTGCGCCACTCGGTCCAGCTAGTAGGTGCGCCACTGCTGCGTTAGTACGTGCGCCACTGCTCTCTCCGGGACGTGCGCCACTGCTACTTATCCTTGTGCGCCACTTGCTAGTCTCGGAGAGGATCACGGGGCGAGTGCGCCCTCTGGATCGGTAGCGGTGCGCCACTGCTACTTAGTGGTAGTGCGCCACGAGATGGTCCACTAGTGCGCCCTCTGCTAGGATTTCGAATTTTTTTTTGTATCTTGGCAGGTATTTATACAGGTTGTATATGACGAGTACAATAGCACAATACGGGATATATAACAGCATATAAACAACAGCACAGCTTATCCATACATAGTTCTTCACATTAGCCCCACATGATTCACAAGCATTCACATTAGAGGTTACAATGCAAGTTACGGTGTTACAAGTCACAAATGAGCTAGTAGTGGCACAAGGTCGATCATCTAAACTAGCATCACATAGAAGAGAGCTAGAGTCACTACTAGCACCGTCCCGATGAAAGTGGTCTTCATCCGGTTCCTCCTCCGCTCCGTCCTCTCTCCCGCCAGATAGCGTGCGTATCTGTCTTCGGCCTCCGCTCTAGTGGTGTACCCTTTGTAGCTGTTACCGCTAAAACGGTGAACCTGTCTCCGACACTCCTCCCGAGTCGTTGTAGACTCCGGGAACCTTGCCCTTGTACACGACATACCACGTCATATCTGCGTACATATGCACAAGCCAAAGAAACATTAGTGCACGCTCATAGATGTTTGCAACGAATAAGAGCAAATTCAAAAACGATCCAAGTAGTATGAACTAAAAGGCATGCCTCATACATTGTTGGTCGGAACAAATATTAACATTTAGGGACGGAGTAAGTGAAACCAAGTAGGATGCACAATAGATTGATACTTGTGTCATCGCACCAGGTTCACTTACCCCTCCCCCAAGTGTATAGGTGACCAACATTCTAATCATCGGCATTTTGAGATACCAAAGCAAATAGAAGAATGACAAGGGCCTCATACTTTGTCGGTCCAAACAAATATTAACATTTAGGGAAGGCGTCGGTGAAACCAAGTAGGATGCACAAGAGATTGATACTTGTGTCATCGCACCGGGTTCATCGACCCTCCCCAAGTGTATAGGTGACCAACATTCTAATCATTGGCATTTTGAGATACCAAAGCAAATGGAAGAATGACAAGGGCCTCATACATTGTTGGTCGAAACAAATATGAACATCCCGGGATGGCGTTAGTGAGGCCAGGTAGGATGCACAAGAGATTGATATTTGTGTCATCACACCAGGCTCACTAGCGACACCCCGAAGTGTACAGTTGACCGAACATTCTAATCATCGGCATATGCAAACAAAATTAACGACCAAATCAAGTGCGGAAAACGATAGAGCCATATATATAAGTTCACAAACATAGCCGAACTAGTAATTAAACAGACATGCAAGTAAAGTGCTTGGATAAAGTTTATTACAACGAAGCTCGTCTTTAGTTCACAACTACATAACTAGGCCCGCACATCAAGACTTTTGCGGAGCGTGGATAAAACCGCCGCCTTTCTTCAAGCACATCCATGAGCGGTAGTCGTCACCCTGCATTTGGAGCATTGTGTCTATGTCACTATTTGACGGCTGATAGCCGGCGCAGAACTCCCCCGCGCTTCTAACGACATCTTGATGGATGATTTCACAAAACTCTACTTGGATGCGGAAGAAGTCTTGCTTGATGCCGTCGTCAGGGACCCGCGCCAATTTGTTGGCCCGGTCTACGAGATGCTCGGGTAGCGTAAGCTCGCTGCTGGTCCCGTATGAACTTATCCATGTGATAGAGGGCGTAGTAGGCATCCTTGTTACTAGAAGGCGGCTTCTTGACGCAGGGAAACTTTGTTTGGTGCTTGAACACATGCTTCCCGTACCTAACATTTGGCCTCTGCATGTTACCTTTCGCTTTGACGTAGGCATTGAGAGCATCATCAAGTACGGCCTTGACATTCGTGTAGTCCGTGGTTGACTTACCGTCCGCATCGAGGTATGTGGCCACGGAATGCTTCGGGGTTATGGAGATGAGTGTGCAGGTTTTGTCTCTGCGTAGAACACATAATGTTTAAGAACATGACGATTGAAATCTAAAAAAATCACGAGTTAAGACCGGTACGGTGAGGGGGTGACTTACTCGGGAAATACGAGCGAGGAGGATGTTAGACTTCTTCGGTTCGCTAGAAAGAAGTCTTTGAGGTATCCACTCGCGACTGCCCGGTCTCCGGCGGTGGCCAAGTGGACGGCACGCATGTAGAAGGGGTCGGCTATCGCGATGTCCGGGATGTTGTTTCTAATGATCCGCATCGCCTTGCTGAGCGAGTATAGGCGAATGAAGGTGTAGTGCAGCGGATAAGCTGTTCAGCATGGCAAAGATGTCATCATACCGCAGGAAGATCTTCTCCGCGAAGCCACTATCGACAAAGCCATGGCCCGAGGGCACCTTGGCAATATACATCTGGGTATCCATTATCTTTCTCCCCGAGACGCCGCTCCTCCATAAACTGAATACCGTCAACCGGAGATCGCATAGGACCGGGTGCAGCATCGTACAATCTTTGAATTAGCATCCGCTCACCCGACACATGCACCCTCGCCTCGATATTCTTGGGCATCGGTGGCCCGTCCTGAGCACGGATAGGTGCCGGCTGGCTGGCAGACTTGTCATCCTTCTTCTTTCTTTTCCGTCCCTTCGGCTTCATTTTTACTGGGACTGCATTCTCCTCTTCCCAAGCCTTCTTCAGTGTGTTAGGATTGATAACACTTCTCACCTCGGCTATCGGCTGAGTCTCGGTGAAATCGGCAGCTGGAGGCGTCTCCCGAGAACGAGAATAGGCGCCGCTTGTTGCAAAAGGTTTTCCCCTCGGCGGCAGCTTGAGAGGGTTGGCTACCGAGATCGTAGTCCATCACCGCAAAATCGAAGTTGCGGTCCAGGTTGGCGAACGTACTTGTCCTCGTCCGGACCGTCGTTCGGATCCTGTGCCATCTGCATGTCCACATCGGTCGATGGCGGCACCGTTGCGGTGGTCTTGCCATGGCTTGGCGCCGGCATGGCTTGGGGTGCTGTCCGGTGGGGTGGTGTCGCTCGCCCCCAAACGAATCCGGCTCTTTGGCCAAACCATGGACCAATTGAAGCATTGGTGGAGGGCAAGGACACTGATCATCTTCGTCGGCACCATCGGGTTGAAAGGGAGGTACCACGTCGTCGTAGCCGCTAAGCACCCGAATCGGTTGAATCCTATACACGTCGGGTTGCATGGGTCTACCGTGTAGCGGCGGTTGCTCGGTTGAACGATTTTGGCCTTGGCAACATCGATCAACTCGCCGTTCACAAAGTGCGGGGAGAGTGCATGGGACGTCGACGGCGGAGCTCTGCGGAAAACATGTAGGGCGTTAGGGATGGCTAGCTAGTCAAAGGATGGGATATGGAAGTCATTGGCCGAGGGTTGGTTACCGTGATGGCGTCCAGCTCGGCTAAGGTCGAGGCACCGCCGGCGACGGGCGTGCAACTGATGGAGTGGACGCTTGATGGCGCGGTGCCGGGCGGCGTATTATCCGCAGCGACGGGTGCATTGAGCTGAAGTAATGGCGCCGCGGGAGACACCAAGGTTGGCGCCGCGGGAGCCACCACGGTTGGCGCCGCGGGAGCCACCAAGGTTGGCGCCGCCGGAGACACCATTGTTGCCGCCTGCGGACTCACCGATGGCTCCACGTTGTGGGAGTTGCTGCCCGCGGCCGGGAACCGGGGGTTCCCCCTTTTGTCCTCCCTTATACCACGCGTCCGGACCGGCAACCAAGGTAGGGATGAGGGAGCTAAGCGTCGTGCCCACTTGGTCCTCCACTTGCTTGTCGTTGCGTCCTCTGTTGGGTCTCCACGATTTGTTGCACTTGTTGCCGCACTTGCTCCTCGACCAATGTCGGGATCTGCGCAACTTGTGCCTTGAGCTGTGCGACCTCCTTCTCATCGATGGGGGGCTTTCTCTCCTTTTTCCCCTACTTATAGTATTCGACCATTTCATAGAGCATCCTTCGCCGGCCACACGACCAGCCGACGTCGGCTTACTCAATGGATCCCTCTTCTTGTGGGCATTCAACGCCCTATTTAAAGGGTTGTCCCAAGGGGCACACTTGCGAGGAGCTCGTGGACCCCGCGCCGCTACTAGCTTCCTTTTCACTTTCCGCGGCGATCTCCTTAGCCTACGGGAGGAACATGCATGAACCATTTAGAAATTTGGATTCATCAATAAGAATGCAACCATAAAGGAGCTAATTAAGCGGGTGCATTCCTTACCGAGAAGAGCCTCAAACTCCTTCACATCCGGAGTGGTGGTGAGCTCCTTTGTTTTCGGGTCAAGACGGTACCGGGCCAGGAGAAAGTTCCTGGTTTGCTTGTTTTTGTATTGCGGGAAGAGGGGCTCGAGGCCGTTCTTCACACGCTCCTTATCCGCGGCGTCCCATTTCGGTTGCGCCACCCTAAAACCGCCGGGACCAAGTTTGTGGGTGCCTAAGTTCAGTTTTCGCATGTCCTTCCCCCACTGACTAGAATCCGACGTTGACTCGCTCTCGCACTTGATCTTGAAATCAGCGTAGTCTTGCTCGGTGATCGAGGGATTTGACTCCTTGATCTTCTCGTAACTCTCACCATTATTAATCATTGTCTTCACTCGGTTCCTCCAACTAGCGAGGGCGGTGCTCATCTTCGTGAGGGCGGCATTGTGCACTTTGTTCCGCATGAGACGCTTTTCGAGCGGTCCACCGGGAACTCGTATCGTTCGTGCAGCTCCGGAAGAGGAGGGTGCGCAAATTCGCTCGGTCAGGATGCCCGAGGTTCTCGGTGTTGATCGAGACCGTGCTCCGGAGGATGCACCCGAGTTGGGCAGCGTAACCTTTGACTAAATCGGGGGCGCCGTTGGAAGCCCGGTGGCGTTCACTTCGGTGAATGCACGCTTCACGGTGCTGAGCACATTCGGGCGACGCTCCCTCCGTAGCTTCTTCGGTGCGCCGGTGTCATCCTCGCGGTACCATCCGTGGTGTCATCCTCGGCGGCACAATCGGTGGTGTCGGCCTCGGCGGCATCGTCCGCTCGGTACTCTGGATCGGTGCCATCATCCTCGCCGTCGTCGCGGCGAGGTTGTGCCTCCATCACCTCCATTTCATCGGTTAGCATCCGGAATGGCTTGCTACCGCTGCCGCCGGCCTCTTCGTTGTTGGCCATGTTCGAACTAAGTAGGAAAAAATGCATAAAGTTAGCGCAAGATTTCACGGAAAAATTGGGCATGACCTATGCTAATTTATGGACATATGAGTGCCCCATTTTCGCCGAAACGGAAATGAATCAACATTTCGGCGATAATGGGCAACTCTGTCGATCCCTGCACAAGAAAATGACACCATATACACCAAAAAATCCACCAGCTGAGCACCATGGCACATATACACCAAAAAATCCAGCCGAGCACCATAGCACATGTACACTAATTGAGCACCATAGCACATATCGACCAGGTGAGCAGCCGAGTACCACCATCCAACGGCACCTAGTAGCAGCGGCAAGCTAGCTAGCGAGCAGCGACAAGCTAGCGATAGCTAGCGACAAGCTAGCGGTAGCTAGCACCAAGCTAGCTAGCAGCGACAAGCTAGCGATAGCTAGCGGCAAGCTAGCAGCAGCAACACCTAAGCAACATCTAACGACAGCAGCACGTAAGCAACAACCTAACGACGGCGACACCTAAGAAGCACATCTAAAACCTAGCAACTAACAACAACCTAACAGCCTAGCGGCAGCACCAATCAACCTAGCAGCGGCACCAATCAACCTAGCAACTAATAGCAACCTAACGAGCCTAGCAGCGGCGAGCAAGCAAGCTAACAACCTAGCAGCAGCGAGCAAGCAAAAAATACCCAATTTTACAACCCTAGCAAGCGGCAGCAGCAGCAAGAAAGCAACCTATAGCAGCGACAGCAACCAAGCAACCTAGCTACTGCTCTCGACTCTCTACATACTAGCTTAACGAGCGGTAGGAGTGCTGATGCTCATACGGACACAACACTAGATATCTACTAGAGCAGACCAATTTCTACAGCATCATCTTAAATTTGCATAGACATCTGTAGGAGTAAACACGATACACACATTTCTACAGCATCATCATGAAGCAAATTACTAGCATTTCTACAGAATCATCATGCAGCAAGCATAGGGAGGAGGAGGAGCATAGGGAGCTCACCCTGAGCAGTAGGTTGGGGAGGTGAATCGAGGGGGAGGCGACCGCGGCGGGGAGGTGGCGTCGAATAGGGGGAGAGACCGTGCTGCTCCTGCTCCTGCTCCGCGGACGTGCGCGACGTGCTACAACTCGAAGAAGGTCGCCGACTTGCTGCTCCTGCTCCGCGGCGAGCTTGAGAGGATCTGCTTGGGGGAGAGACCGTGAGGCGGGTGATAATCCAAAGTTAGAACATAATACGTTGCATTTTTAATGGATTCAAATGAAGCACACCATAGAAACTCAATAGACTTTAGAAACAAGATTGTGTATTTTCTGATTTGGATTGTTGCCAAACTTTACGTGCCTAACGGATACAAGCTGCCTAACGAGTGTGCAGCTTTCCAAATTCAGAGCAAGAACACATGCGAGTGACATAAATCACATAAGTAGGAAGACAATTAAGCTATCTAGTGTCACATAAATCAAATAAGTAGGATTACAATTAATCTATCTAGTCTAAAATTTTAGTAGATGTTGATAAATAAGCTAAATATAGCTATGCCTATGCTGCTTTGATTGTTTTCTGACCGGGTCGCCGTGTCAACAAAATGAGGAGAGGGACAAGATAAGAACTATCCTACAGAGTTAAACTTGGCATGTTGCTTTGAGCTATTTTTCTACTGTTTATGCGTATATCCATAGGATGTCCAATGACACAACGAGATACAAACACTTAGGTGAATCAGCTATTTAAACATGTTAAATCAAGAAAACAACACTAACCCAAACAAAATATAAGCACATTGCGTCGGGACATGATCAACTAAACAAATCATGATGAATTAAAAGCTTGTGGCTGATGTACTACTCCATCAACACTTAGGTGAATCAACACTTGCTTCTCACCAGCACATGAACAAGATAGCGAGATAATTAACACACATAATTGCTTCTCGAGGGGAAGCACCGAGCAGCGAGGAGTAGCGGCGGCTCGAGGGGGAGCACCGAGCGAAGTAGCAACTAACCTAGCGAGAGGAGAAGGAGGGGAGGAGCACGGCGGCTACCTGGGAAGGATGCGCGGTGGCGTCGGCGGTCGAAGGCGCCGGCGGTCCTCCGCGGCGGCGTCGGCGGTCGAAGGCGTGGCGGCGTCAGCGGTCGAAGGCGCGCTTCTCTTGCCGGTGCTCCACGACGTGTTGCGGCGAGTACGGCGAGCAGGTGGGGAAATCTCGATCTGGCCACAGTGGGGAATGGAGGGCGAGCAGGTGGCTTCGGAGATCCGGGAGAAGGTGGGAGGGCGCGAGTGGTGAATGGGCGCAGGGCGTCGCCGGCGGAGAGGAAGAAGGGGAGGGGGGGCGGATCGAGGGACGGCGGCGGCTCAGAGGAAGAAGGGGAGGGGCGGTCAGGTGGGATCTGGTCGGGACGGGGGAAGAAGAAGGGGAAATTTCTAAGTCCCCTGACGCCTTAGCAATAGCGCACCTCTCGGGGTGCGCCACTATGAGGCTTAGCAATGGCGCACCTCTAGGGGTGCGCCACCGCATCTTTATGTCCGGGTCAAAACAATAACGCGGGGGGGATTGACATATCCCGCTTAGTACCGCACTGGCTCTGTCCCTGGTTGGTTTGTGCCAAACCCCTGCAGGCCGAGTTCGAACCACTGGCGGCCCCATTTTTTCCTTTTCTTTTTAAATTGATTTAACACTATAATAAACATCCAAAATAGCATAATACACCAAAATAAAAGGCATAAATAATTATAATTATGTAGAATATTTAAAATACTATAGAATCTAGAAAATATCCAAAAATATAAATTATATGTCTATTTTGATCGGTACAATGTGAAGATTAACAATATGACATCCATTATTCATACAAGAAAATGATACATAATTATCTTTTCACAATCTTCTTGCCCTTCTTTCTCGCGGTTGAATAATTTAGCCCCGGAACTCCTAGACTTCTTCTCTTGAATGGACGGCCTTTAGGTAGGGTGGTCCTGCTTCTTCTTGTTGTGTATGGTTCTTCATCATCGTCGTCGTCATCTTCCATCTTCGGATCGCCGTACTTGGTCAAAGTCTAGCTCGTTGGCGGCTCCATCCATTCCGACGATGCTCCTTTTGCCTCTCCTCACGACAACACGGCTGGGCTTTTGCGGGTCGGTAATGAAGAAGCATTGGTCCACTTGGGAAGCTAGTACCCATGGCTCATATTTCGCGGTGACCTTTGCATTTCAAATCCACTGCAAACAAACACATGCAACACATGTGTGGATCGGAGGCTTTGCATATACAACACATGTGGAGGCTTCGCATACAACACACATGCACGTGATCGAGACGCTTTTCGCGCATGCGCACATACGTGTGTGTGCAAGACGATCGGAACCGGTCACACACAAAGCATAAAACCAACAAAGTTACCGATACGGCGAGACCTAGAGTGTTGGATGATGTAAAAAGTTGAGATTGAGTAGGGTATTAAGCTAAGAAAGCTTCACCATTACTTACCTATTAAGCTAAGACATAGCAATGGCGCACTACTAAGTGGTGCGCCACCGCCACGCCTCTCATCTCTAAAAAGGGGCTCCGGCCACCCCCTAGCAGATGGCGCACCTAATGACATGCGCCATAGGTAACCTATGTAGCGGTGGCGCACCACGGCGGTGCGCCATTGCTAAGCCTATCATCTCTAAACGGTCTCTGGACACCTCCTAGCGGTGGCGCACCTGCGCAACGTGCGCCATAGGTAAGGAATGTAGCAGTGGCGCACCCGGAGACGTGCGCCACTACTAGGTTGGGGGAGGATCCGGCCTCCTGTCACCACTTACTTATGGCGCACCCAGAATCAAGGTGCGCCACTACTACTTTTGTAACAGTGGCCCACCGTTTTGTGGTGCGCCACTGCTAAGTAGTAGTGGCGCACGGCAGCCATGGTGCGCCACTGATGGCAGTCTTACGGCTAGGCCTTTTCCTAGTAGTGAATAAAGCTATTACATGGTGATTGAACACAGGTCATGAAACAATAAAGACAACCATTAGGCTCCTACCAGTTGCCATATTACAATAATGATCATCTCTTACATCAAATATACACATAATCACATAATAACCATATCACATCACATGCCCCTACAAAAACAAGGTAGACGCCTCTAATTTTCTTTGCATGTTTTACGTGGCTTGGGGCTTTCGAATAAGACCCGATCTTACCTACGAACAAGAACCACAACGCTGATACAAGTGTTGTCGAGTGCAGATTGTAAATTTGATCTTAACTATGATGGGAGAGACAGACACTCGTAGAGCCACTATGCAATACAAGTTGCATGTCAAGTGTGGAGCAGGTTTCATGTGTGCGGACATATAAGGTTAGACTAGGCCGCTTCATCCCACAATCCTGCAAGATGCAAAGTACACGAAAAGCAAACAACAAAACAAACATCAACGCTCACAAAACTATTGTGTTCTACTCGTGCAACAGATCTACGCATAGACACAGCTCTGATACCACTGTTGGGTTCGTTGCATGGAAAACAAAAAAATTCTACCGCAAAGACGAATAAATCCAAGATTCAATCTATGGAAAAAGTCAAGATCTAATCTATGAGATCGGAGCAACAAGATAGATGAGAAACTAACCCTCGAAGATCCAAAGCCTTAACGAGATCTGATCTCGTGGTTGATGAAGAGGTACCTTCCGGTGCTGCAATCCGGCAGCACTTCCGTATTCGGTCACACGTATGGTGTCGATGAAGACCTTCCTCTCCCTGTTCCAGCAGGCAGCAGAGGTAGTAGATCCCCTCGTAATCCCAGCAGCACGACGGCATGGTGGTGGTGGAGGAGAAATTCCTGCAGGGCTTCGCCAAGCCTGCGCTGGAAGAAGAAGGAGGGAGAGAGGTGGCGGCTAGGGTTAGTTCAAGGAGGTTGGTGGCCGGCCACCCCTCTCCTCTATTTATAGAGGGAGGGTGAGGCCAGGGTTTCCCCCTTGTCCCACTCCCATCTAGGGTCGGCGCATGGGGAGGGGGAGGGGGAAGTTTCCTTCCCCCGAGTCTTCCCCTTTTTAGGGTTTCCCCCAAAACCTAGGGGCTAGGCGTCCTAGGCTTTGAGGGCTGGCGTGCTTGGTCCATTAGGGCTGGGTTGCACCCCCTCGGCTCAGGTGGACCCTCCCGGGGTCGCATGCTCACTGGTGGCCCCTCCGGAACCTTCTAGAAAACCTCATGTCATCGACTGGAAAATTCCTGAACTTTTCCGAACCCCGGAAAATGACTTTCCTTATATGAATCTTATTCTCCGGACCATTCCGTACCTCCTCGTGATGTCCTAGATCCCATCCGAGACTCCGAACAATATTCGGTCTCCATCTCATATTCCATATTTACTAAACAACATCGAACGTTAAGTGTGTCACCCGGCGGTTCGCGAAATATGCAGACATGATCGAGACTCCTCTCTGATCAATAACCAATAGCGGGACCTGGAGATTCATAATGGCTCTCGCATATTAAATGATTACTTCATGATCGAATGAACCATTAACATATGATACCGATTCCCTTTGTCGTGCAATACTTTACTTATCTGAGGTTTGATCATCGGTATATCTTTACCAAGTTCAACCTCATTACCGATAAGTACTCTCTACTCGTACCGGGATATGTCATCCCTTGTGACCTAGTCACATTCTTGCAAGCTAATTGAATGTCATTCCACCGAGAGGGTCCAGAGTATATCTATCTGTCACCAGGATAGACAAATCCCACTCTTGATACATGCGCTTCAACTTATACTTTCAGAATACTTAATGTCACCTTTATAACCACCCATTTATAAAGTGGCATTTGATGTCATCAAAGAATCCATCTGGTGTAAGTGATTAACACGATCTCATGGTCGAAGGATTAGGTTACTATGTATCGAAATCTTATAGCAAGACGAACTTAATGACTTGATCTTATGCTATGCTTATTATGGGTGCGTGTCCATCACATCATTCACCTAATGATATGATCTTGTAATTAATAACATCCAATGTTCATGATCCGGAAACTATGATCATCTATTGATCAACAAGCTAGTCAACGAGAGGCTTACTAGGGACACTGGTTTGTTTACAAAACACACATGCATCAATGTTTCCACTTAATAAAATTATAGCATGTGATGTAAACATTTATCATGAACACTAAGATATAACAATAACCACTTTATAATTGCCTCTCGGGCATATCTCCAACATTAACTTGGTTAGGTGGCTTCCTGGACATTGTTGTCTTGAAGGAGAGTGTGTGCCGTGATATATTTCCCTTTCTCGGTTGGACTGATCGTGCATGTGGGCACATTTGGGCACTCCTGCAGGGTTAAATTTTATCGATAATCCGTGTTCATGGTTATGGACGACTTGGAGCTGTATGACTCGACCATAGACAACTTACACATGTTATCTCAGTAATAATAACTTGCGTAGTAAGTTAGCAGAACTTTAATAATATTGTTAAAATATGTCAACCGTGTGAGTACCCTTGCAAGTACTTCCTTTGCAAATGGGGGAACGCATCGGTTGGGTTATGTTTGAAGAGTATAGAAAGGTTACTTATGCGCTCTATTATCTATTCTAGCACCTGCAAGTTGTGAGTGTCTTTATAGGTTTTTAGTTCTTGCGTGCTGCCGCTTAACCCCACCATATTGCCTCTGGCGTCCTCTTGCGTCCTCTAAGTCCCGTGCATGCCTCAAGTACAAAGGACGACTGGTTGACAAATTCTTATACGTCTTGAAGTCTTGTTAAGCACGAACCTATACTTATTGCTGCTTTGGGACACAACCGGGCAGGTATGAAGATCGGTAGGTGATACGCGTACAGCACGCGTCCGTTGGGAACCCCAAGAGGAAGGTGTGATGCGTACAGCGGCAAGTTTTCCCTCAGAAAGAAACCAAGGTTTATCGAACCAGGAGGAGCCAAGAAGCACGTCGAAGGTTGATGGCGGCGGGATGTAGTGCGGCGCAACACCGGGGATTCCGGCGCCAACACAGAACCCGCACAACACAACCAAAGTACTTTGCCCCAACGAAACAGTGAGGTTGTCAATCTCACCGGCTTGCTGTAACAAAGGATTAGATGTATAGTGTGGATGATGATTGTTTGCAAAGAACAGTAAAGAACAATAGCAGCAGATTTTATTAATGTAAAAGAATGGACCGGGGTCCACAGTTCACTAGAGGTGTCTCTCCCATAAGATAAATAGCATGTTGGGTGAACAAATTACAGTCGGACAATTGACAAATAGAGAGGGCATGACAATGCACATACATGATATGATGAGTATTGTGAGATTTAATTGGGCATTACGACAAAGTACATAGGCCGCTATCCAGCATGCATCTATGCCTAAAAAGTCCACCTTCAGGTTATCATCCGAACCCCTTCCAGTATTAAGTTGCAAACAACAGACAATTGCATTAAGTATGGTGCGTAATGTAATCAATAACTACATCCTCGGACATAGCATCAATGTTTTATCCCTAGTGGCAACAACACATCCACAACCTTAGAACTTTCCGTCACTGTCCCAGATTTAATGGAGGCATGAACCCACTATCGAGCATAAATACTCCCTCTTGGAGTTAAGAGTAAAAACTTGGCTAGAGCCTCTACTAATAACGGAGAGCATGCAAGATCATAAACAACACATAGGTAATAGATTGATAATCAACATAACATAGTATTCTCTATCCATCGGATCCCGACAAACACAACATATAGAATTACAGATAGATGATCTTGATCATGTTAGACAGCTCACAAGATCCAACAATGAAGCACATAAGGAGAAGACGACCATCTAGCTACTGCTATGGACCCATAGTCCAGGGGTGAACTACTCACTCATCACTCCGGAGGCGACCATGGCGGTGAAGAGTCCTCCGGGAGATAATTCCCCTCTCCGGCAGGGTGCCGGGGCGATCTCCGTAATCCCCCGAGATGGGATTGGCGGCGGCGGCGTCTCAGGAAGGTTTTCCGTATTGTGGCTCTCGGTACTGGGGGTTTCGCGACGAAGGCTTTAAGTAGGCGGAAGGGCAGCCTCGGAAGGGTCACGGGGGCCCCACACAGCAGGGCCACGCGGGCCCCTCCTGGGCCGCGCCGCCCTAGTGTGGCGGCGCCCCGTGGCCCCACTCCGTCTTCTCTTCGGTCACCTGGAAGCTTCGTGGCAAAATAGGACCCTGGGCGTTGATTTCGTCCAATTCCGAGAATATTTCCTTTGTAGGATTTCTGAAACCAAAAACGAGCGAGAACAACGAATCGGCTCTTCGGCATCTCATTAATAGGTTAGTGCCGGAAAATGCATAAATACGACATATAATGTGTATAAAACATGTAGATATCATCAATAATGTGTCATGGAACATAAGAAATTATCGATACGTCGGAGACGTATCAGCATCCCCAAGCTTAGTTCCTGCTCGTCCCGAGCAGGTAAACGATAACAAAGATAATTTCTGGAGTGACATGCCATCATAACCTTGATCATACTATTGTAAGCATATGTAATGAATGCAGCAATCAAAACAATGGTAATGACATGAGTAAACAAATGAATCATAAAGCAAAGACTTTTCATGAATAGTACTTCAAAACAAGCATCAATAAGTCTTGCATAAGAGTTAACTCATAAAGCAATAAATCAAAGTAAAGGTATTGAAGCAACACAAAAGAAGATTAAGTTTCAGCGGTTGCTTTCAACTTGTAACATGTATATCTCATGGATATTGTCAACATAGAGTAATATAACAAGTGCAATATGCAAGTATGTAGGAATCAATGCACAGTTCACACAAGTGTTTGCTTCTTGAGGTGGAGAGAAATAGGTGAACTGACTCAACATAAAAGTAAAAGAAAGGTCCTTCAAAGAGGAAATCATCGATTGCTATATTTGTGCTAGAGCTTTGGTTTTGAAAACAAGAAACAATTTTGTCAACGGTAGTAATAAAGCATAAGTATCATGTAAATTATATCTTACAAGTTGCAAGCCTCATGCATAGTATACTAATAGTGCCCGCACCTTGTCCTAATTAGCTTGGATTACCGGGATCATCGCAATACACATGTTTTAACCAAGTGTCACAAAGGGGTACCTCTATGCCGCCTGTACAAAGGTCTAAGGAGAAAGCTCGCATTTGGATTTCTCGCTTTTGATTATTCTCAACTTAGACATCCATACCGGGACAACATAGACAACGAGATAATGGACTCCTCTTTAATGCATAAGCATGTAGCAACAATTAATGTTCTCATATGAGATTGAGGATATATGTCCAAAACTGAAACTTCCACCATGATTCATGGCTTTAGTTAGCGGCCCAATGTTCTTCTCTAACAATATGCATGCTCCAACCAATAAAGTGGTAAATCTCCCTTACTTCAGACAAGACGGACATGCATAGCAACTCACATGATATTCAACAAAGAGTAGTTGATGGCGTCCCAGGAACATGGTTATCGCACAACAAGCAACTTAATAAGAGATAAAGTGCATAAGTACATATTCAATACCACAATAGTTTTTAGGCTATTTGTCCCATGAGATATATATTGCAAAGGTAAAGAATGGAAATTTAAAGGTAGCACTCAAGCAATTTACTTTGGAATGGCGGAGAAATACCATGTAGTAGGTAGGTATGGTGGACACAAATGGCATAGTGGTTGGCTCAAGGATTTTGGATGCATGAGAAGTATTCCCTCTCGATACAAGGTTTAGGCTAGCAAGGTTATTTGAAACAAACACAAGGATGAACCGGTGCAGCAAAACTCACATAAAAGACATATTGTAAACATTATAAGACTCTACACCGTCTTCCTTGTTGTTCAAACTCAATACTAGAAATTATCTAGACTTTAGAGAGACCAAATATGCAAACCAAATTTAGCAAGCTCTAGGTGTTTCTTCATTAATGGGTGCAAAGTATATGATGCAAGAGCTTAAACATGAGCACAACAATTTCCAAGTATCAAATTATTCAAGACATTTTAGAATTACTACATGTAGCATTTCCCGATTCCAACCATATAACAATTTAACGAAGACGATTCAACCTTTGCCATGAATACTATGAGTAAAGCCTAAGGACATACTTGTCCATATGCAACAGCGGAGCGTGTCTCTCTCCCACACAATGAATGCTAGGATCCATTTTATTCAAACAAAATAAAAACAAAAACAAACCGACGCTCCAAGCAAAGCACATAAGATGTGATGGAATAAAAATATAGTTTCAGGGGAGGAACCAGATAATGTTGTCGATGAAGAAGGGGATGCCTTGGGCATCCCCAAGCTTAGACGCTTGAGTCTTCTTAAAATATGCAGGGGTGAACCATCGGGGCATCCCCAAGCTTAGAGCTTTCACTCTCCTTGGTCATATTGTATCATCTTCCTCTCTTGATCCTTGAAAACTTCCTCCACACCAAACTCAAAACAACTCATTAGAGGGTTAGTGCATAATCAAAAATTTACATGTTCAGAGGTGACACAATCATTCTTAATACTTCTGGACATTGCACAAAGCTACTGAAAGTCAATGGAATAGAAAAATCCATCAAGCATATCAAAACAGGCAATGCGAAATAAAAGGCAGAATCTGTCAAAACAGAACAGTTCATAAAGACGAATTTTATTGAGGCACCAGACTTGCTCAGATGAAAATGCTCAAATTGAATGGAAGTTGCGTACATATCTGAGGATCACTCACGTAAATTGGCATAATTTTCTGAATTACCTACAGAGAATTAGGCCCAAATTCGTGACAGCAAAGAAATCTGTTTCTGTGCAGTAATCCAAATCTAGTATGAACCTTACTATCAACGACTTTACTTGGGACAACAATGCACAAAACTAAGATAAGGAGAGGTTGCTACAGTAGTAAACAACTTCCAAGACTCAGATATAAAATAAAAGTACTGTAGTAAAAACATGGGTTGTCTCCCATAAGCGCTTTTCTTTAACGCCTTTCGGCTAGGCGCGTAAAGTGTATATCAAGTGTTATCAAGAGACGAAGTATCAACATCATAATTTGTTCTAATAATAGAATCAAAAGGTAACTTCATTCTCTTTCTAGGGAAGTGTTCCATACCTTTCTTGAGAGGAAATTGATATTTAATATTACCTTCCTTCATATCAATGATAGCTCCAACAGTTCGAAGAAAAGGTCTTCCCAATATAATGGGGCAAGATGCATTGCATTCAATATCCAAGACAACAAAATCAACGGGAACAAGGTTATTGTTAACGGTAATACGAACATTATCAACTCTCCCCAAAGGTTTCTTTATAGCATTATCAACAAGATTAACATCCAAATAACAGTTTTTCAATGGTGGCAAGTCAAGCATATCATAGATTTTCTTAGGCATAACGGAAATACTTGCACCAAGATCACATAAAACATTACAATCAAAGTCATTGACCTTCATCTTAATTATGGGCTCCCAACCATCCTCTAGCTTTCTAGGAATAGAAGTTTCAAGTTTTAGTTTCTCCTCTCTAGCTTTTATGAGAGCATTTGTAATATGTTTTGTGAAAGCCAAATTTATGGCACTAGCATTAGGACTCTTAGCAAGTTTTTGTAAGAACTTTATAACTTCAGAGATGTGGCAATCATCAAAATCCAAACCATTATAATCTAAAGCAATGGGATCATCATCCCCAATGTTGAAAAAAATTTCAGCAGTTTTATCACAGGCAGTTTCAGCAGTTTTAGCAGTTTCCGGCAGTTTTGCAGGTTTTGCATTAGAAGTGGTAACATTGCCAACACCAATTATTTTACCATTGATAGTAGGAGGTGCAGCAACATGTGGAGCATTAGCATTGCTAGTGGTGGTAATAGTCCAAACTTTAGCTATATTATCTTCTTTAGCTAGTTTTTCATTTTCTTCTCTTTCCCACCTAGCATGCAATTCGGCCATCAATCTTATATTCTCATTAATTCTAACTTGGATGGCATTTGCTGTAGTAATAATTTTATTTTCAATATCCTTATTAGGCATAACTTTCGATTTCAAAAGATCAACATCAGAGGCAAGACTATCAACCTTAGAAGCGAGAATATCAATTTTATTGAGCTTTTCCTCAACAGATTTGTTAAAAGCAGTTTGTGTACTAATAAATTATTTAAGCATAGCTTCAAGTCCAGGGGGTGTGTTCCTATTATTGTTGTAAGAATTCCCATAAGAATTACCATAACCGTTACCATTATTATAAGGATATGGCCTATAGTTATTACTAGAATTGTTCCGATAAGCATTGTTGTTGAAATTATTATTTTTAATGAAGTTTACATCAACATGTTCTTCTTGGGCAACCAATGAAGCTAACGGAACATTATTAGGATCAACATTAGTCCTATCATTCACAAGCATAGACATAATAGCATCAATCTTATCACTCAAGGAAGAGGTTTCTTGGACAGAATTTACCTTCTTACCTTGTGGAGCTCTTTCCGTGTGCCATTCAGAGTAATTAATCATCATATTATCAAGGAATTTTGTTGCTTCACCAAGAGTGATGGACATAAAGGTACCTCCAGCAGCTGAATCCAATAGGTTCCGCGAAGAAAAGTTCAGCTCCCGCATAAAAGGTTTGGATGATCATCCAAGTAGTCGATCCATGGGTTGGGAAATTTTTAACCAAAGATTTCATTCTTTCCCATGCTTGTGCAACATGCTCATTATCCAATTGTTTAAAATTCATTATACTACTCCTCAAAGATATAATTTTAGCAGGGGGATAATATCTACCAATAAAAGCATCCTTGCATTTAGTCCATGAATCAATACTATTCTTAGGCAGAGATAGCAACCAATCTTTAGCTCTTCCTCTTAATGAGAAAGGAAACAATTTTAATTTTATAATGTCACCATCTACATCCTTATACTTTTGCATTTCACACAATTCAACAAAATTATTGAGATGGGCAAGCAGCATCATCGAACTAACACTGTGAAAATTGCTCTCGCATAACAAGATTCAGTAGAGGAGGTTTAATTTCAAAGAATTCTGCTGTAGTAGCAGGTGGAGCAATAGGTGTGCATAAGAAATCATTATTATTTGTTGTTGTGAAGTCACACAACTTAGTATTTTCAGGAGTGGCCATTTTAGCAGTAGTAAATAAAGCAAACTAGATAAAATAAATGCAAGTAACTATTTTTTTTTGTTTTTGATATAGAGAACAAGACAGTAAATAAAGTAAAGCGAGCAACTAATTTTTTTGTGTTTTGATATAATGCAGCAAACAAAGTAGTAAATAAAATAAAGCAAGACAAAAACAAAGTAA
This sequence comes from Lolium rigidum, assembly GCF_022539505.1. Lineage (NCBI taxonomy): Eukaryota > Viridiplantae > Streptophyta > Magnoliopsida > Poales > Poaceae > Lolium > Lolium rigidum. The sequence goes on from NC_061513.1 coordinate 94,155,853, forward strand.
AGAGATTCACTACAAGGGAAAGGCCTACCGCCGGCGAACCTAAATGGCCCATTGCCGGCGCACCATGAGCCCGCCGGTGCGAACGGGCCGGTGATAACTGGCCACTGCCGGCGCACCGAGCAGAGGCGCCGGCGATAGGACGGATACTGCCGGCGCGCCATCGCTGATTCGCCGGCAAAGGAAAAGTTCCACCGGCGCACCGGCTAGCTGCGCCGGCAGTAGTGCTTCCAACGATCGGCGCATGCCACGTGCGCCGGCAATAGCTCATTTAGGTGCTGCCGGCAATAAATTCGAAAATTCTTTTTTCAGCTTTTTTTCCAGCATATTAGAATACATATTTGACAGCAAGTATATATTTACAACACAGTTCATATTTGTACAAAGCAGCACATGCAATATGAGAAGCACATAGAGAGTCAAGTATCATTTCGGTATCAATACACAAATACACAAGTCCCGTTCCGAATGTTGATTCATACAACACATGTGCATATGCAACACCAAAGGACTAAGTTTCATAAAGTTAGAAGTCTCGGTAGTCGTCACATGTGTCGTCATACACCTCACAATGTAGCTCCTAACCTAAACTACAATCACATAGAACATGAACAACATGGTCACGATGACCATCATCACGAAGGCCATGGTCTTCATCCGGTTCCTCCTCATGTCCCTCATCTCTCCCGCTAGATAACGGGCGTATCTTCCTTCCGCCTCCACCCTAGTGGGGTATCCCTTGTAGCTGTTGCCGCTGAAGCGGTGCACCTGTCTCCGACAGTCCTCCCAATCGTCGTAGACTCCAGAACCCTCCCCTTGTACACGACATATGTCGTCGGCATCTCCATGCACAAGACAAGTAAAACGTTAGTACCAATGCAATGAACAAGTGCCAACTCAAATAAGAGACAAGTAGTATGAACTAAATAGCATGTGCCTCATACTTTGTTGGTCGAAATAAATAATAACATACAGGGATGGGGTCGATGAGGCTAGGTAGGATGCACAATAGATTGATATTTGTGGCCATCACACCAAGCCTCACTGGCCCCACCCCGGAGTGTACAAGTGACCGAACATTTTAATCATCGGCCAATGCAATTAAGAAGTGCGAACTCAAATAAAAGACAAGTAGTACAAATTAAATAGCGTGCCTCATACTTTGTCGGTCGAAACAAATATTAACATCCAGGGATGGAGTCAGTGAGGCTAGGTAGGATGCACAAGAGATTGATACTTGTGGCCGTCGCACCAAGGCTCACTGGCTCCACCCCCGAGTGTACGAGTGACCAAACATTCTAATCATCGGCGAACTCCAAATACGAGGCAAGTAATGCAAATAATTATTAAGCTATCTACGCCATAATCTTGAAATATATAGCAAAGTAAATGAAACAATAGACACATGTTCACATGCACATTCATACAACTAAATAAAAGCAACAAGTCGATTCTATTGGAATATATAGCAATTATTACAATACGGAAGTTCAAGGACATATCGTTCAAGCTTTAGCAAGTGTTCCCGTCGTAGGATCAGGTTGTACGCCTAGGGGGGAATGGAAGGCAGCCCTCAAGTGAGTTGAACGGCCTCTCATCACGCGACATCTCCAAGCGGAGTTCTATCTCGTGATTAGGTGGTGGACCGTAGCCGTAGAAGAACTCGCCAGACCTAGCGTTGACATCCTGCAGGATTACCGTGCAAATGAACTGCTGGATGCGACCCCAGTTCTTTCTAATCTCTCTATCACGGACATCCGCCATGTTTGCAAACCTGTTTCTGAGATTCTCTGGCAGCAACATGTCATCTGCGTACTTTATGTACTCCTGCATCTGAAGGATGGCGTACCACGCGTCCATCCCATTGTCTTGTGTCGATCGCCCGAGGCAGGGAAGTTGGTTGTGTGGGTTAAGACCAAGCCTCCTCGGGATTTCCTCTCTACTTTGAGGGGGCCTCGCCTTGTTGGCGAAGCCGGTGAGAGCATCATTGAGAAGGGCCCTGATGTGGGTGTAGTCTTTCTTGCGGTCCCTACCCGAGTCGAGATAGACCGCATGCGAGTGTTGCGGGTGCACGACGATGAGGGTGCGTAACTTGTCTCTCGCGGAAAACACACGGATTAACCTTTGGAAATGCAAATGGAGATATAGGATAGAATGGTGATGGGGGACTAGCGAGTGATTACTTACTCGGGGAAGTAAGGGATGAGAATGGCGCCCTTTTTAATGTTCGCCAGCATGAAATCCTCGACCTGCTGGGTGGCAATCGCGCGATCCCCAGCGTTGCAGATGATGCTCTCCCGCATATAGAAGGGGTCCATTATCGCGATGGTCGGCGTCCCCTCCTTAACAATCTGGGAAGACAAGCTAAGAGCAACTAGGCGAACCACACTAAAGTGGAGCGCTTGCATGCGATAGATGCTGAAGATGTCGTTGAACCGGATGAAGCACAAGTCCGCGGGGTACTTCTCGACGAAGTTCATGCCGCTTGGCACCTTCGCCACGAAGAGAGGGTAAGCAGGATCTTTTGATTTGAGAAGAATGTTCTCCACATGCCCGACAGCCTCATGCAAGCTCCTCATATCCGGGGTGAGTTTATTCAGGACATGCTCCGGCAAGCATCGGTTCACCCAAGTGATGCAGAGGTCGCCAATTGTTTGGCAACTTGTCAAGGAGTGGGACCTTGTCCTTGGATTTGGCCGCCGCCTTGTCTTTGGCGTCCTTCTTATTTGCCCTCTTCCTCTTCTTGGGTTGTAGTGCTGGACCATCCATCGCCGTAGTGGCCGTAGCACGGAGTGTGTTTGGGCTCAGCATATTTTTGACGGCGGCGGTGGCGACCTCCTCGAGATTTTCCTCCTCAGCCGTTTCTTGAGAATCAAACAGCCTTCTTGGAGCACACATATTTCGATGCCGGCGCATCCTCATGGACAACTTGTGAAGACGTAGGAATATCCCATTGGAAGTTCTCACGTTCGTATTCCTCGGCCTCCGGCGCAGCCTGGCTGTTGTGGTGGGGCGCCGACCTCCGGCGCAGCTCGGCCGTTCGGTGGGGCGATGACCACCGGCGCCGCTGGCTGTCGTGGAGGGACGCTGACATGTGGCGCCGCAAGGTGCTTGTCTTTGCTTGCCGTCGACCCCGAGTAGGTGTTGATCCGAATTAGGGTCTTCGGCCATAGCAGTACCCAACCCTTCAGTGAGGCCAGATTCAACGGGCTATCGTCATCGGCACCATGCGGTTGATTAGGAGGAAACAAATCCTCATAGCCCGGTAACGCCCGATCCACTTCAACCCGGTAAACGTCATCCGCCATATCTCGTGTGTGCCACTTCTTATCCAGGGGCCGAAGGATGGACCCCCTCGCGACGTCTTTGAGTTCGTCGTTTACTCTCATCGAGAAGGTGCATGGCGTTGAGTTAGCCTCGCGAGAACATGTGTATGGCGTTAGAGAAAGGGCAAGGATGACGAAACTAATATATTAACTTGATGTACACATTAGTTAATTACCGTGAGGGCATTGAGCTCGGCTAATGTCGACGGGCCGGCACATGCGGCGGCGGGCGTGCAAGTGACGGAGGGGCTGCTACCCGGCATGGACGGTGAATCCCTAGCACCAGCCGACATTGCCGGCGGCCGGAGGAGTCTCCATTATAACATTGTCATTGCCGGCGGACGGCGGCGCCATCGAGTTGCTGCCGTCGAAGCTAACCACTTGCATTTTCGGGGGGCCTTGTTTGCCACCCTCATACCACGCGTGTAGAGCGTCGAAATCTGCTTGGACCGAAGCGGCGACTTCAGCTTTGACTTCGTGTACGAGCGTAGCTTTGAGTTGCGGTACCAGCTTGCGGTACCAAACCAGCTTGGACTTGGGCTAGGATTGAGTCCCTCATTTCCTCCGCCTCCCGCTGCTTCCTCTCACCGCGCGCATTTTTATCGGCCACGTACGACAAGCCGTAGTGACCATGCTTGTAGCCCGTACCGGCGCCAGCCACACGGCCTCTATGCGGCCTTCTCGTCGGTGAATGCTCATTAACGATGTTTAGCGCCCGTACGAGAGGCTTGTCCCAGCTACCCCGCCCGTCGACGCCTGGGAGGAGGAGCCTTCGTCACATTGAGAAAGTCTTTGTGTTTCTTCTTCCTCGCGGAAGAAACGCGAACCATTTAGAAATGTTGCTACTATTATATGAACGATACTTTATCTAATTAAACCGGTAAATTGCTTACCAGTTTTTTCTCCAACGCCAGGACCTTCTTGTCGTTCGTGAACCAAATTATGTCGGTTACGACCTTCGGGTCCGTGACAATTTCCCCGGTTAGTTTCTTCTTATGGTACCGGGACCTGATGAATCTTCTTTCAAGCGGGTCCTTGTACTTGAGCCAGGGGTTCTCAATGCCGGCATTTACATACGCCTCGTCCTCCTTCGCCCAATAGGGCTCCTTTCCCTCGTACCCACGGCTCCCAAGGTTGTGGTTGCCGATGTTAAGCTCCCGCATTTCCTTCCCCCACAACTTGCGATTCTTGGTTGCTTGTAGCTCTTCATTGGCCACAAAAGCATCAAAGTCCGCCTGGGAGACATGCGGAAAGGCGGAGTGGACCTCTTCGAAACCTTTGCCCTCAGCAATCAGCTTCCGCACCATGTACTTATAGCCGCCGAGGTGTTTGGTGAGCTTCGTGAGGGCTTGTGAGTTCACAATGTTGTTGGTTTGATGACCGGAGGCGTAGTCGCCTAGGAACTTGTATCGTGCGTGCAACCTCGCAATGAGCCGGGCTCGCAAAGGCGCTTTGCTCTCAGCTCGGAGGTCCGTCTCGTTGAGATTGACGACCTCTCGGAGGATACATGCTAGCTGGTTGCCGTACCCCTTGGCAACATCCTTAGGCTCCACCGGCAAACCACCGGCGGGGTCCACCTCTTTGATCGTGTCTCTCGCCGGTGCCGACCGTGTTTTGGCGCCTTGCCTTCCGCGGCCTCTTGGAACCACTTGTCCCGGTGCCACTACTCCCGGCGGCGCCGCTAGGATCGTCGCCGCTTGTCTCGCCGCCACCCCCGGCGGCGCCGGCTGCCTCGTCGCCGCTTGGCGCGTAGGTACTACCCCCGGCGGCGTCGCTTGCCTCGTTGCCGCTTGGCTCCTCGCCACTACCCCCAGCGTCATGCTCCATCTCATGGTCCACGTCGCCGCCAACACCAGCGGCCTCGGCATCCTCCTCCGTCCTAAAGAAGTGCCTATTGTAGTGCTCCTCTAATTCTTCTTGAGACGCCATGGTGGCTTGCACTAATAGAAGATGAAAAAGAGTTAGAATTCACGGAAAAATTCGGCATGACCTTTGCTAAAAATTGGTCATGCCGAGTGCTAGAATTGCCGGAACGGAAATGAATCGACATTCCGGCACTCAATAGCAACTCAATCCCCGTAACGTAAATGCAATTCACATATATGATACATAGCAAAATTTCAATTGATATAGCATTTGTGAACACTTGACAAGCATCAATTGATATAGCACATTTTTTCAAACCAGCTAATAGCACTTGTTCTTTTTTCAAACCAGTAGAATAGCACATACCGCAACCTCTACTTCTATAGCATTTTAAATCCCCGGCACCTACCGAGAACCCGTGTAGTACAATAATTAGGCAACCTGAATGCATCACCGTAACTCCGTCGATATCACCGGTTGGACTATTCAAATCCCGGAATATGGTAGCAGTAAAATCCCCATTTTTTTCTCAAAGAACAAAGAGCGTAGCAGTAGCATGACCAGAGAGGCATTTGCTACTCGCATTTCATCATTTGCTACCGCATTTCATCATTTAATTTCAAATATTTCAGAAATTAGTAGCAAGTAGCACTCGCACTTCAAATATTCCAGCAATGAACTTAACCAAATGAACTAAATACCTAAGCAACATGAACTAAGCAACATTTTAATTTTAAACCAAGTAGCTAAACCAAGTAGTAGCATTTAGTCTCCGTCAATTTATCCACTATTAGTCTCTCGCCAATTTATCCACTATTAACTAAACCAACAACATTTATCCAATTTAGTCTCTCGCCAATTTTAGCTAGCATATCAACTAAATGAGAACCACTTTATCAACTAAACCTACTAATACTAGCTACAAAACCAGAGAACCAATTTTAGCATTAAAAAATTGAAATATGTAGCAATACCAATTCGTAGATATAAAATAGCATCACCGGATATGTAGCACAAATACACATCAGTAGCATTCCACCATTTAAACCATCGTAGCATTTAAACCAGTAGAATAAATGCAATAACAAATAACTGGAATTAAAGTGACATTCCTTCACCTTGTACATGCACTCGGCCAATTAACCGAACAAAATCATTTTTCATTTTAGCTACCGCAAGTAAAATCAATTTTGAACCAAACCTCTATTTCATTTTCATGTTTTAATAATACCGCAAGTAAAATCTATTTCAATTTAGCTACCGCAAGTAAAATTGAGAAGGAAACACAAATTTAAATTGAGAAGCAAACAATACCGCTATCGCTACCGCAACTAGCAAATTTACTAACCACTACCGCAATCGCTATCGCACCCATCATTATCAAAACAACATTTTGCTACCGCTATCGCATCATTTTTTCATCATTTTTTCTAACCACTACCGCAATCGCTAGCTACCGCAACTAGCAAATAAGACTAGCATTTGCTACTGCAACTAGCAAATTTACTAACACTAACCTACTGCAAGCATTTACCAATGAACCCATTTCATCAGTTTTCTTCATTTTAAAATTGAACCATAGCATGAACCATACCATCTGCAAGTTAATTTTCATTTCATTTCCTCTGCCTCCTCAACCATAGCATGAACCAATGAACCCATTTCATCATTTTTTTAATGAACCAGAGAATGAACCCATTTCTTGTACTGCTACTGCTACTGCTCAATTTCAGTGAACTCCCAAGCAAGTTAATTTAAGCAATTTCGATGAACTCGCAGAGAGGGGAATTCGGGAGAGGGGAAGGAAGAGGGGGACAGATAGGGGAAGGAAGAGGGGGAGGAGAGGGGAAGGTGGAGGAGGTCCTGGTGGCATCGGGGAAGGATGAGGGGAAGGGAGAGGGGCGGTTCTTACCGACGTTGGCGACGGTGGTCGGCGTGTGTGTGCGACGCCCTCCTCCTCTGCGGCGACGATGGTGACGCCTGCTCGATCCTCCTCTCCGAGGAGACGGTGTGGGGACGCCTGCTCCTCCTCCTATCGGTGGCTCCCCTCCTCGGTGGCTCGGGTGCGGCGGTGGCGCGACGGCGGCGGTGCGATGTAGCTAGGGTTGTGAGATGGTTACGTTTGGGGAAGATGGGGGTTCGGCCGAAACGACTAAGTCATATGACTAGTCTTATTGCCGGCGCACCAGTGGCGTTTGTTCGCCGGGGATAACCTTGTCCCCGGCGAACAAAAGCCCCGGTGCGCCGGCAATAAGGCTAGTCCGCTATAGCCGCGACTTAACCAAATTCACAGTATAGCTAAGGCCCCGGTTATTTTTTTGATTCCTTTTTCTTTTCTTCTTCTTTATTTTATGTTTCTTTATTCAGATATGTCAGTTATACATGAGTGTTATTATGCAAAAACCAAAAGATATGTGAGTGTTATTATGCAAAAACAAAAAGATATGTGAGTTACATATACACAAAATATTGACCAACACCATATTAATAACCAAGATATGTGAGTTACTATTTTATTTCCTTCTCTTTTCAAGATAATAACCAAGCAATTAATATTATTTATACATGCATGCATAAAATAGACCAACACAATATTAATTAGTCATACATAAAATATTGGCCATGACCATATGAGTAGTTATGAATTACACAAAATATGAGTTATAGATTGCAAATAAAGTTTTACATCATCGATTGAGAAGAGTGTTTCGCTTTCTTCTTGCTTTTCTTGCTCGTCGTTGAATAATTTAGCCCCGTGTCGTGACTTCTTCTTTTGAAGGGTCGACCCGACCTCGGTAGCGTGGTCCCGCTTCTTCTTGTGGTGTATGTTGTCTCTTCGTCCTCGGATTCTTCCATCATTGGGTCTCCGACTTGTCCTTCGAAGTCTTCCTCGTTGGCGACTCCATCCATTCCGACGATGGTCCTCTTGCCTCTCCTCACGATAACACGGCTAGGCCTCGGATGGGTCGGTTATGAAGAAGCATTGGTGCACGTGTTCCGCCGCACCCATGGCTCATTCTCGCGCGGTGGCGTTCGTGGACTTTGATTTGTTGGCTTCGGGTAGAAACATGGTGGTGAAATACCGGTCTTGTTTTCTCGACGCTCTTAGCCCATCTCGATACGGAACATCGGCACTTTCTCCCCAGCCGTAGCTAAGCTCCCGCATTTCCTCGATTCTTCCGTAGTATGTAGTCTTTACGTCACCCGTCCAGGAATCCATCGTTACCCCCGAGTTCCGGTAAACACTGTTCTTGTCTTTTTCTTCCGTGTAGAATGTGTACCCGTTGATATCGTACGCTTGGTAAGTCATGATGTTGGGCGCGGGGCCATGTGACAAGGCAAATACTAGTTTATCCTTGTCGAATCCATTGGTGGGGGATTAGCATCAATGTGGTCTTTGAACCAGCGCGCGAAAGAGGAGTTGTGCTCTCTCGTATATTTCTGCTTCCGTCATCATCGGCTTGCCATCGTTCTCTATCATGGTTTTGTGCTCTTTCAACCAAGGATCGATCAAGTCAATGTGTTGTAGCGCTACTAAGTTGGCTCCTGTCAAAGTCGGAAGTCCGACCGGACATGTGCACGTGCAGTTCCTTCCTTCCATTTTTGTGGCCTACTCCCTCGAACCTCGCGGAGGTGCTTGTTTTGAGGCAAACCAACAGGGTCCTCGATGTCTAGATAATTCGTGCGTAAAGAGATGCACTCTTCGGTGAGCCAGCCCTCGTACGATGCTTCCATCCGGATGTGACCTGTTACGAACGTATCCTTTAATGACCCCATTCATTATTTCAAACGGCATCATGTTGTGTAAGAATGCCGGCCCTAGATCGACGATATCATCCATGATATGGACCAACAGATGGACCATCACATCAAAGAATGCAAAGCGGGAAGTACATCTAAAGCTCACATAGGATCACCACGATCTCTTCCTCGGAGCCTTGCGAGTTTCTTCACGCTTATCGACTTCCGAGTTATGACGTCGAAGAAGTTACAGAGCCCACCAGCGTTGCACGGACATGGTCATCCATTATACCTCGGATTGCAACCGGAAGAATCTCGCGTCATCATCACGTGATGAGTCATGAGACTTCATGCCGCCGAAGTTTCATTTCTTGGGGTCCATGTATCCGCTTATTAGCCCGGAGTAACCAAAGGGCACTCGACTCCTAGAAGGCAATTGAAAAATTGATCGACCTCGGCCGGACTAAAAGTGAAGCAGAGGGGGGACAAGAATAGTCCGGCTGCTTAATCCTTTTGCGCTTCCGACCGCCGTCCGCCTCCTCCTCCGAATGTCCCTCTTGGGCCGCCGGGATCTGAAGCTCTTCCCCGATGCCCAAAACTTTCAGTGTCGTGTCTTGCTTTCGGCCCATCTTTGGTCCGGTCCGGCATGTTGATAAGAGTGCCAAGCAAGCTCTCGCACACGTTCTTTGTAATATGCATGACATCAAGGCAAGTGAGGTGTATCGAGAATTTTCCAAGACGGCAAGTCCCAAAACACGGACCTCCTTTTCCATACACCAATGAGCGGCGTCGTTTCCTTTTTCTTCTTCTTCTTCTCTCCAGGCTTTTGACGAATCTTTCCCGGCAGAGGGCACTCCTTCCAACCTTTCAGTAATGTATCGATCTCTTCGCCGCTCTTCTTCCGTGGAGGTCCTCGGGGTTCATTTGTACCATCGAACAGATCTCCACGCTTTCTCCACGGGTCAGTCTTCTGTAGCCACCTTCGATGCCCCATGTAAACTGTTTTCGAAGAGCCGGGATCCTTACCAAGCTGCAAAAACATCGTCTCTTCCATGCACCCGACACATGCCTTGTGTCCATGGCACACCCGGCACGAAATGTAACCGTATCCGAGGTAGTCCCGCACCGTCGTGATCAACGCGGCTCTCAAAGGGAAATATTCTTCCGCGACGGCGTCCCATGTATCTACCCCTTCCTCCGCCCACAACGTTTCAAGCTCCTCTTTTAATAATTCGAGATACATGTTGATATCGTTTCCTGGCCGTGTCGGCCCTTGAATTAGCATACTCATCCGTATGTACTTCCTCTTCATGCACAGCCAGGGCGGGAGGTTGTAGATCCATACAAACACGGGCCATGTGCTATGTGTGCTGCTCGGTTTCCGAACGGATTGAATCCGTCCGTGCTCGCACCCAACCCGATGTTTCGGGATCTGCCCCAAAACTTCCGAATTCATTGTCTAATGCTTTCCACCGGCTTGCATCCGAAGGGTGCGTCAAGACCGGGTGCTCAATCCGCTCTTTATCATTCAACACCGCCTCCTTTCTTTCGCGTGCCGCCGCATGAGCTTTGTTTCCTTGCGGTCCGCGTAGAACCGTTGAAGCCGGGGCGAGCGGGAAGTACCACACAACTTTCCGAGGAGCTTTCTTCTTCCCTTTCTTGTACCGTTCAGCTTCACACACAAGTACATTTGGTCTTGTCCATGTGCTCCTTGCGATACATGATACAAGCCGTTGATGCAGGCGTGATACTTTTCGTGGGGTAAGTCGAGAGGGCACGTGATTCTCTTGGCCTCGGCTAGACTACCGTGACACGTGTTCCCGGCAGGAAGGAGATCTTTCACGTATTCCAGGATGTCGTCGACGCTTGTGTCCGTCCATCCGTGTTTCGCCTTCATCTGCAGCACATCGAGAGCTACTCTCAAGCGAGACTCCCCCAACCCGCGACCTGAGTAGTACAACGGAGTATTCGAGTCTATCTCGAGTTGCTCAAGCTTTGATCTCCGCTTGGCGCCTTTCGTCTTTTCGAGAAGCAGATCTTGAAGATGAGGGTCCCGCACGACTGAAGCTAGCAGCACCTCTTCGTCGTCGTCAAGGTTATTGTCGTCGTCAAGGTTATTTTCGTCGTCAAGGTTATCGTCCTGTGCGACAAACTCTTCATCGTCATCAATATCATGATGCCATCCTTCTTGCCGGCCATTATTACCACTTGCCGCCATCATCACTCATCCATTGAGTGTGTCCATGCATGAAACCATTAGTGAGCAGGTGCCATTGCAATTTGCCTGAATACGGGTCAAACCATTTCCCTCGTTTGCATCTCCGGCACGGACACAATACCTCCGTGCGTTTATTTTCATACATGTCGATGATCGCGTGTTTCGTATATCTCATCACGATGCTTTCACTCATCTCGATAACCATTCTTGCCTCGCATGGTAAGATTACATAATTGATTAGAACCATGCATCCGTCGGTAGTTTTCACGGAAAATTTCGGCATGACCTTCCTACACGGTAGGACATAGGAGCGCCGTAAATGTGCCGAAACGGAAACTTGAAGAATCAACATTTCGGCGCAACGTTGGCAACTCATTTTCAACGCCAACACACACACAAGCACAAGCACAACATATATATATGCCACACACGAGAGCTAGCTTTGCTTCAAATGTACAACATACGTCGATTTCATTCCTTAATTTGTTCATTAATCACCTATTTGTTTGATATATTCGTCGATGAGATCGAGACGACGCGCTGCGACAATGGCGTATGGAAGCCGACTTTCTAGATCTAGATCTAGATTGAGCGGTCAATGCGGGATATTAGATCTAGATCTACATAGGGGGATGTGGGAGATGCATGTAGGAAGGGAAGATTTGCTCAAAAAATATGATTTTGTTTGGTCAAATTGGTGAAATTGGGGATAGAAATGGGAAAAAATGAGCTGGGTTGGGAGAAGGCTCGGGTTTGTGTGGAGGAGTGGAGTGGTAGTAGAGTGGGGGAGTGGTTGTTGAGCAGAAATAACTGCCTAGTGTTACCGCCGGCGCACCATGGCACGGGTGCGCCGGCAGAACATAGCTATTTCGGCTATACCACCCCCAGGCCAGGCCCAAGAGATTGCCGGCGAACCAGCCAAGGGGTGCGCCGGCAATAGCGCGTTTTCCACCGGCGCACCCCTGGGCTGGTGCGCCGGCATTGACTCTTGGGCCTGGCCCGAATCGACCGCGGCCATGCCAAGTTTTTTCCCCGGCGCGTCTTTTCGGCAGGTGCGCCGGCAGTAGGCTCTAATCGCCGGCGCGGCTGAAAATAGGTGCGCCGGCAACCCTTTCCACCAGCGCATGTGCTAGGTGGTGCGCCGGCACCACTTTGTAGGATAACGTTGCATAGAAAAAAAAAATTCCTACCGCGAACACGCAATCCAAGCCAAGATGCAATCTAGAAGATGGTAGCAACGAGGGGGTATCGAGTCTCACCCTTGAAGAGATTCCAAAGCCTACAAGATGAGGCTCTTGTTGCTGCGGTAGACGTTCACTTGCCGCTTGCAAAAGCGCGTAGAAGATCTTGATCACGATCGCTTCCGGCGCCACGAACGGGCAGCACCTCCGTACTCGGTCACACGTTCGGTTGTTGATGAAGACGACGTCCACCTCCCCGTTCCAGGCGGGCAGCGGAAGTAGTAGCTCCTCTTGAATCCGACAAGCACGACGGCGTGGTGTCGGTGGTGGTGGAGAAATCCGGCGGAGCTTCGCTTAAGCGTGCGGGATGTGGTGGAGGAGAGAGACCGCTAGGGTTTGGGGAGAGAGGGAGGTTGGGCGCCGGCCCTCTAAGGGGTGCGGCCAAGGCTGAGGCTTGAAGTGGCCAACCCCCTCTCCTATGCCCCTCATTATATAGGTGGAAGCCCCAAGAGTTCTAGTCCAAGTCTTCGAATAAGACCCCAACACTAAAACCTCCCATATGTGGGAAACCTACTCAAGGAGGGAGTCCTACCCAAGGTGGGACTCCCACCTTTCCTTGAGGTGGGTTGGCCGGCCACCCTAGGGAGTCCACCTTGGACTCCTCCCCTTTAGGGTTGGCTGGTCATGCAAGGTGGAGTCCCTCCGGGACTCTACTTTCCATGGTGATTTCTTCCGGACTTTTCTAGAACCTTCTAGAACCTGCCATAAATGCACCGGATCATTTCCAAACTTGGAATATGACTTCCTATATATATGAATCTTATTCTCCGGACCATTCCGAACTCCTCGTGATGTCCGGGATCTCATCCGGGACTCCGAACAAATATTCGAACTCCATTCCATATTCAAGTTCTACCATTTCAACATCCAACTTTAAGTGTGTCACCCTACGGTTCGTGAACTATGCGGACATGGTTGAGTACTCACTCCGACCAATAACCAATAGCGGGATCCGGAGATCCATAATGGCTCCCACATATTCAACGATGACTTTAGTGATCGAATGAACCATTCACATACGATACCAATTCCCTTTGTCACGCGATATTTTACTTGTCCGAGGTTTGATCTTCGGTATCACTCTATACCTTGTTCAACCTCGTCTCCTGACAAGTACTCTTTACTCGTACCGTGGTATGTGGTCTCTTATGAACTTATTCATATGCTTGCAAGACATTAGACGACATTCCACCGAGAGGGCCTAGAGTATATCTATCCGTCATCGGGATGGACAAATCCCACCGTTGATCCATATGCCTCAACTCATACTTTCCGGATACTTAATCCCACCTTTATAACCACCCATTTACGCAGGTGGCGTTTGATGTAATCAAAGTACCTTTCCGGTATAAGTGATTTACATGATCTCATGGTCATAAGGACTAGGTAACTATGTATCGAAAGCTTATAGCAAATAACTTAATGACGAGATCTTATGCTACGTTTAGTTTGGGTGTGTCCATTACATCATTCATACAATGATATAACCTTGTTATTAATAACATCCAATGTTCATGATTATGAAACTAATCATCCATTAATCAACAAGCTAGTTAAGAGGCATACTAGGGACTCTTTGTTTGTCTACATATCACACATGTACTAATGTTTCGGTTAATACAATTATAGCATGATATATAAACATTTATCATAAACATAAAGATATAAATAATAACCACTTTATTATTGCCTCTAGGGCATATCTCCTTCGATCTCCCACTTGCACTAGAGTCAATAATCTAGTTTACATTTGTAAAGATATAACACCTTGGTCTTATGGTGCTTTATCATGTATTGCTCACGGGAGAGGTTTTTAGTCAACGGATCTGACACGCTCAGAAACGTATGTATTTTGTAATTCATTTGCGTCTCAACGCATCACTCATTTCCAAATGAGTCGGCATTAAATATGTTTGGTCTTTTGGTGGAACCTTAATTCCGCGGTCTGAAATATGTCACTAATATTGTCACACACAATATAGCTTCAAAGTTCTGACTCTGTCGGAAATACACCAAGTTCTCAAAGAACCTCTTGACTTAACATCCTTTGTCATTGTCAAAACAATGACATATTCTGCCTTCTTTTGTAGAATCCGTCACAATATTTAGAACTCTTCTAAATCTAGCATAGACAACTTCTAGCTCATTGTGCTACCTTTTAAACAACACTTAGTCTAATTTGAGATTGAAATTATATTTTATATGTGACAAAACCAATATCGGTGTAACACCTTACAGCGATTTGTTTGTCATTTCCTCATACAAAACTATATATATATATCCTTAGTTCTTCTAAAGTACTCAAGGATATTCTTACTCGTCGTCCAATGATCATCATATGAATCATTCCGGTATATGCTCATAACACTTTATAGCACATGGCATCCGATTGTGTACATATTATTTGTGATCTATAATCACTCATGTGTTTTTACTCATTGAGTGTCGGATACATTCAAGTCTTGTTAAAACTTAACATGACAAGAACATTTTCTTAATATTTATATATTGAACTACTTCAATATCCATTCTATGTACTTTGACTTAAACTTATTATGTGTTTCAATCTATCTTCATAGATCTTGACACTAAATATGTTTCAGTCCATATTCTTTCATTGAAATTAATTTCTCAATGAAACCTTTTAATCAAGTATATAATTACATCATTTATAACCAACCATATGTCACCTACATAAAGTATTATAAATATGTCTCAGCGCTCCCACTTAATTTCTTGCAAATGCAAGCCTCTTCATTGTCTCTTGATGAAATCAAAAACTCTTTGACTATTTCATCTCGTGAAGATTCCAACTCCGCGATACTCACTTCATCCAATTGAAGTTTGTATACCTATCTAGTATTCTACGGACGAGCAAAATTCTTGGTTGTATCTTGTATACACCTTTAATACATACTTCGATAAGTAATGTATTTTGCCATCCTACTAGCATATTTCATAAAAGAAATATGTAGTGATTACTAGAATAATCCACATAGACTATAAGCATTGCTACGGGAGATCTAATCTTTATCGTAGTCAACTCTTTGAACTTTGTCGTAAACAATTTTTCGACAAATCGAGCTTCTTCAAGGATATTTCATCCAAGTCTATAGATCCATTTACTTTCAAAAAGTATTCATCTATCTTGGATTTCATGGCGTATAGCCATTTTAACGGAGTCAGGGCCCATCATAACTTCTTTATTTTGTAGTTGGTTTATCATTGTTCAAAAAACAATCCTTTGTCCACAAATCATTTATTTGATCACAAAGTTAACCATACCTACAAGGTTCAATATGTACTTCGATCTCCATGGCTAAAACACTTTGTAGTCATGGGAGCCATGATCGTCGTGGCCGCTTCCGAAACCAATTCCGATGCTGCGCTACTCTGATCATTATGCTCGGGTTCATAAACCTTATCAAATTATATTGTCCTCCCACTCAAATACTTCACTAGAAACAATTTCTCGGAAATAAGAAACATTGACAAACACTTTTGTCTTTGTCTCGTGTGAAGAATTCCCAATTAAATCTCTGGGATAACCAACAAAGACATTCATCCGATTTTGGTTGTAAACTCTTAGACCAAAATTTAAAGAAAAGACTATTAGGGTTTATACCCATGTCATAACTCGTATGATGTCATTTCAACGGATCATGATGATGCTCTATTCAGTGTAAAGCGATAGTCTCTAAAGTATAATTCACAAAAATATAATGGCATTAATATTTTATCTCATCATTGACCCAACTAGGTTTGGATACATCTCTCGGATACTTCATCATCACTATGATACTCCAAGAAATGTGAGTTGTAGAACAATTTCATAACTCTCTTAGATGTTTGCTAAAACTAGTAATTCAAATATTTCCACTATGATCCAATCATAGATATTTGACTTTTCTATTACGATGATTTCTACTTCATGCTGAAATTTATTTGAATCCATTCAAATGTTTCAAACTTCTTCCTTATCGAATATATCCACATATATATACTCAATTCATTGTTTGAAGTTTTCATGAAGTATAAGAATCTCCCGCACACAACTATGCCCAGTGATCCATATACATCATCGTGTATATTTCCACTAAGTTAGTTGCCCGTTCAAAACTTGGCCTATGAACGGTATTTTAGTCATTCTCTTTTAGAAAAGATTTGCAAGCGCCAAACGATTCAAAAAATCAAATGACTCCAAAAATCCATTTGCATGGAGTTTCTTCATGCGTTCCTTTCCAACATGACCTAAATGGCGGTTCCACAAATAAGTGGAATTCAAATCATTTGCCTTATGGCATTTTAGCGTCGGTGTTATGTATGTGTGTTTCACCATTAAGATTTATAATAACTTATCCATCGTACATGGAGTAATGTCATAATTTAAACAACTCATTGTTTTCATTTGACCAGAGCAAAATAACAATTATTAAGTTCTTTATTATAAATTTTAAGGGCTAGATAGAATGCCAACGATGAACATAATAACACTTTATTTTTGTTCCAGGCGTGCATTCCTATCATATTCCTTGTCAGTCACTTAGGCCATTGAATTCTTGTATTGCGTTGTTTTTGTATGACACTTCATACCAACCAATATAGTACTAATACCCAAGAATTTCATAGTGTGACTTAACTAGGAATACAACCATAACATGTATATCATTTATATACACCCGAGCTAGACTTTCTAGTCTTTTCTTTTCTTTTTGCCAAAATATCTTTTGCGGTTTCTCTTTTAGCTTTCCTCATTATTCAGAAAAACACTTTAACATTATTGACTTCTAGGTTTGTTGGTCAAATACCAATAACCTTGAGGTTCTTACTTTAAGTTGATCATCATATGACAAGTGTTTCAGATTTCACTATTAGTAACTTTGTAATATGATGAACAATTTCACTCATAATTTTATCCATTATATCATGACGACTTTCCGAGACCATGTATGTACATGCTAGGCTCGTAAAGTTTTAACCTTGGTATTCGCATGTGCAAATCTGGCTTGCACCCGTTGTATGCACACGTAGAATCTATCACACCCGATCATCACGTGATGCTTCGAAACGACGAGTCTTAGCAACGGTGCATATTAAGGATGGTCAATTCATGGATATGCGAATATCGTTAGTGCCCCAATAGTTGGAGGATTGTGACGCCTTGCGTCTTCAACCTTCGTACATTCCCATAAAACTTATGAGTTCATGTAGTCTCACCAAATTATATTCTATCATCTTGCAATAAGGTCTTAGATATCACATATATCTCATACCTTGATTATTTCTGAAAACTAAATTTTCAGCTCCTTACTTTTCAAACAGATTTGAACTTCAAATTTCACGAAGACAAGATAACTTTAGGTACTAATTGAAACCATAGCTCTTTGAATCAACAATGTGAGGTTTACTAAAAGTTTGCAATAGGACTTAATCAATTCTTGATTCTTTAACAATACGGTACCAATCCGTAAAGTTTCTTGTCAGATTTTAACAGTATTTCTATCTCAATTACAAGACTAGCGCATGGTACAAAACGGATGCCAATACTATAAAATTAATTCAAAATACTACTCAGACTATGTTTATGATAATTAGTTCATGTTTTAATCTAATTACTAATAAACTCCCACTTAATACAACATCCCTCATAGTTGTTAAGTGGTACACGATCCAAATCCACTACACCACAACCGATCATCACGTGAGATGATGTAGCTTTAATGGTGAACATCAACATGTTGATCATATCATCCATATGACTCGTGTTCAACCTTTCGGTTTCCGTTGTCCCGAGGCCATGTCTGTACATGCTAGGCTCGTCAAGCAAACCCAAGTATTCTGCGTGTGCAACATGGCTTACACCCGTTGTATGTGAACGTTGAGTCTATCACATCCGATCATCACGAGATGCTTCGAAACAACGAACTGTGCAACGGTGCATACAAGGGGAGAACACTTTATTATCTTGATATTAATGTGAGGGATCATCTTATAATGCTACCGTCACGATCTAAGCAAAATAAGATGCATAAAGGATTAACATCACATGCAATTCATATGTGATATGATATGGCCCTTTAGTCTTTGCGCCTTCGATCTTCATCTCCAAAGCACGGACATGATCTCCATCATCAACGGGCATGATCTCCATCATCGTCGGCGTAGCGTCAAGGTTCATGGCGCCGTCTTCATGGTTGTTCACCTCATGTAGTAACTATTACAACTACTTTGAAATACTACTCAACATGAAATTTAAAGACAACCATAAGGCTCCTGCCGGTTGCCACAATACAATAATGATCATCTCATACATATTCATCATCACATCATGGCCATATCACATCACCAAACCCTGCAAAAACAAGTTAGACGTCTCTAATTTGGTTTGCATATTTTACGTGGTTTAGGGTTTTCGAGTAAGATCTAATCTACCTACGAACATGAACCACAACGGTGATACTAGTGTTGTCAATAGAAGAGTAAGTTGAATCTTCACTATAGTAGGAGAGACAGACACCCGCAAAGTCTCTTATGCAATACAAGTTGCATGTCGAACGAGGAACAAGTCTCATGAACGCGGTCATGTAAAGTTAGTCCGGGCCGCTTCATCCCACTATGCCACAAAGATACAAAGTACTCAAACTAAAGATAACAAGAGCATCAACGCCCACAAAACCATTGTGTTCTACTCGTGCAACCATCTATGCATAGACACGGCTCTGATACCACTGTAGGATAACGTTGCATAGAAAAAAAAATTCCTACCGCGAACACGCAATCCAAGCCAAGATGCAATCTAGAAGATGGTAGCAACGAGGGGGTATCGAGTCTCACCCTTGAAGAGATTCCAAAGCCTACAAGATGAGGCTCTTGTTGCTGCGGTAGACGTTCACTTGCCGCTTGCAAAAGCGCGTAGAAGATCTTGATCACGATCGCTTCCGGCGCCACGAACGGGCAGCACCTCCGTACTCGGTCACACGTTCGGTTGTTGATGAAGACGACGTCCACCTCCCCGTTCCGGCGGGCAGCGGAAGTAGTAGCTCCTCTTGAATCCGACAGCACGACGGCGTGGTGTCGGTGGTGGTGGAGAAATCCGGCGGAGCTTCGCTTAAGCGTGCGGGATGTGGTGGAGGAGAGAGACCGCTAGGGTTTGGGGAGAGAGGGAGGTTGGGCGCCGGCCCTCTAAGGGGTGCGGCCAAGGCTGAGGCTTGAAGTGGCCAACCCCCTCTCCTATGCCCCTCATTATATAGGTGGAAGCCCCAAGAGTTCTAGTCCAAGTCTTCGAATAAGACCCCAACACTAAAACCTCCCATATGTGGGAAACCTACTCAAGGAGGGAGTCCTACCCAAGGTTGGACTCCCACCTTTCCTTGAGGTGGGTTGGCCGGCCACCCTAGGGGAGTCCACCTTGGACTCCTCCCCTTTAGGGTTGGCTGGTCATGCAAGGTGGAGTCCCTCCGGGACTCTACTTTCCATGGTGATTTCTTCCGGACTTTTCTAGAACCTTCTAGAACCTGCCATAAATGCACCGGATCATTTCCAAACTTGGAATATGACTTCCTATATATATGAATCTTATTCTCCGGACCATTCCGGAACTCCTCGTGATGTCCGGGATCTCATCCGGGACTCCGAACAAATATTCGAACTCCATTCCATATTCAAGTTCTACCATTTCAACATCCAACTTTAAGTGTGTCACCCTACGGTTCGTGAACTATGCGGACATGGTTGAGTACTCACTCCGACCAATAACCAATAGCGGGATCTGGAGATCCATAATGGCTCCCACATATTCAACGATGACTTTAGTGATCGAATGAACCATTCACATACGATACCAATTCCCTTTGTCACGCGATATTTTACTTTTCCGAGGTTTGATCTTCGTTATCACTCTATACCTTGTTCAACCTCGTCTCCTGACAAGTACTCTTTACTCGTACCGTGGTATGTGGTCTCTTATGAACTTATTCATATGCTTGCAAGAAATTAGACGACATTCCACCGAGAGGGCCTAGAGTATATCTATCCGTCATCGGGATGGACAAATCCCACTCGTTGATCCATATGCCTCAACTCATACTTTCCGGATACTTAATCCCACCTTTATAACCACCCATTTACGCAGTGGCGTTTGATGTAATCAAAGTACCTTTCCGGTATAAGTGATTTACATGATCTCATGGTCATAAGGACTAGGTAACTATGTATCGAAAGCTTATAGCAAATAACTTAATGACGAGATCTTATGCTACGTTTAGTTTGGGTGTGTCCATTACATCATTCATACAATGATATAACCTTGTTATTAATAACATCCAATGTTCATGATTATGAAACTAATCATCCATTAATCAACAAGCTAGTTAAGAGGCATACTAGGGACTCTTTGTTTGTCTACATATCACACATGTACTAATGTTTCGGTTAATACAATTATAGCATGATATATAAACATTTATCATAAACATAAAGATATAAATAATAACCACTTTATTATTGCCTCTAGGGCATATCTCCTTCACACTTGCCTCCACCTATAGCCATTTTCCTAGTAGTGATTGGATTGTGGAGACTCCCCTTGCAGCGTGTCTTGATCTCCCCGGCAACGGCGCCAGAAAATATGCTTGATACGCGTACAACACGCGTCCGTTGGGAACCCCAAGAGGAAGGTGTGATGCGTACAGCGGCAAGTTTTCCCTCAGAAAGAAACCAAGGTTTATCGAACCAGGAGGAGCCAAGAAGCACGTCGAAGGTTGATGGCGGCGGGATGTAGTGCGGCGCAACACCAGGGATTCCGGCGCCAACGTGGAACCTGCACAACACAACCAAAGTACTTTGCCCCAACGAAACAGTGAGGTTGTCAATCTCACCGGCTTGCTGTAACAAAGGATTAGATGTATAGTGTGGATGATGATTGTTTGCAAAGAACAATAAAGAACAATAGCAGCAGATTTTATTAATGTAAAAGAATGGACCGGGGTCCAGAGTTCACTAGAGGTGTTTCTCCCATAAGATAAATAGCATGTTGGGTGAACAAATTACAGTCGGGCAATTGACAAATAGAGAGGGCATGACAATGCGCATACATGATATGATGAGTATTGTGAGATTTAATTGGGCATTACGAAAAAGTACATAGACCGCTATCCAGCATGCATCTATGCCTAAAAAGTCCACCTTCAGGTTATCATCCGAACCCCTTCCAGTATTAAGTTGCAAACAACAGACAATTGCATTAAGTATGGTGCGTAATGTAATCAATAACTACATCCTCGGACATAGCATCAATGTTTTATCCCTAGTGGCAACAACACATCCACAACCTTAGAACTTTCTCGTCACTCGTCCCAGCATTTAATGGAGGCATGAACCCACTATCGAGCATAAATACTCCCTCTTGGAGTTAAGAGTAAAAACTTGGCCGAGCCTCTACTAATAACGGAGAGCATGCAAGATCATAAACAACACATAGGTAATAGATTGATAATCAACATAACATAGTATTCTCTATCCATCGGATCCCGACAAACACAACATATAGAATTACAGATAGATGATCTTGATAATGTTAGACAGCTCACAAGATCCAACAATGAAGCACATAAGGAGAAGACGACCATCTAGCTACTGCTATGGACCCATAGTCCAGGGGTGAACTACTCACTCATCACTCCGGAGGCGACCATGGCGGTGAAGAGTCCTCCGGGAGATGATTCCCCTCTCCGGCAGGGTGCCGGAGGCGATCTCCAGAATCCCCGAGATGGGATTGGCGGCGGCGGCGTCTCAGGAAGGTTTTCCGTATCGTGGCTCTCGGTACTGGGGGTTTCGCGACGAAGGCTTTAAGTAAGCGGAAGGGCAGCCTCGGAAGGGTCACGGGGGCCCCACACAGCAGGGCCGCGCGGGCCCCTCCTGGGCCGCGCCGCCCTAGTGTGGCGGCGCCCCGTGGCCCCACTCCGTCTTCTCTTCGGTCTTATGGAAGCTTCGTGGCAAAATATGACCCTGGGCGTTGATTTCGTCCAATTCCGAGAATATTTCCCTAGTGTAGGATTTCTGAAACCAAAAACAGCAGAAAACAGCAACTGGCTCTTCGGCATCTCATTAATAGGTTAGTGCCGGAAAATGCATAAATACGACATATAATGTGTATAAAACATGTAGTTATCATCAATAATGTGGCATGGAACATAAGAAATTATCGATACGTCGGAGACGTATCAGTAGGCGATGAAGAACGACGCTAGTAGGGTTACCCTTTCGGCTTGGCCTGGGTAGGGTTATGGACGCCACTTTATTTCTTTAGGACTCATAGTCCCATTTGTATTCTTTTTCGTACTCGGAAGTATTTGACCTTCTGTATGATTTGGATCTTTGTATTGTATCTATTTGTATTATAGACACGTTGGAGTCGTTGTTGTAATATAAGTCCTCTTGTAGGCTCTATCGTGTTTTGTTGTAATGATTACTACTTGTGATTGATTCCACCCGTATAGTGTGCATGCTTCGGCGTGTACGAGGCGCTTGGTGGTGCGTCTCCTAAAATCGATATTGTGCGGATTTTAGCGAAAACGCTTGGATCCGTATAGTAACGATTTTGGGGCGTCACAAAGTGGTATCAGAGCCTCAGGTTGTCGATACCCCATGGTCCAGTCGCCTATAGGATAACCTTGCCAAGTTTAGAGCGTCCAAAACTATTTTCGAAAATTCGTTGGATAGTTCTAAGTAGCTCTGATTTTCTCCTTACCTCTATTCTTTCTCCTCTTATCTTTGCGAGTTTTGAGTCTTCTCTCTTATATGAATTTTTCAAGTCTTAGGTTTCTACGTGGGTTGGACGATCTTTGCCTTAACCTAGTAGGCTCGATCTTAGAAGAATTCTGCCGCAACTACATCATCATCAACAGAGCAACAACCCTTGTTAGTGGTGTCAAGCACATCAACATGGAGCAAGAACTCTTGTTAGTGGTGTCGCGACGATCTACATTGTGCATGAAGACTCGATAGTTTAACCAACCCCCCTTAGGTTGACGTGGAACCTCGGGGTGAGGTTCCTTGTTAGTGGTGTCGATTGTAGCGACCCAGGAAAATCCCCATATTAGATTTGTTTGTTATTTTCCTTTTGTGCATAATCATGGCATCATACATATTTTTGAACTCCAAAAATTATTTTTATTAAACCCTATTTTATTGCTAAAACTTTTCTCCTCTTATTATTCCAAATAATAGCCATTCCTTTCTCTGCTTAACTTCTGGTCTAAAACTATTTGGAAATGGTTTTGAAAACAAACAGGAAAATAAGTAAAAGAAAACAATTTCAATAAAAAAACAAGGGGAGAAGCCTCCCAACCGGCCAGGCCAAGTGGCCTAGCTGGCGGCCTAACTTCCGGCCATCCAGCCCACTAAGCCCGCAGCCCACCTCCCACCGAAACCCTAGCTACCACCCGGCCAGCTTGGCCATTTTGGATCCCCTCTCTAGTCGAACCCGAGCGCAGCGACCCGAGCCCGTCGCTCCTCTCCTCGTCTCGCGCTCGCCCCTTCCTGCAGCTTCTGATCTCGGCCGCCGTTGAGCAAGTCCGCCACCGCAGCGCGCCGCACCAGCATGCGCGCCCTCGTCTCGCACCGCGCAGACCCGAGTGCCGCCTCGTCCTCGACCCCGGGCGCCCTCCATCCTCCCGCTCCGGCCGTCGCCACGGACCCCACGCGTCCCTGGCCTCCGCCACGAGCTCTCCCTCGACCTGCCCCCCCGCCTCTGCTCGACCACGGCCTCCCCGATGCCCAAGCACCGCCACGCTCTGCTTCTCGGCCGCGCCACTGTGACGCGCGCCTCCTGGTTCTGCATCCTTCCTCCTACATGCGGTCAACCGCCGTCCCGTCCACTGGCTGTGCGCGCCCGTCGTCATGTCCTACCTCGACACAGCATCGCGTCGCGTAGATTGACTTCATCCCGCGTGTCCTCCTACTCCGATGGTCGCCTACTCTTCTTTCGTGTCTGCTCCTTTCTATGTGCAGAACGTGTTTGTTCTATTTCCTAAAAATGGAATCAGTACTTCTGCACTTTGTTCCGCTGCTGCTCCCTGCCTCGCACACCTAGCTATACTTATCTATGATTAGGTACTTCCTTTAATTCATACTAATTGATTTAGCTTTGTCTACAGATAAATGTATCTAGCTAACAAATGCATCTAGATACATTTGTATGTAAACATAGTTAAGTCAATTAATTGAAGTTAGAGAGGTTTTTTTTCTTCTATAGACGGATTTTTAGCCATGCTATATGGTAAAAAATAAAATGACCGGAGGGGACTATTCCCCGACTTTGTCATCAAGGTAGAGATGAGAAAGCGATAATTACAATCCAGCCGCTAGAGGTGTGTAAAAGTGTGGTGAAATATTTGTGTTTAGCATATGTACAAGAAGGATATTCGTTTTTCATTGTTGTCAGACGTTATTTTCTATGATGAGAATAGCACGTTTTCATATATTGTTACAAACACTAAGAGCATCCCCACTCGTTGGCGCTCCCCACGCCCAAATCCGGACGAAACTACCGCCGGATTGGACGAAATTAAGTCGTGGGGAGTACCATATTTCCAGTCGTCCACCCGGAGTTCGGCGGATAGAGTTTAAATTCAAACAAATCGCCGTCCCGCGCTACAAGTACGGGCAGTTGATCGGCAAAAGGAGCAAAAGGATCAGCCACGGATCGGCGATCGGAGGGAAATTACACGGAGACAGGCTCGTCGGCGGTCCCGGCCGGCACGGCGGTGTCCGACGGACCGGTTTCCTCACACGCCGAAGCGGCTGCGGCGGGCGACGATGAAGCAGCGGCGGCGGTGGACGTCGAAGCAGCCACGGTCGACGAGGTAGATGGTGAGGTAGACGAGGTAGGAGCCGGCGGAGACGACGTAGTGGCTCGGAGGATGTCGTTGCGGTGGCCCCGGTACCAATTCCTCGTCTCCTCGTCCATCATTTCCATGTCGCCGCCGCCCATGAGGAACGCCAAGTCCGTGTTCCTCTTCTTCGCCGCCACCGTCGTCTTCGGCGAGGCGATCCGGGCGCCTTGGTTGGCGAGCATCTCCCGCCACCTCGCCGTCGAACTTGTCGTTCCTCCCGTCGGCGTGCGATCTCAAGTCGGCCCAGCACTTGTCGATCGACGCCTCGCATCCTGTCGGCGGGATTGTCCGTCCGTTTGAGCTCTTTCCGCTTCTTCCGGCCGAGCTCGGGGCGCCCTTCCGCCGCGCAAGCCGGCGGAGCGTCGGGGTTGTACTCGCTCGGTCTTGCTTTTCGAGAGGGACGTGCGAACTTCCTTCCACTTCTCGCACTTCTCGAGGCGGGCGTAGACGTTGAGGAACTTGAACTGCAGGCCGGTGTCGTCCGTGTACATGTCCAAAGCTCGGCGCAGCTGCGGAAAAAAGAGCACGGCGATACGGGTCAGCTAACGACGATGTACCTCGGTGGTGTAGGGCCGGCGGATCATACCCTTTGCTCCATGTCGTGGCCGCTGATCGGCCGTTTGTCGATCTCCTCCCGTACGCCGTGCCATTTGCTGCACGCCGTCCGCATGATCCCCCAATGGGTGGCCATTGCCTTGTCTCCCCGGTACACGTTCATGTTCGTCTTGTTGAAGTAGGGATCGACGAGCTTGCGTTCCTCGTACGCCCGCCTCACTCGAAACCGGTATGTGTCGAACGACTGATTGGCCCCGATTATGCCGTTCGTGGACACGGTCATCCAAGCTTCGGCGAGGCACTCCTCTTCCTTCGGCGTCCATTTGATACGCGGTTCGGCAGGTGGCGAGTCCTTCTTCCTCTTCTTCTTCCCCTTCGACAGGTTGGCGCCGGCTTCGCTTGGCTCTTCTTCTTCCTCGCCTTCTTCTTCGACGGCTTGGCTTCCGTCGGCAACATCCTCCCGATGCTCGTTGCGCGCCGCCACAGCTGCCGTCGCCCTCGTCTCCTCTTGCGTGAAGAACCCCGGGCACGCAGCGGCGGCGGTCATGAAGAACCCCGGGCTCGCAGCGGCGGCGGCGGAGCCGGAGGTGATCATCTCGTGGATCTCCTCTTCGTTCGGCGCCGCCATCGCACCGAACGCGAGCGGCCCTCGTCGCAGGGCCGGCGAGGTGCCCTCGAACAGGCCGCCGCCGACGCCGAGCGTCAAGCTCGGTCGGCGACGGTGTGGGCTTGGACGGTTGGACGTAGGCGCCCTCTTGGAACACGGCAGTCGGCGACGGCGAGTACAGCGAAGGCGAGAAGGAGGACGGGGAACTCGTTGTACCTTGCGTCGGCCATTGGCCGGGGAACACGCCGCCGCTATAGGCCATGCTGATTAACCTCAAGTGTTCGTCTTGGGCCGCCTCCGCCGACCTCTTG
This sequence comes from Lolium rigidum, assembly GCF_022539505.1. NCBI lineage: Eukaryota > Viridiplantae > Streptophyta > Magnoliopsida > Poales > Poaceae > Lolium > Lolium rigidum. Next base: position 94,182,608 of record NC_061513.1, read on the forward strand.
GCGGCGGCTCTTTTCACCCTCTCCGCCCCGGCGCTTGTTTCCACGTCGCGCCGTTTCTCGTCCGCCGCCCACTCGGCGTTCGACATGCCCGGCGGCTTCGTCTTCTTCTTCCGCATCTTCCTCGCCGGCGCCTTCGGCGGCATTGTGGTGGACGAGAAGACGAGGAGGAGAGTGGTGGTGGACGAGAAGACGCCGCCAGGAACTCGGAGCTGGAAGACGAGGAGATTGGGGGATTTCGGCGGGAGAGAATGGGGATATGCAAGCAAATTGGAGGGAATGGGGAAATGCAAGCAAATTGGAGGGAAAATCACGAGGATTTGGTTTTCCGGTCGCCGACTACGCGGGTCCACACGCCGTTTCGTGCGCTTTCGTTTCGTCCGGAGTCCCCGAGCGCGCCCCGGGGGCCGGGGTTGGCGTGGGCTCGCCGGATGGATTAAGGGCCAAATCCGGACGAAAACGAGGAACCGGGGGCGCGACTGGGCCGAATTTCGCCGTCCGGATGGAAAAAACGTCGCTCGGGGGCCTCGTCGGGGGGACGAGTGGAGATGCTCTAATTTGCACACACTGGACACAGTGGATTAGGGAGGTGGGACGAACGCATAATGAAACGAAATCACTCATTCATGGGTGACCACTACCGCGCTCATTCTGGAATTCATGTGAGTTTTCACGCTGACGATGTTGCCGGCGAGGGAGGCGCGATGGTGGGCGCCGTGGTGTCCGTGAGGACGCTGGCCGTCATGGTCCCGAGGGAATCGGAGGTTTGGGCAGGACTCGTCATGGCGGCGGCCTAGGGCAGACGGCGGCGGCCAGATGAGATCAGGAGGGTGCGGCGGAAGCGGTTTAGGGTTTAGAAACGAAAATCTGATACCATATGAACAAGAATAGATTTGAGGGAAGACACCTCTCAATGAGATGATCGGCTCAATATATATACACCTCTCAATGAGATGATCGGCTCATATATATAGGAGAATTACAAAGCCTTGGAGACCAAGGAAACTACCAATGTACGTATCAATCTACATCTATACATGTATAATATGGTCGGTAGAACTATATAAGTTTATACTTTAACAGAAAGGCCTATAGGACCAGGGTTACCCGCTAAAATAAGTGCATGCTGGTGCTATTTACCGCGCATGCCTTTTGAGACGCGCCGGTGATAAAATAATACCGCCGGCACATGTACATATTCAGATAGACGCGTTGGGGATAAGGCTTTACCAGGTTCAGATAAGTGCAAAAATCCGACCCACCCATACCGTTGGCGCACTATTGTAGTAGGACGCCGGCGGTAATCAATATACCACCTGCGCCTCACTATAGTGGTGCGTCGGCGGTAAGTGACTTAGATTTTAAAAAATAAAAGAAAATGGTAGAAATTATAAAAATAAAATCCTTCGAGATGCACATATGTTTTGTCATCTAGTTTTAAGGAAATTTAACAAACATAAATTTGACTTTTTTTTGTTGCAAAATGGCGCCATCTTACGGTAAAATAGTGTTTTTGGTTGCATAAAACTTTCGATGAAAAAGTTTTTTATATAAAATTATATCTGCGGAAAATTTTACAACCGATTTGAACTGATATTATGCCATGTCCCTCTACTTTCTTATCCTCTAAGAGATTTCTCCTCTAGCCGGCTACAAACTAACGGTCCTCGTGAATTCCAGAACTTGGCTTCGTCAAGAGTCAGCCTTGCATTCTTTCAGCGGTCCAAAATTCGACTCTGTTTAACCATTTGTTGCTCTAATCCACGCACGGAGACAAGGGGGACGCGGGGGGGGGGGGGGGTTGTCAGCCACCCCCGTGATAGGGATTTTGTGAAGAATACTAGTCATTACACCCTAATTTCTCACTGATTTAGTTAAATTCGCCCCCCTCATCAAGTTTACAGCAGTAATTCAGTCCATTTTGCCTCCCTCAACATGAGAAACTGGCTCCATCCCTGTCTAATCCCTTAGCTGAAACGAACCTATTAGCAAGGCCACATCCCATACTCTTAGCTGGATCCTCTGGCCGGCTGGGAGAGGCCAATAAAATTTTCTATTAGTAATAAAATGAATGTGACTATTTTTTTAATCGATTGAGAACTAATTTTGTCTGCACTCATATGATACCATCATATCTCAGTTGCAACTAGCACAAATTAGGAAACAAATCTAATGATTTGAATTTTGTTGTTGTTGCATTGCCACTTGCAACTGAAAAAATTCAGCTACAGCCTAACTTTAGAACAAGCAAATCTCAAAAAATGTACAGGCTCTCTGACCCACCTAAATCGTCATCTCTTCGCTACGGTTTGGACTAGTGCCCAGCGAGTTCCAGACCAGTCAACTAGACAGTGCACGGGATGTACCGCACGCTGAGGCAGCTGCTACGCTCTACTAAATCACACCGGTCTGAGCGAGATCGGTGAAACAAAGGTAGTTGACGGCGCATTCCCATCCTAATCCGAGGCCGCCCTCCAGAAACTCCATTACAGGAGAAGTGCCGAGTTCCGCTTCCGATGAAGAGGTGGAGGAAGACGACGACCACCGTCCCCGAGACGTCTCACTGCAGGGAGCCTCGCCTTGACGGCGCCAACTCTGCTCTGACGGTTGAGGAGATTCCACGTTCTGATATTGATCAAAGAAACCGACTACTCCGCCAGCGTTTGGGTCGATGACAGCAGGAGGCAGCGGCGGTGCCGCCTGATGGCACGCGTCGCCGACGCCAGCTCCGCACGTATGGTCGCCGTAGTAGGCGATGACGAACGCCGCGGGGTGCTCCTGCGACTGCTGAATCCGGCGAGTCGCGCCGCAGCCCTCGGCGCTGTACGCGCAGCGGTAGTAGAACCTGCAACAGAAGAGCGTACGTACGTAAGGCTCCGCTCTGATCGACCAGCCAGCCGCGAATCGTGCGAGAAAATGCATTGCAGCATTGGTTCCTACCTCGGGTGGGTGCTTCCATTGATGTCCTTCTGCCCGTACTTCCTCCACACGAACCCGTCCGCAGTCGTCCCGCTCCGGACCTCCCGACGCACCTCCGCACCACTACGCGACCTGCGAAATCAATTGTCAAATTAACATTCCTGCAAAAGTATCGCCCGTACGGTCGATCCTTGCTTCCAAGTGTCGAGCGAGCTTTGTTTCGTACCTTCTTTTGGATGGCATAAGAACGCCGTGCTCCATGGCCGCCTTTCTCTTCCTGTTGGTGGCGCCCCCGCTGATCGCGGCGATGACGCGGTCGCAGCAGCAGAGGATCTCCGCGGTGAGCGCCTGGCCGCGCTCCGCCACCATGGGCGGCGATGCCGCCATGAGCAGCTCCCCCAGGTGCGCCGCGGACTGCTGTCCCATCGTCATCAGCTCCAGCACCACGGAGGTCGGGGTGGACAGCGCCATAACGATCGAGTCTCTCCGCTCGCTCGATCTTTCCACTACTCACTAGAGCACTAGAGCTGGGGCTGCACCTTGTCTCGCTTTTGGGTGTCGTCGGGTTTGTGAGTGCCGCGTCGTGTGGGATGGGGAATTTATAGAGCTCGGGACAAGGGAAACTGCAAGGAAGCTGCGGAGGTGGAGCTAAGAGCCCTAGGCGACAACTTACTCAAGTCCACTCTTGAGCTTTTGGTAGTACGGTAGTACCTGCCAAGCCTAGCCAACCCTTTCCTTGCCCTTTGCAGCCGATCGATCCAAGCCAAGGTGTACAGCCCAAGAGAAGTGAGCTTGGAATTGAAAATGATATGACTATGCTAGCTGCACATGTAAGATAAAATCTATGAGATCGATCGAAGCTAGTAGAGATACGCTCAGACATATGTGCGGCCCGGAGTCCGAGTACGATCGAGGGCGACGTGTAGTGGTTGCCCAAACGCGTATACGTAGGCTCATCTTTGTATATACGGGAGTAGATGGGTACGTACGCCGTCACATGGAGCTGGTTGAGCTCACTCTGTAGGAGTGATTGGGCAACGTGGCCGTGACGATGGGATGATGCATCCATCCCTGTATATACTACCGGTCAAGGCTGGACGATCGAGGTCCTAATCAACGGTCAAGAAAACCACATACACACGCGGCGAGACGCAAGGAATCGACTCCCTGAATTCACTCCTGGTGAGTTAGGTCAAGCCATCCCTCGTCCCTCCCGAGTCGCTCCAGCGAGCGACCTGGGGGAAACCCTTGCCGTCGGGCCGGCGCTCCCGCCCCTCCCTCCCCTCCCCTCGTAGTCGGCATGGCGGGCTGACGGGCGAAGCCTAGTCGGTGTTAGCTGGGATTTTATCTCCCCTCGCTTGGTGGTGATTAATTAGCGCAGGCTGGCATCGTCGAGCGGTAGCGGCGTGCTAGCATGGGGCACGGTGGCCGGTGCTGGCGGTGGAGGTCCTGGGTACTAGGCAGCGATGCAGTGGGCTTCACAATGATGATGTTCGTGGCATCAGAGGCTTCATTTGGCCAGCTTAGATCCTAAGTGGTCAACACGTAGATAGTGAAGAGCTCGACTGGCAGTGGGGCTAAGTCGGTTACGGCGTGGTGCTATCCCTAGGTGTCGCGATGGTGGTGCCCCCCTATTGTATGACCCGATTTCGGCTAGGTTGGCCAATTAGGGTGGAGCGATGCGGCGAAAAAACCATTCATGGTGGCGGGATACTGTTGGTGGTGATGACACCGGGTGCAGTGGACGACTGTGGGGCTAATCAGTCCTAATTTGAGCATGGAGGACTGATTTGGCCCTGATAGGCCATGCTGGTTCGTCCGGTGAGCGACCTGCCATAGGCGCGGGAGGGCCGAACTGTTGAAGGATCTAGTGCTAGCCTACCTCGCCCGATCCATCGGCCTTGCATTGTACCATTGGTCGCATGATGGGATCCAGTTCGTGGATGCTAGGGCAGCGGCCTCGAAAGGAGAACCGTGCGGGTGTCTATTTGGTGGGCAACCGTGTTGCATTGGTAATGGTCATGTTCTTTGTTCATCTGGGTAGCGAGGAACAAATGATAGGACCTAGTGATGGTGGTGTTTGGCGGTGTTTCGGGATTAACATTTCCCAGCTCACGCTTTGAAGGTCGTGCTTGGAGACATAGGGCGGTCCGACTGCAGGGCATGTGTGAAGGATTTTTTCATTGGAAGCTACACGTTTCGACGCAACGTCGGCGATGACTCGGGGCCGTTGTAGGTACCTTCGTCGTGTTAGGGTTTCTGGTGAAAACCTTTGACTGTTGATTCCGTTCCACGGCGGCGGGATTCCCCACGGACAGTCGCTGGTGATAAAATTTTGTTCTTCTTATACCTTTTTTGTTCATCGTTCATCTGCTATATAAGAGGATTTTCTCATTATTTTGTATCGATTTGGATGTGTGTAACTTTGTTATAAAACAGGACGAAAGCTAGCTTGATCGAGAAATTCGCTGCTACTAGTTAATATTGGCACGTGCTGGCTCAGCTCGATCTAGATTCGCATTGAGGTTCAGTGCACCTGGCCACCACGACGCTACGTACGCTGCTTTGATCTTTGATTTTTTTTATTTGCGGAATGAAACGACAAACACCGATAGAAAATTACTTCAATGTTCATGAGTGTCTTCAACAAACTTGAACAAGAAGCAAGAAGCGAGAAGCGTAACGAAAACTATGTTGATTAATCTGGTCCAACTACACGTCCGGTCTTCCTACTAATATAATTGGTGTGGCCGGTGATGATGCTCAGGCAGCGTGACTAGCTAAGCCGGTCCGAGTGTAGGGTTCAGGCAATGCTTTCTCACTTGAACTACCCGATATTGTATGCTATGCTAGCTCCAGCAAGATCATCTCTAACGGGACGACGTAAACAGACGCGGACGATCGTTTGCGTCCGCGTGGACTGAAAATGCGCTAGGATTCTGCTCAGCGAGGCGACACAAGGTGACAGGACCATCCGCGACGAAGCAAACGTGGCCCAAATATGCGGCAGGTTTGCGTCTCCGCGGACGCTGAGCACTCGCCGAGCGTCCTCCTTTTGTTACCCAGCCCCGCACGTCAGGGAGAGCGAAATCGACCGCGCAGATTTGCTTCCTCTTCCCCTTCTTCGCTGCGCTAGTGCGACGCCAGCACCCCAACCCCACCCCCCGCCGCCCCGCCGCAGTACACGTCGTGTGCTCGGTCCTCGCCACGCCGAAGAACAGGATCTCATTCGGGGTAAGTTCTGGCGCGCACCTGTCGCATGTTTGGGGGCCAAACTCTGCTGGTTGCTCCGCCCGATCTTGCCGCCCACGATCTGTTCGGTCAATTGCGCCAGTAGGTTGCTTACTCGTGTTTTAGACGCTATTGTGCGCGGCCATTGATCTGCAGTTGCTACCCACACAGATGGACATATGGAAGATGCTGGACAAGTTCCGCGCGGAGGTCGTTGACTCCTCTTCCGATGAAGAATCCGATCAGTCGATGCAGACCATGGCTACTATGCGGCCTCCATCCTCCACCAGTACAATGCCAGCCAGATTCCGATGCACCTGGGTTCTGTGAAGGGCCGCTCAAAAAACCTACGCAAAAGAGTGGAAGGGCACCTCCGCCTCCACGCGTACTACTTCGACCGCACCAATCCGGTGTTCCTGGAAAAAATGTTCTGGTGCCGGTACAGGATGTCAAGGGACCTGTTCATGGTCATTCTACGGGGCGTCAGGCACTACGACCTCTACTTCCAATGCAGGACAGATGCAACATGTGCGCTAGGCTCCACCTCCTACCAAAAATATTCCGCAGCTATTCGCATGCTATCATAAGGAATGACTGCTGATATATTCGACGAGTATCTTCGAATGGGTGAGAGCACCTGTCTTGAGTCCATGTACCGGTTTTACCGAGCCGTGATGGTCATGTTTGGACAACATTACTGTAGGGAGCCAATGGTTGAGGATACAAGGCGGTTGTTGTCTATCAACAAGTCTAGAGGGTTGATGTCTACGGGTGCTTCTATTCTTGTAGACAGTGTAGGGCCTCCAAGAGCAGAGGTTTGTAGAACAGCAGCAAGTTTCCCTTAAGTGGATCACCCAAGATTTATCGAACTCAGGGAGGAAGAGGTCAAAGATATCCCTCTCAAGCAACCCTGCAATCACGATACAAGAAGTCTCTTGTGTCCCCAACACACCTAATACACTTGTCAGATGTATAGGTGCACTAGTTCGGCGAAGAGATAGTACAATACATGTGGTATAGATGGTGGTAATATTGCAGGAAGTAAAGATGCAGTAAACGAACATGTAGCAGAACAGTAAGTAAACGGAGATTCGATGTTTGGAAACAAGGCCTAGGGATCATACTTTCACTAGTGGACACTCTCAACATTGATCACATAATAAAACCACTCTACACTCTCTTGTTGGATGATGAACACCACTAATTGCGTAGGGCTACAAGAGCACCTCAATGCCGGAGTTAACAAGCTCCACAACATTCAATGTTCATATTTAAATAACCTTAGAGTGCATGATAGATCATTGCAATTACACCAAGTACTAACATAGCATGCACACTCGTCACCATCACACTATGAAGGAGGAATAGATCACATCAATACTATCATAGCAATAATTAACTTCATAATCTACAAGAGATTACAATTATAACCTACGCCAAGTACTACACGATGCACACACTGTCACCATTGCACCGTGGAGGAGGAATAGAGTACTTTAATAACATCACTAGAGTAACACATAGATGAATAGTGATACAAAACTCATATGAATCTCAATCATGTAAGGCAGCTCATGAGATCATTGTATTGAAGTACATAGGAGAGAGATTAACCACATAGCTACCGGTACAGCGCTTAGCCTCGATGGAGAACTACTCCCTCCTCATGGGAGACAGCAGCGGTGATGAAGATGGCGGTGTTGTCGATGGAGGAGCCTTCCGGGGGCACTTCCCCGTCCCGGCGGCGTGCCGGAACAGAGACTCCTGTCCCCCAGATCTTGGCTTCGCGATGGCGGCGGCTCGCGGAAGGTTTCTCGTACCGTGGCTTTTCCGTATCGAGGTTTTAGGTCGAGGAGGCTTAAATAGGCGAAGAGGCGGAGTCGGAGGGCTGACGAGGCGACGACACAATAGGGGGGCGCGACCCCCCCTCTGGCCGCGCCAGGGTGTTGTGTGGGGCCCCCAGGGCTCCCCTCTGGCGGCTCTCGGGTGTTCTGAAAGCTTCGTCCAATTCTAAGACTCTGGGCGTTGATTTCGTCCAATTCCGAGAATATTTCCTTATTAGGATTTCGAAACCAAAAACAGCAGAAAACAGAACTGGCACTTCGGCATCTCGTCAATAGGTTAGTTCCGGAAAACGCATAATAATGACATATAACGTGTATAAAACATGTGAGTATCATCATAAAAGTAGCATGGAACATAAGAAATTATAGATACGTTTGAGACGTATCAAGCATCCCCAAGCTTAGTTCCTACTCGCCCTCGAGTAGGTAAACGATAACAAAGATAATTTCTGAAGTGATATGCTATCATAATATTGATCATACTATTGTAAAGCATATGAGATGAATGCAGCGATTCAAAGCAATGGTGAAGACAATGAGTAAACAAATGAATCATATAGCAAAGACTTTTCATGAATAGTACTTTCAAGACAAGCATCAATAAGACTTGCATAAGAGTTACTCATAAAGCAATAAATTCAAAGTAAAGGCATTGAAGCAACACAAAGGAAGATATAAGTTTCAGCAGTTGCTTTCAACTTCAACATGTTTATCTCATGTATAATTGTCAACACAAAGTAATATAACAAGTGCAATAGGTAAACATGTAAGAATCAATGCACAGTTAACACAAGTGTTTGCTTCTAAGATAGAAAGAAGTAGGTAAACTGACTCAACAATAAAGTAAAAGAATGGCCCTTCGCAGAGGGAAGCAAGGATTAAATCATGTGCTAGAGCTTTTCATTTTGAAAACAAGAAACAATTTTGTCAACGGCAGTAATAAAGCATATGTGTTATGTATAAGACATCTTATAAGTTGCAAGCCTCATGCATAGTATACTAATAGTGCTCGCACCTTGTCCTAATTAGCTTGGATTATCACGGATTATCATTGCATAGCATATGTTTCAACCAAGTGTCACAAAGGGGTACCTCTATGTCGCCTGTACAAAGGTCTAAGGAGAAAGCTCGTATTGGATTTCTCGCTTTTGATTATTCTCAACTTAGACATCCATACCGGGACAACATAGACAACAGATAATGGACTCCTCTTTAATGCATAAGCATTCAACAACAATTAAAATTCTCATAAGAGATTGAGGATTATTGTCCAAACTGAAACTTCCACCATGAATCATGGCTTTAGTTAGCGGCCCAATGTTCTTCTCTAACAGTATGCATACTCAAACCATTTGATCATGAAAATCGCTCTTACTTCAGACAAGACGAACATGCATAGCAACTCACATGATATTAAACAAAGGTAAAAGGGTTGATGGCGTCCCCAGAAACATGGTTACCGCTAAACAAGCAACTTATTAAGAAATAAGACACATAAGTACATATTCTTCACCACAATAGTTTTTAAGCTATTTGTCCCATGAGCTATATATTGCAAAGACAAAGAATAGAAATTTTAAAGGTAGCACTCAAGTAATGTACTTTGGAATGGCGGAGAAATACCATGTAGTAGGTAGGTATGGTGAACACAAATGGCATGGTTATTGGCTCAAGGATTTGGATGCACGAGAAGAATTCCTCTCAATACAAGGCTAGGCTAGCAAGGTTGTTTGAAGCAAACTCAAGTATAAAACGGTGCAGCAAAACTCACATATGAACATATTGTAACTATTATAAGACTTTACATTGTCTCCTTGTTGTTCAAACACCTCAACCAGAAAATATCTAGACTCTAGAGATCAATCATGCAAACCAAATTTTAACAAGCTCTATGTAGTTATTCATTAGTGGGTACAAGGTACATGATGCAAGAGCTTAAACATGATCTATATGAGCACAACAATTGCCAAGTATCAAATTATTCAAGACATTATACCATTTACCACATGATGCATTTTCTGTTTCCAACCATATAACAATGAACGAAGCAGTTTCAACCTTCGCCATGAACATTAAAAGCTAAGAACACATGTGCTCATATGAACCAGCGGAGCGTGTCTCTCTCCCACACAAACATTTATTCAGAGAAAAAAAATAACAAAATGAAAATAAAAGCACACAGACGCTCCAAGTAAAGCACATAAGATGTGACCGAATAAAAATATAGTTTCAAGAGAAGAAACCTGATAATTTGTCGATGAAGAAGGGAATGCCTTGGGCATCCCCAAGCTTAGATGCTTGAGTCTTCTTGAAATATGCAGGGCTGAACCACGAGGGCATCCCCAAGCTTAGACTTTTCACTCTTCTTGATCATATTGTATCATCCTCCTCTCTTGACCCTTGAAAACTTCCTCCACACCAAACTCAAAACAAACTCATTAGAGGGTTAGTGCATAATCAAAAATTCACATATCCAGTGGTGACACAATCATTCTTAACACTTCTGGACATTGCACAAAGCTACTGGAAGTTAATGGAACAAAGAAATCCATCCAACACAGCAAAAGAGGCAATGCGAAATAAAAGGCAGAATCTGTCAAAACAGAACAGTCTGTAAAGACGAATTTTATAGAGGCACCAGACTTGCTCAGATGAAAATGCTCAAATTGAATGAAAGTTGCGTACATATCTGAGGATCACTCACGTAAATTGGAAGATTTTTCTGAGTTACCTACAGAGAACACTGCCCAAATTCGTAACAACAAGAAATCTGTTTCTGCGCAGTAATCCAAATCTAGTATGAACCTTACTATCAAAGACTTTACTTAGCACAACAAATACAATAAATTAGATAAGCAGAGGTTGCTACAGTAGTAACAACTTCCAAGACTCAAATATAAAACAAAAATACTGTAGTAAAATAAACACATGGGTTATCTTCCAAGAAGTGCTTCCTTTATAGCCATTAAGATGGGCTCAGCAGTTTTAATGATGCACTCGCAAGAAATAAGAGTTGAAGCAAAAGAGAGCATCAAGAAGCAAATTCAAAACACATTTAAGTCTAACATGCTTCCTATGCATAGGAATCTTGTAAATAAACAAATCATGTAGGCATAATGCAACAAGCATAGAAAGATAAAACAAGTGTAACTTCAAAAATTTCAGCATACAGAGAGGTGTTTTAGTAACATGTAAATTTCTACAACCATATTTTCCTCTCTCATAATGATATCCAGTAGCATCATGAGCAAACTCAACAATATAACTATCAAATGAAACATTCTTATCATGAGTCTCATGCATAAAATTATTACTCTCCACATAAGCATAATCAATTTTATTAGTAATAGTGGGAGCAAATTCAACAAAGTAGCTATCATTATTATTCTCATCATCAAATATGGGAGGCATATTATAATCATAATTAAACTTATCCTCCATGGTAGGCGGCACCAAAAGACCACTATCATTATAATCATCATATATGGGAGGCATATCATAATCAACATAAACTTTCTCCTCAATACCCGGAGGGCTAAAGAGATCATTCTCATCAAAACCGACCTCCCCAAGCTTAGTATTTTCCATATCATTAGCAACAATGGTGTTCAAAGCGTTCATACTAATATCATTGCTACTAGCATGCAAATAAGGTTCCATAGGTTTTTTAATTGTCGCATTAAACCATTCATGTCTTGACTCAGGAAATAGTATAAAAAGTTCACAGATGTTTTCCATTATGCCTTACTAGTGTTTAACAAGAAACAAAAAGATGCAATTGCAGGATCTAAAGAAAATAGCTTCGGGCACACACACAATGGCGCCAGAAAAGTACTTAGTTACCTGGGACCGGAGTATGAGTGCCTTTTACCTTTCCTCCCCGGCAACGGCGCCAGAAAAGTGCTTGATGTCTACGGGTGCTTCTATTCTTGTAGACAGTGTTGGGCCTCCAAGAGCGAGAGGTTTGTAGAATAGCAGCAAGTTTGCCTTAAGTGGATCACCCAAGGTTTATCGAACTCGGGGAGGAAGAGGTCAAAGATATCCCTCTCAAGCAACCCTGCAATCACGATACAAGAAGTCTCTTGTGTCCCCAACACACCTAATACACTTGTCAGATGTATAGGTGCACTAGTTCGGCGAAGAGATAGTACAATACAGGTGGTATAGATGGTGGTAATATTGCAGGAAGTAAAGATGCGATGAAACGAACATGTAGCAGAACAGTAAGTAAACGGAGATTCGATGTTTGGAAACAAGGCCTAGGGATCATACTTTCACTAGTGGACACTCTCAACATTGATCACATAATAAAACCACTCTACACTCTCTTGTTGGATGATGAACATCACTAATTGTGTAGGGCTACAAGAGCACCTCAATGCCGGAGTTAACAAGCTCCACAACATTCAATGTTCATATTTAAATAACCTTAGAGTGCATGATAGATCATTGCAATTACACCAAGTACTAACATAGCATGCACACTGTCACCATCACACTATGAAGGAGGAATAGATCACATCAATACTATCATAGAAATAATTAACTTCATAATCTACAAGAGATTACAATTATAACCTACGCCAAGTACTACACGATGCACACACTGTCACCATTGCACCGTGGAGGAGGAATAGAGTACTTTAATAACATCACTAGAGTAACACATAGATGAATAGTGATACAAAACTCATATGAATCTCAATCATGTAAGGCAGCTCATAAGATCATTGTATTGAAGTACATAGGAGAGAGATTAACCACATAGCTACCGGTACAGCCCTTAGCCTCGATGGAGAACTACTCCCTCCTCATGGGAGACAGCAGCGGTGATGAAGATGGCGGTGTTGTCGATGGAGGAGCCTTCCGGGGCACTTCCCGTCCCGGCGGCGTGCCGGAACAGAGACTCCTGTCCCCCAGATCTTGGCTTCGCGATGGCGGCGGCTCTGGAAGGTTTCTCGTACCGTGGCTTTTCCGTATCGAGGTTTTAGGTCGAGGAGGCTTAAATAGGCGAAGAGGCGGAGTCGGAGGGATGACGAGGCGACGACACAACAGGGGGGCGCGGCCCCCCCCCCCTCTGGCCGCGCCAGGGTGTTGTGTGGGGCCCCCAAGGCTCCCCTCTGGCGGCTCTCAGGTGTTCTGGAAGCTTCGTCCAATTCTAAGACTCTGGGCGTTGATTTCGTCCAATTCCGAGAATATTTCCTTACTAGGATTTCTGAAACCAAAAACAGCAGAAAACAGGAAGTGGCACTTCGGCATCTCGTCAATAGGTTAGTTCCGGAAAACGCATAATAATGACATATAGTGTGTATAAAACATGTGAGTATCATCATAAAAGTAGCATGGAACATAAGAAATTATAGATACGTTTGAGACGTATCAAGGGTTTCGGGCATGATTGATAGCATAGATTGCATGCACTGGGAGTGGAAGAACTGTCCATTTGGATCGCAGGGTCAATACATCGGCCATGCGGAGGGATGCACTATCATTCTTGAAGCAGTGATATCCAAAAGATTTATGGATTTGGCATTCATTCTTTGGCGTAGCCGGTTCCAACAATGACATCAATGTGTTGCACTGATCACCGGTTTTCAATAGGCTTATTCAATGCAAAGCTCACCGGGTGACATACGAGATCAATGGAAATAAATATGAAAAGCCATATTATCTTGCTGATGGCATTTACCCTGACTGGGCCACACTGGTGAAGACTGTCCGTAATCCAAACACATAGAAGACTAAGAGGTTTGCCAAGATGCAAGAGGCTTGTAGAAAAGATGTGGAGCGAGGATTTGGTGTGCTTCAAGCTCGGTGGGCAATTGTCCGTCACCCGGCAAGAACATGGTCGCTGAAGACCATACATGAGGTCATGACATGCTGCGTGATCATGCACAACATGATCGCTGAGAACGAGCGTCATCATGGCCGCAATGAGCACTAATGGGATTTCCAAGGTGAGCTGATTGCGCCAATCCCCGTGGCATTATCCTGGGAGGTGTATCTGCGTATGAATGTATAAGTCACTGACGAGATCGTGTCCAAACGCCTACAGATGGATCTGATTGACCATCAGTGGGCATTGGCTAGCTATGAAGACAATGCCTAGAGGAATGCTATCTTATTTTCATGTAGACTTTTAAATTTTTTGATGTAATAACGGAGAGTACTTTGAACCTGTTTATTTTGTTGTTTTAAACATCCCAATCATGCGGACGTGCAAATGTCTCGTCCCACTGGAGGTACCCCAGACGCAAATGGACGTGCAGACCAAAACGATCATTTTCGCTTCCGCCAAGGCGACGAAAACATATGTTTAACTTTATAATCACGATGTACGTGTGTCATGTCCTTCTCTTGGTAGAGCTGGACTGTCACGGGAGTCACTAGCTAGTGACCATGGCTCTAGTGATCCTTTTTACTGAAAAAAATCATATTTACGAGTTTAGAAAAAAATTAAAAAAAGGATGTAGCCAGTAAAACATCCCACGAACTTGCAAACTATCAATTGAAAATAATGTATATTTTAGACTACCTAAAAATGTTTAAATTGTGGATCTGAGTACAGTGATATAAAATCTCAAGAAAATCAGACTTTGTAATTTTTGTGTAGCTTATATAACAACATATTTTGAATTTAGAATTTACACGTTCGTGGATTACATCATTAGCTAGTTTTAGAATTTTGTTGCGCAAATTTTTGAAACTTGTAAATGTATTTTGGAAAATGATTAGATTCCCCCGGGGGACGGACGTCCCGCAGCCTCCTGCTCGTGCGTGCGACGCGTGTCGCTGGGCCCCACCAAACTGGTCGTCCCCTACCTCCGGTTTTCCTCCCCGAAATCCTCCAGCTCTACATCACGCGCAACCGCCCGCCGCCCACCTCGCCGGGATCCCCCTCCTCTACGCGCACCGTCCGCCCATCGCCTCTGCCTGCGCCCGGACGAACACCACAGCGCCACCGCCACCGGATCGAATCCACCGCACCGCGCCGAGCCGCCAGTGGATCCGCAGCCCGCCATTGGATCCGCCGCCCGCCCTCGGTCGGGATCGAATCCACCGCGCCGAGCCGGCCGGCGATGGACTCCTCCTCCTCCTCCACCCACGGCAGCGGCGGCGCCTTCCTGCCCGGCGGCCTGGGCCTGGGCCGCGGCGGGAGCGGAGGAGGCGGGAGTGGAGGAGGCGACAGCGGCAAGGGGAGCTGGAACAAGAGCGGGATCGGCGGGGACAGCTCGTCCGCCATCGGCGGCGGCGGCGCGTCGGCGGACGCGTGGACGCGCCTGGCCAGCTCCGGCCTAGAGGACGCCTTCCTGGGCCCCGTCGGCTTCCTCTGCTCCGAAAAAATGTACTCCGTATAATCTTAGCGGGATGCTGTATGGCCACTTCCTCGATGCGTGCTTCCTCTGCTAAGATTATACATTTTTTCGGCTACAATTGTTCTGCTGTTTTGTTAATTTGGTACTGAAAATTTGCTACGATGTCTCCGGCGAGTTCTAAGATCATTTTTGCTATAATATCATATAATTTGTGCTACAAACATTGTGTGATTTTGCTTTAATAGTAAATTATTTTTGCTATGTTATCTCCGACGATGTCTCCAGTGAATTCACCGACAAATTCTCTATCAATGTCTCCAGTGAGGTTGACTTGTAAAAAATGATGTATGCTATCTTTTTTTTTTGCTATAATTGTTTTGTTGTTTTGCTACTTTAGTATAGAAATTTTGCTTCGAGGTCTCCGGCAAGCGTCTCCGGCGAAGTCATCGTTAATTTTTCCGATGATATTGGGTTTTGCTACATTAGCATTTTTCTGCTACAATAGCATATTTTTTTGCTACGATGTCTCCGGCGAGGTCTCCGGCGAGGTTAGCCTTTTATTTTTTGATTTCGTGACTGAACCGTTTTTTGCTACAATGTAGCAAAAGCGGATTATTTTTTGCTGCCGGAAGTTGTTTTTTTGCTACATTCAGTAAAAGCAGATCTGACCGTTCAAGATGGCCGATTCGACGGTTGGCGACCCGGGGGCTGGGAAATCAGATCCCCCGGGGGACGCCCAGCAGTTTCCATGTATTTTTCTAATTTTTAATGTTCTAGGAGCCCTGAAGCTGGGTAGCCAAAACGACTTTCCGCCATATTCCGTTTGTATGTAGTACCGTTTTGGCATTCCCAAATGTTCGGTCTCCAAAGGCCAAAAGCGGACATGAAGAGGAAGTTAATCAATAAATAATTATAGAAGTCTTGACAACTGCTTGAGATCAGATTCTTTATTCCCAAACTGCGAGAATAATCTCAAGACCTGTGTTCAGTTGTGCCGGGTGCCTTGACAAGCGTTTGAGATAAAATTAAGCAAGTTTTATTCTACCACCTCGTGTTTCCTGAGTTTCAAACTGATTGATATGAAACACACAAAAAAAGATTCTATGCAAGGAGGTTCCGCGCGTGGGATAAAATTATTTCACCCTTTTCTTCTTCGAAACAACGTATTAACGACCAGACTTATTCATTTTTTTTTTCGAGGTTGACGGGGAAAAAACCCTACAGCTTGTTATATTTCACAAAAGTAGCCTGGTAGGCCCATGTTCTTACAAACAGATAGAAGGAGATACAGGGGGTACAGGGGAGAAGAAGACACCTAAAAAACGAAAAAAAGAAACAAAAGAACACAAGGGAAGGGGAAGGTCAGCACAACCGAAGCCAACCGAACCCCCTTGGGAGGCTAGCACCTCAAAGGACAGTCACTATGACTTGGCATGCGAGCGAGGGGCAGCGACGAAGACCTGTAGAACCAAGACCAAGCACAGTCGAAGGGCGTCGGATAGCCGAGACTGGGGCGACGACACCCGTGTGCCGACCCCGTGGTCGAAGGGTGATGCAGGGAAGAGTCACGCCACAAGCACGAACCAGACAAGACCACAACTAGACGTCACCTTGAGGACCTCAAGCCGACCGCTAAACGAGTATCTCCGGAGGAATACACACCGCAGGCAGACCAGGGGAGCAGGTGGTGGAATACGAGGACACCAACAGGAGCACGCGAAGAAGCATCCCGGCACGGTCGAACGACGTCGGATAGCCGAGTCCGTGCGGCGACACCGGTGTGCCGCCGGCATTGCCGAAGGCGATGTGCTGCCGAGACCAAACACAGTCGAAGGGCGTCGGATAGCCGAGACTGGGGGACGACACCGGTGTGCCGACCCCGTGGTCGAAGGATGGCGCAAGCTGAGACAACCTCAGGACGTCCAGGCAGCTCTGTCGGGCCACCATGACAACAACCTCGTCCCGCAAGTATACGAGCGGTCGGTCAGCGGGCCGACAAGAGGCGAGCGCTGCCCCAATTGTGTCGGGAGGTGCACAGAGCCAAGAGGACGCCTCCACGGAGGAGCACGGCGCCCGCAGGCGTCGTCGTCCATAGGCTTTCGCCCGGATGTGCAACTACACCAAAACATCGGGGCATGCCGACCTCCCCCACCCTGCAGGAGACCGTGGCGAGGGGTGGACACGGGCCACCAGTGAAGGGGGAGCGGTCAAGTTGCAGAGGGCCCACATCGCCGGCCGTCCAAGCCGAGCCGCGCGCCGGGGGCCGGGATCAACGGCCGGACACCCGGGGCGAGAATGGATGGCCGGGAAACGCAGGAGCCGGGGGCGAGCCTCACGCGAGGAGACCCGAGCCACCACGGCCAGAACCAGCGGGGGATGGAAGAGGAGCACTGCGACCCAGCAGGCCCGCATGGCGCCAGGGGGCGGCGCACAGCAGACGCCGGAGAGCCTCACCACGGCGGAGGGCAGCCGGCAGGCCCAGCCCCGTGGCCTCCACGGCCAGAACGGATGGGGACGTAGGGCTCCCAGCAGCCAACGCCAGGGCGACGCGCAGGGATGAGGACGCCCCGCCGTCGCCGCGACGGGACCGCCCACGGGCAGCAGGCCGCGCGGCGGAGCAGGGGCAGCACGCCCGCGCGGCGGAGGTGCAGCGCCGAGGACGAGCACGGCAGGGCCGGCGGCGCGCAGGGGCAGACGAAGAGGAGGGGGTTGGGGGGAGCTCGGGGGGATTTTGATTTTTGGGGGAAGAGAGCCGGAGGTGCTCCCCGCCGCCTCCGTCCGCCGCGGCGCGGCCTCCTCCGGCGGCGGCGGGAGCTGTTGGCGAGGTGGGGGAGGGGTCGGTGGGCGGCGGCGCGGGGGTCGCCTCGGAGTCGCCCGAGGGCGACCCGGAGGCTAGGGTTTGACCTCTTGAGACTTATTCATTTGAAAATTGTATATGTAATTTTAACAACCTATTTGTTTTGTACTGCTCCCTCTGTTTTATTAGTTGTCGTTAATTTCTTTAGTACAAAAATTGTACTAAATCAACCATACCTATTATGTAAAAGAGGGGGTATAATAAGTTATGAAAAGGATGTAACTAGCGTACACACGTCCGTCGTCGAGTGCCGCTCTCAATTCCCGAGTTGCGATATGTCACCTCCCAATTAAATTTGACATGTGTCGATGGAATCAGCTGGCAACTTTTGCGAGTTGCCATCCCACCGCACATTTTGAAATCCAATGGTGACGATTCCAGCGCGCAGGGAAGCAAAATTCATCACATTTGCTCCCTTTTCTTTTATACGCACCTAGTAATTCTTTTGACTGCAAATGAGTAGAAGGTACGTAATGTACGTCCGTACATGCGTACACTTGCTGCTCAAGAGTCAAGACAGAGATGCATATTGATTTGCAATCTAGATGAAGTGAGGTCATCTGTTTGATTAACCGTTGGCATCATATTTGATTTCATTGCATGCGTGGCCTGGTCCTGATGGATTGCCATTGCTGCATCCGTGTTCGATGGAAACACGAACAAGTCTGCAATATTACATACTCCCAGCCATGTATTCTCTCATTGATCGATTCTTGGAGTTGCAAGACGGTCGTGCATACGGACCCTGAACAACACGTACTTCACTGAGCGTGACCTTATGCTTGTACATAAACCAGCCCAGCACATGTTTTACACATGCATTAACTGTTACTAGGTCTCGAAACCGTTAAGTTCTACGATGAATGTGGTGTAAATAGTACTCCTGACTTATTCGTTTAGAAGATACTGTAGATAGTAGCAACATACTGACCAGACTTGTTCGTTTAGAAAACGTACATCATAGTGACCACAAAGTTGTCAAGAGCACATACTAGTACTATCCTTTTCCATGTAGTCAGCCCTGCGCAGAACGAAGACGGGGAAAAGTATAGGAGCAGTATATATACACATATATACAAATTTTAGAACGTTCCAAAATGTTGGCCATGCCAAAATGTACAAACGGGTTAGACTTTCACGCATGGATGGATATATACAAAACCGTGCCCTAGTGCCCAGGGTTTCTTGATATATGCCAAGTCGCGATTTGCATTTATTAGTGGGTCTCGCCAAGAAAATTGTCCTTCAAGCCTTTCAAGGTACGTACGTGTTGACCGGCTGGTGCAAATCCTAGGACAAGGACGTATATGTACCTAGCTAGGCGTACGTCGTCCTTGTTAAATCGAAGAATTTTTGTTTGACCCAAATAATAGGATTTTCAGAGCAACCTGAGCACTCATATATAATCTACGTACTCTGCTTTGCTCAAAGGCTAATCATACGCGGCAGTACACTTAAACTGACTAAGAGACTGCCGGCTGATTGGCTTTTGATAGTCAAGTGCTCTACTAAGGTTAATATGGCCACGGCCCACGTGCACACGCTTCCAGTTGGTAATCACCAAGCAAGAAAATGACATTACTCAAGGGAAAACAAGGACCATTAAAGACTACGTAGTTGATGATAGATCGTACGGTTGTTGAACTGGTCCAGATGGGTGTTAGGGCTAATTATGGAAAAGATTCAGTGCCAAGTGTTACTGACTGAGTAAACTTGCTGTGAACAATCTAGCCGATGGAGGGTCCGGGGGGCACGAATACCGGTAAATGCAGCTCTAACTTTGGTCATGGCGGAGGGTGCTGACATTGCATCATTACCTTGTTGAAGTGGTTGTTGCAGTTTTCGTCTTCTCACTCGGGCTGCTCCGGACAAAACCCAAGATGGTCTTCTTGATTGCCCGATGGCGGTGCACAACGTTGTTTGCCTCTTAGGGCATCGTTTTTTAAGCAAATGCTGGCTGGAAGGGTCTTGAGGTGGAGCGGCGTGGTATCTTCAGCGTTGACGACATGTCTCGGTGGCGGTCGTGATGCGGCCTAAGGCCACGTGGGTTGCCCGATCTCACGAATTGACCGAGGGAGAGACGGGGGAGAGGAAGAACACGAAGAACACGGCGAAGAACACGATGAACACACGCGAACGCACGCAACACAACCCGATACAATTCCGGTTTACTCCCGATAGCCCGAACCACTATCCCGATAGAATCTCTCAAGGGAGAGACACGCGGTAGAATCCCCGAGAGGAAGATCGGTATACGATCGGTGGAATCACACGAGTGAGAGACCGGTGGTAGAATCACAAGTGTGAGAGACTAATCATATAAGGAGTGCCTTGTACAATAGATTTGGGTAAATCTAAGGAGGGGTTTCCCTAATCCCAAAGGGATGGTGGAGGCATGAGCCTAATTCTCTCAAGTTCATTCCTAACCTAATGAAGGGGGAGGTGGGAGCCTATATATAGGGAGCCACTAAGGAGGGGTAGCTTAGGCATACAAGGGGATACATGGGCCTTGGCCCGAATTGACTTGTGGCATTCACCTTCTCTCCTAGGCGATCAGACGCTCTTCTTCCTTCTTCTCTTCCATGCCTCCGTGACCTCGGCCTTGAGTGTGGTTCTTGTCGTTGAAGCACATGATGAAGCGAAGACCGTAGGTCGGGATACATCATCTCCCCCCACTTGAAAAAGAGTCGTCCTCGATGATGAGTCTTCATGAATGTGTAGAGGAGGTAGATGACACCAACGCTTGAATGTCCCTTCACTTGTCAAGAGCCCTATCAATAGCACAAGAAAAGCAAAGGAGCAATCAAAGCGTAGCCAAAGTTCAATGGATTTAGGAAGAGGGCGCAAGTAGAAGGAGGTCACCTTATCAAAGTGTCGGTGTGCTCTCATTGAGAGATCTTGTGTAGTTGAAGTGTGCGGGCAAAACCACTCATTGGAGCTCACTTGTATCATGCTCTCAAGAGCTCTTTTTGTCAACTCGTGCTCAATCGAGGTTGACATTGGAGTTTGGGTACCTACACACATGTTAGACAACAAGAACAACGTGTGTGCATGGTATATGAACACATCATCCATCGTGATGCGCCATTTATTTTACACATCACCATTAGCATTAAGCGAAGCATCATAATAGATATGGTGAATATGCGGATTAAACATGGGAACATGCTCAACATGGATATATGCAAAGTCTCCAAAATGTGAGAGAGCTATGGGGGCAATCTCATTCACAAGAATATTAACATCATTGCAAACCAAGCATTGGAAAGAGAAAGTATTCAACATTTTGGTTGCACTAATGGGAGAATATTGCAAGCATGTAGCACAAAACATGTTCAAAATTTTATCATGGTTGTCAACAAATCTAGGGAAAGAGCAATTGTTCATCAAGGTTGTCACAACACAAGCATCAATGTCCTCATTGCAATCAACACATGGAAAAGAGAAATTGTTCGACAAGTTGCATGCAATGGGAGATATATTGAAACACTCATAGCATGGCATGGTCATGTTATCACAAGCAATCAAGTCCACATGATCAACAATGTTGGTATCACAAGTATCACAAGGGAAAGTGAAAGAAGCATATGACATAGCAATAGGATCATCCAACTCATGCAAGCACTCACAAATTATCATGTCCACTAGTGGGATCATGGCATCATCAACACCCATATAGGTACCTTTGTAGTCCCACTCATATGAGGTAGATGTTGTGGAAGAGGTAGGCTCGATGTGGCCTCCATGTTCATCTTCAATCAAGCATAGTGTGATAGCATCATCTTCATGCACCATGTACATCTTCTCCATGATCGGCGTCTCGTCATCCATGGGACCTAATAAGACACAAGGAAACACACTAGAGGTAGAGGGTAAGTTGTTAGAATTCGAAATAGCCTCACATGACCTATCAACTACCACTCTCCTCTCACTCGGTGTATCACTCATGCTCTCGAAGTGGAGGCACTCATCAAACTCACATATAGTGGAGTCACTCATCTCACATATAGTGGAGTCGCTCATCTCACATATAGTGGAGTCCCTCATCTCCATGGCAATGGCGTCGTCGATGTCCGAGAAACCTAGCAAAGAGGAAGACAACACAAGAGGAGTAGAGGTTAAGTTGTTAGAAATCGAAACATCCTCACTCGACTCATGGTGTGTATCACTCTTGCTCTGAAGGTGTTTGAAGTAGGATTTGCACTCGGCTTTGTCTTGGAGGGTCATTTTGGCCTCTCGAGCATCTAGCTCGGCGAAGTATGCTCTCATCTCGGCTTGCTCTTGTGGGATCATCATGTATATATCTCACTAGGAAGGTGTATATGTATGTGGTGGAAGGAAAGCTACACAAGTATCTCACCTATCAAGAAAGTATCGGAAAATGGTTCAAGTCAAGAGCAAAGTCGAAATGTATCGGGTTACTCACACACACACTCAAAGCACACGCAAAAGTCTAAGAACTCTGTATGTGGTGGGTAAGGGGTGGATAGCAAACGAAAAAGATCAACGGAAAAGTCTATTGTCAAATGTGGGTAAGATCCAAAGTCAAATGTCAAAAGTGGTGATCTATGTCAAGGAAACACGGAAACACACACAAGAAGATCAATGGTGTTAGCGCGACCAAGGAAGTGAGCAAGTGACAAGATGGTCCTAGCGAAGACTATTAGCTCGGTGTCACGCCAACACAAGAGAGACGGTAGCTCGGTTGCATATGAGAGAAGCAACAAGATTTGCACAAATGCCACTCTTCTCTTTTCTCTCTTAGTGCTCACAAGCTTTGCACTTCTCGGTATCGGTGGACACACACTCTTTTCTATTTCTTTTTCTTTTTTTTTCTCTTTTTTTCACTCTTTTTTTTCTATGCTTAGAAGCTTTATTTTTCTCTATGTATATGTCGCACTTTTCTTCTTTTGTGTATCTTTCTCACCGAGCTTGCTTCGGAGCTTCGCTCAACACAACGCACACACACAAACCCTCTCACGGTCGTGACACTTGTGCAATGCTTCGCAACACTCGGAAAGCCACTCTCAATGGGATAGGTACACAAAGAAAGAAACGGAGCTACAAGGGGTGAGGGTTGCAAGTTATACCTAGATGAAAAGGTTAGGCGGTGTCAAGCACATGAACTTGCGATGACGAAGGGGTGTCGATGATGGTGGCGAAGTTGCGCCGGAATCCGGGGTGTCAACGGTGTCGTCACGGTGTTGATGTAGGCGCGGAAGCGGAATAGACAACCGATGCACTCCAAATCGGAAACCGAGCAAATTAAGTCAATGCACGAAAAGTTGGGTCAAAACGAGCGGTCAAAAGTTGGTGTCCAAAAATTTCGGAAAAGGTGTCAAAATTAGAGTCACGATATTGTGAGATGGCTGTAAAAGTTTGGAGTCAAACGGGATCCGGAAAGTTGTCAAAATTTGGAGCAAAAAGTTGTGTCAAAAATGGATGAAAACTGGGTCAAAACTGCGAAATCCGGTCAGGGGACCGGTTTGACCGGGTCCTGGGCCGGACCGTCCGGCGTGGCGCCCGGTTTGGATCCGGTCCGGTTGGCGACCGGTTTGGATCCGGTCCGAACTGATTTTCCCGGTCTGCAGCCCGGTTTGGTTCCGGTTTGGAAGCTTGCGTGTGCCTGGTCGAGCGAGAGCGGAGATGGGCGAGTGGGGCGCGCGCTGGTGGCGGAGCTTGCGCGGACGCGCGCGTTGGCTGCTTCTGGCGCTGGGCGGAGCTTTGCCGGGGCGAGCGGAAGGCGAGGGGATCAGCGGGAGGAGCCAGGCGGGCCAGGCGGTGCTGGTGGTTGGGCGGAGCGGCAGTGGTGGTGGAGCGGCGCGAGGGTGGCGTCTGGCAGCGGGGAAGCTCGAGCGAGGGGCGTGCGAAGGCAGGGGGTGGGGTGCGGGGCGGGCCTGGCGGTGAGCAGCCTGGGGGCTTGCTGCGGTGCAGCCTGCGCGGGGCCAATCAAGGAGCGTGGAGGTGTAGGTGGCGGCCGGCAGCGCAGCTGGTGGCCGGTGAGGCAAGCGGCGGTGGCGGCAGCAGCTCGTGCCTGGTGCGGCTCGGCGAGCGGGCGAGGTGGGTGGGCCACAGGGCGGTCGATGCGCGCAGCTAGGGGCAGTGGAGGCGTTGACCGAAACCAGGACGATGAACAGCACACGTTTTTCTCAAGAACAGCACGAAACCGGCTTAGAAAAACGTCAATTCCGAGAGATGTACAAGGAATTAGGCCGCGAAAATTGGGGAATTGATAGATCAGCACTAGTAACACCAGATCCGTGGATCAAAACCACAAAAAACTCAACAAATCCAGAGATCAAATTTCGAGCTATTTTTTGGGGAAATTTTTTTTGGAAATTTTTTGGGCGAAATTGGAGAGATTCGATGGTCAAATTCGTGGCAACCTTTGCTCTGATACCATATGATGCGGCCTAAGGCCACGTGGGTTGCCCGATCTCACGAATTGACCGAGGGAGAGACGGGGGAGAGGAAGAACACGAAGAACACGGCGAAGAACACGATGAACACACGCGAACGCACGCAACACAACCCGATACAATTCCGGTTTACTCCCGATAGCCCGAACCACTATCCCGATAGAATCTCTCAAGGGAGAGACACGCGGTAGAATCCCCGAGAGGAAAATCGGTATACGATCGGTGGAATCACACGAGTGAGAGACCGGTGGTAGAATCACAAGTGTGAGAGACTAATCATATAAGGAGTGCCTTGTACAATAGATTTGGGTAAATCTAAGGAGGGGTTTCCCTAATCCCAAAGGGATGGTGGAGGCATGAGCCTAATTCTCTCAAGTTCATTCCTAACCTAATGAAGGGGGAGGTGGGAGCCTATATATAGGGAGCTGATGCGTGTAGTTGACACGACCGTTGGGAACCCCAAGAGGAAGGTGTGATGCGCACAGCGGCAAGTTTTCCTCAGTTAGAAACCAAGGTTTAATCGAACCAGTAGGAGTCAAGAAGCACGTTGAAGGTTGATGGCGGCGGGATGTAGTGCGGCGCAACACCCAGAGATTCCGGCGCCAACGTGGAACCTGCACAACACAACCAAAGTACTTTGCCCCAACGAAACAGTGAGGTTGTCAATCTCACTGGCTTGCTGTAACAAAGGATTAACCGTATTGTGTGGAAGATGATTGTTTGCAGAGAAAATAGTAAAACAAGTATTGCAGCAGATTTGTATTTCAGTATTAAAAGAATGGACCGGGGTCCACGAGTTCACTAGAGGTGTCTCTCCCATAAGATAAAAGCATGTTGGGTGAACAAATTACGGTCGGGCAATTGACAAATAGAGAGGGCATAACAATGCACATACATGACATGATAAGTATAGTGAGATTTAATTGGGCATTACGACAAAGTACATAGACCGCCATCCAACTGCATCTATGCCTAAAAAGTCCACCTTCGAGGTTATCATCCGAACCCCCTCCGAGTATTAAGTTGCAAAGCAACGAGACAATTGCATTGAGTTTGGTGCGTAATGTAATCAACAACTACATCCTCGGACATAGCGCCAATGTTTTATCCCTAGTGGCAACAGACACAACACAACCTTAGAACTTTACATCACTCGTCCCGGTGTCAATGCGGGCATGAACCCACTATCGAGCATAAATACTCCCTCTTGGAGTTAAAAGTAAAAACTTGGCCAGAGCCTCTACTAGAAACGGAGAGCATGCAAGATCATAAACAACACATATGTAATAACTTGATAATTAACATGACATGGTATTCTCTATCCATCGGATCCCGACAAACACAACATATAGAATTACGAGATAGATGATCTTGATCATGTTAGGCAGCTCACAAGATCCAACAATGAAGCACAATGAGGAGAAGACAACCATCTAGCTACTGCTATGGACCCATAGTCCGAGGGGTGAACTACTCACTCATCACTCCGGAGGCGACCATGGCGGTGTAGAGTCCTCCGGGAGATGAATCCCCTCTCCGGCAAGGTGCCGGAGGAGATCTCCGGAATCCCCCGAGATGGGATCGGCGGCGGCGGCGTCTCGGTAAGGTTTTCCGTATCGTGGTTTTTCGCATCGGGGGTTTCGCGACGGAGGCTTTAAGTAGGCGGAAGGGCGAGTCGGGGGCCGGACGAGGGGCCACACCATAGGGTGGCGCGGGCCCCCCGGGCCGCGCCGCCACGTGGTGTCGCCACCTCGTGGCCCCACTTCGAATGTTCTCCGGTCTTCTGGAAGCTCCGTGGAAAAATAGGCCCCTGGGTCTTCGTTTCGTCCAATTCCGAGAATATTTCGTTACTAGGATTTCTGAAACCAAAAACAGCGAGAAAACGAGAACTGGCACTTCGGCATCTTGTTAATAGGTTAGTTCCAGAAAATGCACGAATATGACATCAAGTGTGCATAAAACATGTAGGTATCATCAATAATATGGCATAGAACATAAGAAATTATCGATACGTCGGAGACGTATCAAGCATCCCCAAGCTTAGTTACTGCTCGTCCCGAGCAGGTAAAACGATAACAAAGATAATTTCTGAAGTGATATGCCATCATAACCTTGATCATACCATTTGTAAACATATGTAGTGAATGCAGCGATCAAAACAATGGTAATGACATGAGAAAACAAGTAAATCATAAAGCAAAGACTTTTCATGAATAGTACTTCAAGACAAGTATTAATAAGTCTTGCATAAGAGTTAACTCATAAAGCAATAAATCAAAGTAAAGGCATTGAAGCAACACAAAGTAAGATTAAGTTTCAGCGGTTGCTTTCAACTTGTAACATGTATATCTCATGGATAATTGTCAACATAGAGTAATATAACAAGTACAATATGCAAGTATGTAGGAATCAATGCACAGTTCACACAAGTGTTTGCTTCTTGAGGTGGAGAGAGATAGGTGAAGCTGACTCAACATAAAAGTAAAGAGAATGGTCCTTCAAAGAGGAAAGCATCGATTGCTATATTTGTGCTAGAGCTTTTATTTTGAAAACATGAAACAATTTTGTCAACGGTAGTAATAAAGCATATGAGTTATGTACATTATATCTTACAAGTTGCAAGTCTCATGCATAGTATACTAATAGTGCCCGCACCTTGTCCTAATTAACTTGGACTACCGGATCTTTGCAATGCACATGTTTTAACCAAGTGTCACAATGGGGTACCTCCATGCCGCCTGTACAAAGGTCTAAGGAGAAAGCTCGCATTTTGGATTTCTCGCTTTTGATTATTCTCAACTTAGACATCCATACCGGGACAACATGGACAACAGATAATGGACTCCTCTTTAATGCATAAGCATGTAGCAACAATTATTATTCTCTTACGAGATTGAGGATATATGTCCAAACTGAAACTTCCACCATGAATCATGGCTTTAGTTAGCGGCCCAAAGTTCTTCTCTAACAATATGCATGCTCCAACCATGAAGGTGGTAGATCTCTCTTACTTCGGACAAGACGGACATGCATAGCAACTCACATGATATCCAACAAAGAATAGTTGATGGCGTCCCCGAAACATGGTTATCGCTCAACAAGCAACTTAATAAGAGATAAAGTGCATAAGTACATATTCAATACTACAATAGTTTTTAAGCTATTTGTCCCATGAGCTATATATTGCAAAGGTGAATGATGGAATTTTAAAGGTAGCACTCAAGCAATTTACTTTGGAATGGCGGATAAATACCATGTAGTAGGTAGGTATGGTGGACACAAATGGCATAGTGGTTGGCTCAAGTATTTGGGATGCATGAGAAGTATTCCCTCTCGATACAAGGTTTAGGCTAGCAAGGTTATTTGAAACAAACTCAAGGATGAACGGTACAGCAAAACTCACATAAAAGTCATATGGTAAACATTATAAGACTCCATACCGTCTTCCTTGTTGTTCAAAACTCAATACTAGATGTTATCTAGACTCTAGAGAAACCAAATATGCAAACCAAATTAGCAAGCTCTAAGTATTTCTTCATTAATGGGTGCAAAGTATATGATGCAAGAGCTTAAACATGAGCACAACAATTGCCAAGTATCAAATTATCCAAGACATTTTAGAGTTACTACATGTATCATTTTCCAATTCCAACCATATAACAATTTAACGAAGATGAAACTTCGCCTTGAATACTATGAGTAGAGCCTAAGGACATATTTGTCCATATGCTACAGCGGAGCGTGTCTCTCTCCCATAAAGTGAATGCTAGGATCCATTTTATTCAAACAAAAAAAAAAAACAAACCGACGCTCCAAGCAA
This sequence comes from Lolium rigidum, assembly GCF_022539505.1. Classification (NCBI taxonomy): domain Eukaryota; kingdom Viridiplantae; phylum Streptophyta; class Magnoliopsida; order Poales; family Poaceae; genus Lolium; species Lolium rigidum. The sequence continues at coordinate 94,211,011 of NC_061513.1, forward strand.
AGTGCATAAGATGTGACGGAATAAAAATATAGTTTCAGGGGAGGAACCTGATAATGTTGTCGATGAAGAAGGGGATGCCTTGGGCATCCCCAAGCTTAGACGCTTGAGTCTTCTTAGAATATGCAGGGGTGAACCACCGGGGCATCCCCAAGCTTAGAGCTTTCACTCTCCTTGATCATATTGCATCATACTCCTCTCTTGACCCTTGAAAACTTCCTCCACACCAAACTCGAAACAACTCATTAGAGGGTTAGTGCATAATAAAAATTAACATGTTCAGAGGTGACACAATCATTCTTAACACTTCTGGACATTGCATAAAGCTACTGGACATTAGTGGATCAAAGAAATTCATCCAACATAGCAAAAGAGGCAATGCGAAATAAAAGACAGAATCTGTCAAAACAGAACAGATCCGTAAATATGGATTTTATTAGGCCACCAGACTTGCTCAAACGAAAATGCTCAAATTGAATGAAAGTTGCGTACATATCTGAGGATCATGCTCGTAAATTGGCGTAATTTTCTGAGCTACCTACAGGGAGATAGACCCAGATTCGTGACAAGCAAAGAAATCTGGAACTGCGCAGTAATCCAAATCTAGTACTTACTTTTCTATCAAAGACTTTACTTGGCACAACAAAACATAAAACTAAGATAAGGAGAGGTTGCTACAGTAGTAAACAACTTCCAAGACACAAATATAAAACAAAAATACTGGAGTAAAAACATGGGTTGTCTCCCATAAGCGCTTTTCTTTAACGCCTTTCAGCTAGGCGCAGAAAGTGTATATCAAGTAACATCAAGAGACGAAGCATCAACATCATAATTTGTTCTAATGATAGAATCATAAGGTAACTTCATTCTCTTTCTAGGGAAGTGTTCCATACCTTTCTTGAGAGGAAATTGATATTTAATATTACCTTCCTTCATATCAATAGAAGCACCAACGGTTCGGAGAAAAGGTCTTCCCAATATAATGGGGCAAGATGCATTGCATTCAATATCCAAGACAACAAAATCAACGGGGACAAGGTTATTGTTAACCATAATATGAACATTATCAACTTTCCCCAAAGGTTTCTTTTTAGCATTATCAGCGAGATTAACATCCAAATAACAATTCTTCAATGGTGGCAAGTCAAGCATATCATAGACTTTTTTAGGCATAACGAAATACTTGCACCAAGATCACATAAAGCATTACAATCAAAATCTTTGACTCTCATTTTAATGATGGGCTCCAAACCATCCTCTAACTTTCTAGGAATAGAAGTTTCAAGTTTTAGTTTCTCTTCTCTAGCTTTTATGAGAGCATTTGTAATATGTTTTGTGAAAGCCAAATTTATAGCACTAGCATTGGGACTCTTAGCAAGTTTTTGTAAGAAATTTATAACTTCAGAGATATGGCAATCATCAAAATCTAAATCATTACAATCTAAAGCAATGGGATTATCATCCCCAAGGTTGGAAAAAATTTCATCAGTTTTATCATAAGCAGTTTCAGAGTTTTAGCAGTTTCAGGTAATTTTGCGCGCTTTGCACTAGGAGTAGAAGCATTGCTAACACCAATTATTTTACCATTGATAGTAGGAGGTGCAGCAACATATGAATCATTAGCATTGCTAGTGGTGGTAATAGTCCAAACTTTAGCTACATTTTCCTTTTTAGCTAGTTTTTCATTTTCTTCTCTATCCCACCTAGCACGCAGTTCAGCCATTAATCTTATATTCTCATTAATTCTAACTTGGATGGCATTTGCTGTAGTAACAATTTTATTTTCAATATCCCTATTAGGCATAACTTTTGATTTCAAAAGATCAACATCAGAGGCAAGACTATCAACTCTAGAAACAAGAATATCAATTTTATTGAGCTTTTCCTCAACAGATTTGTTAAAAATAGTTTGTGTACTAATAAATTCTTTAAGCATGGCTTCAAGTCCAGGGGGTGTATTCCTATTATTGTTGTAAGAATTCCCATAAGAATTAGCATAACTGTTACCATTATTATAAGGATATGGCCTATAGTTATTACTAGAATTGTTCCGATAAGCATTGTTGTTGAAATTATTATTTTTAATGAAGTTTACATCAACATGTTCTTCTTGGGCAACCAATGAAGCTAATGGAACATTATTAGGATCAACATTAGTCCTATCATTCGCAAGCATAGACATAATAGCATCAATCTTATCACTCAAGGAAGAGGATTCTTCAACAGAATTTACCTTCTTACCTTGTGGAACTCTTTCCGTGTGCCATTCAGAGTAATTAACCATCATATTATCAAGAAGCTTTGTTGCTTCACCAAGAGTGATGGACATAAAGGTACCTCCAGCAGCTGAATCCAATAAATTCCGCGAAGAAAAATTTAGTCCCGCATAGAAGGTTTGGATGATCATCCAAGTAGTCGATCCATGGGTTGGGCAATTTTTAACCAAAGATTTCATTCTTTCCCAAGCTTGAGCAACATGTTCATTATCCAATTGTTTAAAATTCATTATGCTACTCCTCAAAGATATAATTTTAGCAGGGGGATAATATCTACCAATAAAAGCATCCTTGCATTTAGTCCATGAATCAATACTATTCTTAGGCGAGAGATAGCAACCAATCTTTAGCTCTTCCTCTTAATGAGAAAGGAAACAATTTTAATTTTATAATGTCACCATCTACATCTTTATACTTTTGCATTTCACATAGTTCAACAAAATTATTGAGATGGGCAGCGAGCATCATCGAACTAACACTGGAAAATTGCTCTCGCATAACAAGATTTAGTAAAGCGAGGTTTAATTTCAAAGAATTCCGCTGTAGTAGCGAGGTGGAGCAATAGGTGTGCATAGGAAATCATTATTATTTGTGCTAGTGAAGTCACACAACTTAGTATTTTCAGGGGTAGCCATTTTAACAGTAGTAAATAAAGCAAACTAGATAAAGTAAATGCAAGTAAACTAAATTTTTTTTGTGTTTTTGATATAGCAAACAAGACAGTAAATAAAGTAAAGCTAGCAACTAATTTTTTTGTGTTTTGATATAAGTGCAGCAAACAAAGTAGTAAATAAAATAAAGCAAGACAAAAACAAAGTAAAGAGATTGGGAAGTGGAGACTCCCCTTGCAGCGTGTCTTGATCTCCCCGGCAACGGCGCCGGAAATTTGCTTGATGCGTGTAGTTGACACGTCCGTTGGGAACCCCAAGAGGAAGGTGTGATGCGCACAGCGGCAAGTTTCCCTCAGTTAGAAACCAAGGTTTAATCGAACCAGTAGGAGTCAAGAAGCACGTTGACGGTTGATGGCGGCGGGATGTAGTGCGGCGCAACACCGGAGATTCCGGCGCCAACGTGGAACCTGCACAACACAACCAAAGTACTTTGCCCCAACGAAACAGTGAGGTTGTCAATCTCACCGGCTTGCCGTAACAAAGGATTAACCGTATTGTGTGGAAGATGATTGTTTGCAGAGAAAATAGTAAAACAAGTATTGCAGCAGATTTGTATTTCAGTATTAAAAGAATGGACCGGGGTCCACAGTTCACTAGAGGTGTCTCTCCCATAAGATAAAAGCATGTTGGGTGAACAAATTACAGTCGGGCAATTGACAAATAGAGAGGGCATAACAATGCACATACATGACATGATAAGTATAGTGAGATTTAATTGGGCATTACGACAAAGTACATAGACCGCCATCCAACCGCATCTATGCCTAAAAAGTCCACCTTCGGAGTTATCATCCGAACCCCTCCGGCATTAAGTTGCAAAGCAACAGACAATTGCATTAAGTTTGGTGCGTAATGTAATCAACAACTACATCCTCGGACATAGCGCCAATGTTTTATCCCTAGTGGCAACAAGCACAACACAACCTTAGAACTTTCGTCACTCGTCCTGGTGTCAATGCGGGCATGAACCCACTATCGAGCATAAATACTCCCTCTTGGAGTTAAAAGTAAAAACTTGGCCAGAGCCTCTACTAGAAACGGAGAGCATGCAAGATCATAAACAACACATATGTAATAACTTGATAATTAACATGACATGGTATTCTCTATCCATCGGATCCCGACAAACACAACATATAGAATTACGGATAAATGATCTTGATCATGTTAGGCAGCTCACAAGATCCAACAATGAAGCACAATGAGGAGAAGACAACCATCTAGCTACCGCTATGGACCCATAGTCCAGGGGTGAACTACTCACTCATCACTCCGGAGGCGACCATGGCGGTGTAGAGTCCTCCGGAGATGAATCCCCTCTCCGGCAGGGTGCCGGAGGAGATCTCCGTAATCCCCCGAGATGGGATCGGCGGCGGCGGCGTCTCAGTAAGGTTTTCCGTATCGTGGTTTTTCGCATCAGGGGTTTCGGCGACGGAGGCTTTAAGTAGGCGGAAGGGCAGAGTCGGGGGCCAGACGAGGGGGCCACACCATAGGGTGGCGCGGGCCCCCCCCTGGGCCGCGCCGCCACGTGGTGTCGCCACCTCGTGGCCCCACTTCGAATGTTCTCCGGTCTTCTAAAGCTCCGTGGAAAAATAGGCCCCTGGGTCTTCGTTTCGTCCAATTCCGAGAATATTTCGTTACTAGGATTTCGAAACCAAAAACAGCAGAAAACAGGAACCGGCACTTCGGCATCTTGTTAATAGGTTAGTTCCGGAAAATGCACGAATATGACATAAAGTGTGCATAAAACATGTAGGTATCATCAATAATATGGCATAGAACATAAGAAATTATCGATACGTCGGAGACGTATCAGGAGCCACTAAGGAGGGGTAGTTTAGGCATACAAGGGGATACATGGGCCTTGGCCCGAATTGACTTGTGGCAGTCACCTTCTCTCCTAGGCGATCAGACGCTCTTCTTCCTTCTTCTCTTCCATGCCTCCGTGACCTCGGCCTTGAGTGTGGTTCTTGTCGTTGAAGCACATGATGAAGCGAAGACCGTAGGTCGGGCTACATCAGGTCGCGTGAAGATGGACACATGCAAGGTGGTGGCACTTTTTTGTGTTGTGGCAACTTCGACGACATGTTTGGCGAAGTTTTTTTTTAGATCAACAGGCCATAGCCCCATTCCACTTTCTATAGAAAATGAAATTATCAGTTTTACATCATCCAAAAGCATCATCCAAAAGCGTTAAAGTTCTAGGTTCTAACAAGACTGCAGCTATCACTAGTAGAAAAAGGGGCAGTAGGCCCGGTCCATTTGGGCCTTCAGACCCGGTTCCCAAACCGGGACCAACTGGGCGGGACTAAAGGGGGTACCCTTTAGTCCCGGTTCAAAGTTGAACCGGGCCTAAAGGCCTCGACACGTGGTGCGGCCAGGGAGCTCGCGGTGGAAGACCTTTGGTCCCGGTTCGTGGTACGAACCGGGCCTAGGTTTCTCGCCGCGGCGAGAATTGCTATTTCTCCGCCGCGGCACAGGTTTAGGCTGTACCAGCGTTCCTGCCGCGGCGAGAAACAGGCGTTTCTCCGCCGCGGCAGAGTTTCAGCAATGCATATATATCATTCAAGAAACCACAAAAAATCGTCATGAATATATATAGACATCGTCAACAGTACACGACATCGTCAACAAGTACACATAATGCATGCATATTTACAATACAACATCTCCTCGACGGATTTCATCCCCCGTCACGATCCGCCGATAGTGCTCTCCACCTGGGGTAATGGCCTCGGTAATAAAGAATCCCGCGATTTCCTCTTGAATTGCTTTTATTTGATCCTCCGTTATGAGAGTGTTCCGCAGGCGTGTCATCTATATTTAAAAAGGGAGATCAATATATGAATGGAACTCAATACAATAGATGGTACTAATTAAGATTAATTGTGAAATTTTGTTATCGTACACGAGTGTGGTGTATACGGGCATCCCCACCCTTGGGACAGGCCATGTCACGCATGAAGGTGCAGACGTAGTATCCACATAAGTTATTCCCTTGTTCCTGCCTCATACACTTTACGAAAAAATAGTTCGATCAAACTAATAATCAAGCATCGTATTGAAAGTAAATATCATATATAAAGTTTCACGGACATAGCTATATATATAGTACTACTTACAGGGTAATCTTCAAATGTAAGCTCCGGTTTCCATTTACCCGAAACAGTATTGATGAACCGTTTCCAAGCCCTGCCCGGCAAAAAATAATGAGTAAATGAGTAATTGATTAGTTGATGATATCTTCGAATTAGAACAGATGAAGATGCCAATACGAAATTGATTGAAACTACCTCTGGAGGATGGCAGCCATGTCCGCCCATTCCGCATATTCTTTACGTTTCGAGTCCATGACTTTTACGACTCCAAGGGGAAGATCAATGATTAGGAGAATATAGTGGAAACTGCACAAGCATAGCTCAATGATTACGAGAATAAAGTGGAAGGTGCACAAGCATAATGTATGTTATATATAACACTCACTTGAAGTTGTAGGGAAAGAATATATCCTCTTTGTCCGCTTGCTTCTCTAAAAACATTACGATGTTGTCCTCTGTGTCCTTGGCGAAGTCTTGAACCGTAACTTCATGAACTGTGTTTGGGTCTATGAACCCCAGCGGTAGGAGCTTGCCTCTTTTGTATTCCAGCTTCTTCATTCTGCATAATTAAATGTATAGCGTACACAAAGAATATAATGAGGATAATTGTTAGTGCAAACTAGCCAGGTGGCCCTCGCAAATGCGAGGGCTACGTCTTAAGAGCATCCAATATGGCCGAGAAATAAATTCCCGGTTATATAAATATGGAAAACATGCATTTGTAGAAAATATTATTATATAGATGCAATAAAAAAAAAGTTAGGTTAAGCAAATATCTCCGGTTCGTAAATATGAACATTGCACCCTTTTCATTTATGACAAAAAATATTATTGGTATTTCCCAAACAACACCATGTCGCCATATTCTAGAGCATCCTCTATTATTCTATTTTAATTTATTTTCACTCTCTTCGTGCTACCTCCGATTCTGAAATCCCCGATCATGTACTAATTGAATTGACTGAACAACCCGGATTGAGGGAACGCAAGGAGCCTGCAGGAAACCGGCAGCGACCGTAAAAGAAAAGAATACAGTACGTGAAACAGCCGGTGACAGCCAATTTAAAAGGTTCAAAAAAAGTAAAGGAGAAACTGAGCATATGTACAATAATAAATTTGGCCATCTACAGTGACCAAAGTCATCATAAGGTAGTTAATGGAACGGTAAACCTTAGGGGCTTTTATATAGGTATAATAATTAACATGACTATACCGCATTGCTCATAGAGATTTAGAAATTTAATAAGTTTCATGTACAACAGGTCCACACTAAGTAACCTTTTTCAAATCCCATGGCACCACTCGATTCTGTCCACGGTTATGAATATCCTCAACAAAATCGCCAAAGTATCCCAGTACTTCAGATCAAATAATTTATTTTATATGAATACTTTAGGTGAATTATCACATGATTAAAAATCACATAGCTAATGAAAACTACCTTTGGAATGACATGCCATAAATCTTCATAATTAGAAGACCATCTAAGATACAAAAGGGTACGTCTTTGATTACACCATGGAAAAGACATAGAGCGTAATGAACCGAATACATCTTTCCAAAGCCTTAGAGCAACATAAACTTTTTTCTTGAAGTAACTAACTCGTACAAACCATAGCGGATATTCGTTTTACTGTATTTAGACCTTGTATACTATTTATGAAAGTTTACACGTGACATGCATCAACTCATATATACTGCAGAACCACCAGGAATATCAACACTTCTACAGAGTGGTCAAAACAATATTAGTTGTTACCATGGCTAAACATACTCTATGTGTATTACGGGACCGCATAATGACCTTCAGATATTTATATATCTAAAGAACGATCAATAAGAATTAATGCATTCAGATGTAGCTGATAGTCAAACTCAGACAAACAAAATTGCTTACCTTTTGGGCAGCACACGAAGGACTACCGAATAAGGATGTGCATTTGTACACTTGTATCACATTAATTGGATACATGAACTGAAACATTGTCATAGTATGCAGTTTATATATTCAGATTTTTAACGGAGGAGTAGCATTAACATGGGTCATATGGTGTACCTCAGAATATACACAACCTCGATTGTAATGCACATTACTGATCATGTGACTCAATTGAAATATACAAAGAATTTAAGAGCAGGTCAGGTCCCAATTTCTTCAGAAAAAGCAGGTCAGATCCAATTTCTTCAGAAAAAGCAGGTCAGATCCCATTTCTTCAGAAAAAGCAGGTCAGATCCTATCACATACTCCCTCCTTTGAAAATTAGGATGCCTATAGATTTTGGTCAAAGTCCTATTTTGGGAAAGATAGGGTATTTGATAGAAAACAGCAAGTCATAGGATACATATGCGCACCTTATTACAGACCGGGAGACCCTGATCAATCTTCCAGCTGAGTTTTTAAATCCTAGTGAATATTACATTTATCTTATTATATGATCATGGTGACTGTTGTATATATATCCTGGCTTATCTCTTGCAGAATCACGGCGTTTACATGTGCAAACGTTTTATGAATGATCAGGTACGAAAAGTGGCCTTATGTATAGACTTTTGATATTGCAGTCTGTTTGGACCCTTACGTAGCCGTGTCATTGACCAGGACGTGGTTCCCAGTATGCAATTTCCTAGACTATATTGTGAACATCTATTTACCTCGTGTGGCTGCTCTCACCGTCTAACAAAAGATGTCTTAACTTTATCTAAATTTAAATATATCTAGACATGATTTAATGAGTGTGTGTATATATATATATATATATATATATATATGTATATATATATATATATAAATTGGAACATCTTTTATTGGATGGAGGGAGTATATATAGTTATGGCAGGGCTGATTGTGAAGTGATCGGTTAGGTCAGGAAGGGTTCATTTTTTAAATGTATTTGCCAAGGACTCTACTGAAGCCAATCTCATGGAACATAATTACGTCACACACATAATTACATGAGTTGCGCCTATAACTTTTAGCTCCGACTATCAAATAATTACAAAGATTTGGACTAATGTGGTGCTTCCAAAAACCACCTTATATCTTTCAGTATATAATAATAGATAATCATCAAGTATTAAGTTCAAAAGATTACCTCATATCCGTATGTGCTCCTGAAGACAATGGCGCGTAATCGCTAGTTATTGTATACCTGCGGTAATAAGAGAAATAAAGTAATCTTGCCATACAAATATTGTGTCAAGAGAAATAAAGTAATTAATTTTGCTTACAAAAAATATATGATTTCGTCAATATCTAGTTTATCATTTGATTCTTGTTTTCCTCCTTTCTGCTTGGCCAAATTTGGCTCAGAATAATATATGACCACAATTCAATTTTTGTATGCTACAACTTACAACTTACATAATCGGTCGTGTATAAAATCGTCCATAAAAATCAATACATCCATAAAATAAATTAATGGATTACTGACACTGTAGCACATCAATTCCATTAAGCACTACATCAGCTTGCCGTTGTTCAAATATAGCTCCCATCTCCTGTAGTCTAGACATATGTCCATGGGGAAAAAATAAATTAGTCACCGAGGCTAAAAAAGCATGTGATAGTTTAGTGGATCCTGAGCCTAAAGCATGTATCTAGAGGAGATCGTAAGCCAAGCCATGCATCTCCATCGAAAGCATGGACCCAACCCTGCCGGTGTTAAATTGTATAGCTCCCATCTCCTGTAGTTTAGACATATGTCCATGGGGAAAAAATAAATTAGTCACCGAGGCTAAAAAGCATGTGATAGTTTAGGGGATCCTGAGCCTAAAGCATGTGTCTAGAGGAGATCGTAAGCCAAGCCATGCATCTCCATCGAAGGCATGGACCAACCCTGCCGGTGTTAAATTGTCACGTTCAGGCTGTTGTCTCAGTCCCAGCCTCCATTGACAACCATGCAGGGACGAAGAGGTGCAAGGAAGGGCCTGATGAATCTGCTCAATATGAATAAAATATACACTGAAAAATCAGAAGTAAAAAATTAGTAAACATCACCTGAAGGTTGACTAATACCAGGAGTAGCAATATTTAGTAATCTCCCATCAAGATTATATATCAAAAATCTAACCGGAACTTTTTTTATCAAAAATCTATCACCTAGATATTATAGAGATTGTGCGTGATGGTAGGAGCCTATATATAAATCAAATCTCTAATGGACAAACTTACACGTATGAAACCACCAAGTAGATTGATTCTTGCCGGGCAACTCCGCATATCTCCGTCTAGTTCACTATCGATTGACAGCCTCTTGGATTTAATTGAGGAGTAGGCTGCAGCCGGCCGGCCGGCGACGTCGTCACGATACCTTGCCAATCCACGTACCTACGCGAGTCAGTACAGATCCAACAGAGCGTACCTAGGCTTTGTCTCATGCATTGACACTGCCAATCTAGCGATCTGAATCGGTTCTCTCCAATGAGTCGACGATCCCTCGCTGCCATTGAAGACTCGGTGATCCCTTGTCCGCCGTGAAAAAGTGGAAGGATCTATAGGCGCTTGGCCGTGAGAAACCACCGAGGCATGATTCATGTGCCATACTATTTCGTCTCGTAGGTTCTCTCTCGTGCGTGCGTGCTGCAGAGCGCCGGCGCCGTAAGAGTTGTCCGTAGCTTTTTCAGACGGGAAAAATTAGGGATAAGAGAGAAGCATGTTTCCTTTATGGATGGTATTTGTGGGTAATTTACATGAAGTTAGATCTAACGGATGTACTATTTTAATCCGCTAAAATTAAAGGCCAGATCTTTCTGATTATTGTGGGAATTTCTACATAATTCTCTAATTTCTGGTTAGCCCGTAATTTACTTTTAATATATAATAGATAATAGATTCGTCTCGTAGGTTCTCTCTCGTGCGTGCGTGCTGCAGAGCGCCGGCGCCGTAAGAGTTGTCCGTAGCTTTTTCAGACGGGAAAAATTAGGGATAAGAGAGAAGCATGTTTCCTTTATGGATGGTATTTGTGGGTAATTTACATGAAGTTAGATCTAACGGATGTACTATTTTAATCCGCTAAAATTAAAGGCCAGATCTTTCTGATTATTGTGGGAATTTCTACATAATTCTCTAATTTCTGGTTAGCCCGTAATTTACTTTTAATATATAATAGATGAATGAGCTACAAACTTAATTACACAAATAAATCACTTACAGGCAGTAGCAACTGATGACAGCTTTGTCGAGGGCGTCTTGATTGAATAACTGAAACAGTTCATCTAACTCAATGTTTATCTCGTCTTCCCCCCGGAAGTAATGCTCATCTCTAAGATACACCGTGAGGTAGCTTTCACTTCTTCGACAGGCTTTCAGGTACCATTCATGCAACCTTCGCATCTGAGTCCCTAGACGCGCGAGCTCGCCAGGTTTGACGAGATCTTTTCCGTATCTATACGTGTTTACCACTTGAGCCGTTGGATAGTAATCTTCGTACTCAACTGATGCTCCCTGAGCTCTAGCCGCCCGTTCGATCATCGATGCCGTCTCTGGATCATGATATGGCTCCACGATGAAGTGGGGTGCGGCCTGAATGTCCTGCTGTCCAAGCTGGGCGACTTTTTTTTGCTTCTTTGCTCGCTCTAGAGGACTGTCCAAGAGAGCGGTCATAATCAGCTCTCAGCTCAGGTCTCTTCATTCTCGTCTCGGCAAAGTGCTTCACCGTCCGCGGTCGAATAAACATCTTCTTCGGCGCAAGAAACGCCTTTTGCTCTTCGGTCCGCTCATGTGGTAACAACTCGGAGTCCTGTGCCCTCATTGGAGTTGATGATCTCTTCGGAGCTGTAGGAGGTGCCGCGGACAGCTTCCTCTTTTGCTTAAGTGGAGGCGGCGGAGTCTCCTGACGAGGAGGAGGAGGTGGCGGAGTCTCCTGACGAGGAGGAGGAGGCGGCGGAGTATTTTCACGCGGAGCAGACTGGTCATGGATAGGGGAATCATCATCGCGCACAGGAGAATCATCACGCGGAGGAGACTGCACAGGTGGCGGAGGAGGCGGAGGTGGCATGCTTGTTGGCTTCTCACCTGGAAACACAATGTTCTCCTTCCGCCATTGCACGGTGGTTCTACGGGCTTCTCCCAGTTCTTTGATTTCCCCATCTTCACCTGCAGGGTGCTCAAGCACCAAACCCTCATAATCTCTCATCACTTCATCCACCATCACAACAAGCAAAGTCGTCTTGGACCGAACGGCAATGGTAAGACCTTGTAGGTAAGAGGATGCCGACCGCCGCCTTGAAGGATAGGTTGAAAACTTTAACATGCAGCTCACAAGGACGGCTCTCAGTGAGATCATCCACGGGGGGGTAGCGAGGAGGCTCGACCACCTGGTCATCATCATCATCATTATCCACCTGCTGAGAGGAAGCCACGCTGCTTTTCCGGTGTGGTTGAGATTGCAGCGGGGCGATGGCATTGAGCAATGCAGGATCTACAGCCTGCCCCTGAGCCATCTGAGATGTAAGTACTTGGGTTACCATGGTTAATTGGACTTTCATGGTGCTCATACCCTCCTCTAAGTTAGCCAGGCGGTCTGTTTCCCTTGCCTTCCTCCTCTCATGGCTTTTATCGGAAATCTCTTCCTTTCCGCAGGAAAGCCATACTTCCACGGAACGGAGCCTTCCGTGCCTCGTGTTCGTCCGCCGTGTTCTTTGTTCCCAAGGGCGCGTGTCAGCTCATCGTTCTCTCTTTCGGGCTGGAACAACCCCGCCTCCACGTCCCTATGTGCTCTTTCCGGGGCATCAATGGGAACCTTCGGATGAGCTTTCTTATAGATGCACTTCCCTGTTTCGGATCCAACGTTCCCCCAATCCCGTAGAACCACTCCTTGCACCGTTCGATCCAACCGTGTGTCCCTAATCTGATCCCTTTACTGGTCAGTTCCGCCTCGGCTGCTTGCCACTTAGGACGGTTAGCCCTGTATCCACCTGGACCCAGAATTTGGTGATATAGCTTCAACGCAGCATTTGCCTTATTTATTTCCGACCTTCTCTTAAATTCTTCTGACTCCGTGCTGTACTTCACGAATTCTTCCCAGTGAGTTTTTACCTTCTCATTGTCCGGAGTCTTCTTTATCTTGATAAGGCGGCGCAATCTTTTCTTGTGGCTCTTGAATAGTTCGGCCATCTTCTTCTTGCCAAACTCGCGGAGGGCCTGCTCCATCTTGGCCTTTTCAGCGTCACCCCCTCTTCGGGTACTATGTTGAAATGTGACATGAGCTTGTCCATAATGCTATTTTTGGCTACATCATCGATATAAAGACCTTGACCTTCTTCCTCTGCAGACAGACACTAGTCCCTTCGGCTTGTGCCATTCTCGAACGGTGATCGGGACGTGGTCCCTAACAAGCACTCCGCATTGAGCTATAAATGCCTTTGCACCTTTCTCTGGAGCAATCGGTTTACCATCCTTTTCGATGTGGGTGATGTCGTGCCTAACACCGTCATCTAACTTTTTGGCCGGGCCTCGCTTCCTCGAATTTACAGAAGAAGTGCTCGATCCGGAGGGCTAAAAATGAAATAATTCATAGTCAGTACAATTTAATTAGTTAATGCATCTAGTCGATCAACAGCGGCTTAATTAGTTTATATACCTCGGTGATAACTACAGTTCGGGAGCCATTATGATGATCTTGTTCCTCACCGGCGCCACTAGGATCTTCTTCCTCAATATTCTCCGCTCCCTCACCGGAGTCATTCAAATAAGTTGCGGTGACATCGTCACCGCCATCATCTGGAATAACGTCGTCGTCGCGATCATCCAGAGTACCGTTTGCTATGAGGTTCTCCATGAAATTTTCTTCAAATTCATCTCTGTCCATGCTTTCTACAACGACCTGCAAGCTATACATAGGAACCATCATATGATCAAATTAAGGATAATATATGCAGAAAATTGAAAATGGAGTTACATATGTAGTTCTTAACTAAGGATCGATAATATAGTGCTGAAAGCAGATAGTGCAGTTACATGCATACATAGATCGGGTTCATGTTTATTTAACCCTAATACATATCAATCACTACTACAACCACTCAACCGCGCAGACCGGGTCCTAGAGGGCGCCGACCGGGTCCTGAGCCGCGCTGGGTGTGCCCCCAAAGCCACGGAACAACAACTGGAGCATAGCTAACATGAGATCCCCGCATAACGCTCCATCCGGTCATATACATGTTGTCTAACGCGTACATGTAACGGCGAATGTGCTGGTCCTCCGCTTCAATGCGCTGAGCTACCTCCTCCGGCGGGGCAGGCTCCCTCTGAAACGACCGTGGCCCATAAGACCTCCACCAAAGAATATCCGGGTCGACAACGGGACCCGGATTCCGCACCAAGGTCCTCCGCTTCAATGCGCTGAGCTACCTCCTCCGGCGGGGCCACGGACTCGGCGCTCCTCCTCGCTCGCTCTTTCTCTATTTCGCGACCCTAAGTCTATGTCGCGGCGGCACCGCTACGGACTCGGCACCGCCACGGTCTAAGTCGTCGGCGCGCGCGGGGCGGCGCCGACATAAATGAATCTATTTTGTTAATTTTTTTGTAACTAATTTACTAACAATTTTTGTAACTAATTTACTAACTATTTTTGTAACTAATTTAAATCAAATTATGTACTAATTTACAATCATCTATTTTGTAACTAAACTAATTAACTATTTTACTAACTAATTTACTAACTAATTTTCTAACTATTGTTTTAACTAATTTTTCTAACTTAACTATTGTTTCTAATTTTACTAACTAATTTTTCTAACTATATTGTTTCTAACTAATTAACCTAACAAACTAATCTAAAAAATGACTAAAAAAGAAAAAAAAGAAGGGCCGGGTGGGGCGGCGGCTCTTACCGGCGGAGATGGCCGGCGCGGCAGAGGAGGCGCGGTGGCGGGGGCGCAGCCGGTGGCGCAAGCGGCGGCGGAGGCGACGTGCGCGGCGGCGGGACACGCAGGGCGTGCGCGCGGCGGTGGAGGCGGCGGACGGCGCGCGCGGCGCGCAGAGACGGCGCGCGGGCGCGTGGGGAAGGAGGCGGAGGGCGGCGGCGCACGGCAACGGCGGAGACGGCGGGCGCGGGCGCGCGGTGGCGACGGCGACAGCGGCGGCGGCGATTTCGCGTGGGCGTGGCGGTTGGGCAGCCTGGCGGCGTTCTGCGCTTCGTCTCCGCGGGATTGATCGCCGCGGAGACGAAGTCCTTTATTTTATACTCCCCCCCCCCTTTGGACCCGGTTCGTATTACAAACCGGGACCAAAGGCCCCCCTTTGGATCCGGTTTGTAATACAAACCGGGACTAAAGGTTATTTTTGCTGTGTTTTCGCTGCGCGCGCAAAAAAGGCCTTTAGTCCCGGTTTGTAATACAAACCGGGTCCAAAGTCCACTTTTTTAAAAAAGTTTCATTCCCGCCTTATTTCAAATGAAAAAAAAGCCACCGCACTGCGACACGTGTCCACCCCCGCCCGCGCCATGCATGTACTGGCCACCGCCACCGCCACCGCCGTGTACTGGCCACCACCGTCGTGTACTGGCCATCGTCACCGCCACCGCCGTGTACTGGCCACCATCACCGCCGTGTACTGGCCACCGTCACCGCCGTGTACTGGCCACCGCCACCGCCGTGTACTGGCCATCGCCGCCGTGCCACACGTGTCCCTTCCCCGTGCCACGTGTCCCTCCGCCGTGCCACACGTGTCGCTACCGTCGACGCCGTCATGTACCGGCCACCGCCGCCACCGCCACCGCCGGGTACTGGTCACCGCCGCCACCGCCACCGCCGTGTACTGGCCACCGCCACCACCGTCACCGCAGTGTACCGCCACATGTGTCCACCGCCGCCACCGCCACCACCGTGCCACACGTGTCCACCGCACGCCGCCATGTACTAGCCACGCCACCGCCTTGTCCGGCAACCGCCACCGCCGTGTACTGGCCACCACCGCCGTATCTGGCCACCACCGCCGTGTGCTGGCCACCGCCACCGCCACCGCCGTATCGGCCACCGTCACCGCCGTGTACTGGTCACCACCGCCGTGTACTGGCCACCACCGTCGTGTACTGGCCACCGTCACCGCCACCGTCGTGTACTGGCCACCGTCACCGCCACCGCCGTGTACTGGTCACCGCCACCGCCTTGTCCTGGCAACCGTCACCGCCGTGTACTGGCCACCACCGCCGTGTACTGGCCACCACCGCCGTGTACTGGCCACCGTCACCGCCACCGTCGTGTACTGGCCACCGTCACCGCCACCGCCGTGTACTGGCCACCGTCACCGCCGTGTACTGTCCACCGCCGCCGTGCCACACGTGTCCCTTCCCCGTGCCACGTGTCCCTCCGCCGTGCCACACGTGTCGCTTACCCGTCGACGCCGTCGTGCGACGTGTAGCCAACGCTTCCACGTGCCTCGCCCCGCCGACGCCGGCGTGCGACGTGTGTAGCCGTGGCTTACACGTGCCATGCCTCGCGTGCGCTATATAGAGCGACGAGTGCGGGCGCAACCACACGTCGCCACCGCCTCCGCTCATTCATCTCCAGGATGCCTCCACGTCGTCGAGGGGCGTCCGGTTTCCGTGGCGTTCGAGTGCGTCCGAGCGGTAGGTTCACCGCCGAGATACGCGCCGCTGGCTTCCGCCTCACCCTCGGCACGTACAACACGCCGGAGCTAGCGGCACGCGCTTACGACGCGGCGGCGTGGCGCTTTCGGCGGCCAGGGCGAGACATGAACTTCCCGGATGTTGAATCGCTAGAGGAGGCGGAGTTCCTCGCGCCGCCGCCGTGCCTCGTCGACGACGAGGACCGTCACCAGCACCGCCAGGTGCAGCGCAGGATCGCCATCGCCGAGCGCGACGAGCAGTTGATGCGCCAGTGGAGGGCGCAGTTCCCCAATGATGCCGACAACACCGACGCGTTCTTTGCTAACCTTAGGGCACAACGCAGGTCCGACAGGCGCCACCGTCGGGCCGTCGCCGCCTTCGAGCTCGAGAACCCGAATACAACTTGGACCGAAAACGACCCTCGGTGGGAGGATATTTGGACGGAAACAACCTCCGACGACGAGTAGAGACTAGACTAGTAATTTATCTATTTTATTGTAATTTCAATAAAGTCGTTGTCGGTTCTATTAGTTTAAATTTAGTTTATAAAGTCGATGTCGGTTGGTTTTGTTCAATAAAGTGGTTGACACGAAATTTATTACGATTGAACTGAAATTAAAGTACAAAGCTCCTCGGAGAAAAGTTTCCCGCCACATACATGGAATTAAAGTACAGAGCTCAACTGAAAATTAATTAAGATACATCGCCAGATTCGACTGTTCTAGTCATTCAGTCATACTCGTGCCTAGCCCTATAGTACTCGCCACTGTAGTCGTCGTAGTCGCCGTCATCATCGTCGCTGGCATCGGGGTCGCGGTAGTCATCGAACCTCGACGGGAGAGCACGCGTGGGCTGGGATTGAGGGTAGCGCAGGCGGGGGCCACGGTAGGCCATGACGCCCTAGAGAGTCCGGCCGCACCACCACAGCCGACGGCCGGCCTCGTTGAAGTTCGAAGGAGGCGGGCCGCCCTCCTCGTGCCTGGAGAGCGCCCTCTCACGCCGATTGATGAAGAAGCTTTCCCAAGTCGGGCTGTAGTCGGGATGCCACTCGGGGATTCCTCCGCCGCTCGGCGTGAGCTCGAAGTAGTAGTGGTTCGTGATGGCCATCTCGCGCGCCACACCTAGAGGGACAGGAGGGACCGGTACTCCTCCGACGCTCAGCAACCAGCCGGTAGGGACGCGGTAGCCCGGCGGGCGGGGGTAGTTCGACGCGCAAAGCGCCTCCGCCTCCCGGAGGGTTAGGGATACGATGGAAGCCATGTGACCCGGTGATGAGGTTTGCGTGATATGAGTCTAGATGTGATATGTAAATGGAGGCCAAGACAACATATATATAGTGAAAAAATGGCGGGAGGACGGAGGCGGGAAGCAGTGGAAAGCGCGGGAAGAAAAATAGGCGGGAACGCAGTGGGCGCCAAAACGCTGTCGGTGGGATAAGGAGGTGTGGGTAACCTTTAGTCCCGGCTGGTGGGTACAACCGGGACTAAAGATCCTTTTTGTGTCATCTAACAAAACTGTCGGTGGGATAAGGACGTGTGGGTAACCTTTAGTCCCGGCTGGTGGGTACAACCGGGACTAAAGATCCTTTTTTGTGTCATCTAACAAAACTGTCGGTGGGATAAGGACGTGTGGGTAACTGATGACCCACAAGTATAGGGGGTGTATCGTAGTATCTTCGATAAGTAAGAATGTCGATCCCAATGAGGAGCAGAAGGTGTTGACAAGCAGTTTCGATGAAGGTTTCACTGTAAATGCTCACAGACAAGTATTCGGGGGTTTTGATGTAACGGATGAATAAAGTACGAGTAGGTAAAATGCGAGAGAAATAATTGCAGCGAGTGGCCCAATCCTTTTTAGCACAAAGGACAAGCCGGTTTGTTTACTTATAATGACCAAACGTTCTCGAGGACACACGGGATTTTAGTCTAGTGCTTTCGCTACATACGACTTGATTAATCTTCATTGTTTTGATAAGTGTTGTGTGGGTGAACCTGTGCTAATGTACCGCCCTTCCTAGGACTAATACATACTTGTGATTATACCCCTTGCAAGCATCCGCAACTACAAGAAAGTAATTAAGATAAATCTAACCACAGCCTTAAACTCGAGATCCTGCGATCCCTCCTGCATCGATATACCAATGGGGGTTTAGGTTTCTGTCACTCCGGCAACCCCGCGATTGGCAAACGAGTACAAGATGCATTCCCCTAGGCCCATAAATGGTGAAGTGTCGTGTAGTCGATGTTCACACGACACCACTAGAAGAATAACACCACAACTTAAATAGCATAACATTGAATATTACTCAACCATAGTTCACTACTAACATTTAGACTTCACCCATGCCCTCAAGAACTAAACGAACTACTCACGAGACATCATATGGAACATGATCAGAGGTGATATGATGATGAATAACAATCTGAACATAGACCTTGGTTCAATGGTTTCACTCAATAGCATAAACAACAAGTAGAAATCAGATACCGGGAGAGTTTCCCTATCAAACAATCAAGATCAAACCCAAATTGCTACAGCGGTGACGAGGTGCTGCGGAGGAGATGGCGATGATGATGGTGGAGATGATGATGATGGTGATGGAGATGATGTCCAGCTCGATGGCGGTGATGATGGCGTCGATTTCCCCCTCCGGAGGGAATTTCCCGGCGGATTCCTGCCCGCCGGAGAGCTCTTTTCTCTCCGGTGTTCTCCGCCCCGCAGAGGCGGCCGTAACCCTTCGTGAGGATTTCTCTCGTGGCTTAGGTCTTCGGGACGAAGGGTTTCGCGAAGAAAAGGAGGCGAAAGAGGTCGAGGGGCCCCACACCACATGGTGGCGCGGCCGGGCCATGGGCCGCGCCACCCTATGGTGTGGGCCCACCCCGGGTCCATCCTGGCTCCTCCTTCCGGCTTCCTCCGTCATCCGGAAAAATAGGATTTTTCGTAAAACTTCCTTCCACAGTTGATCTTCCGAAATATCGCATCGTGACGGTGCTTTTTCCAGCAGAATCCTGGCTCCGGTGCTCAATTTCCAAATAATCATGAAACATGCAAAATAGATGAAATAACATAAGTATTGTGTCCCAATATGAAATATATCAATGAATAACAGCAAATTATGATATAAAATAGTGATGCAAATTGGACGTATCAACTCCCCCAAGCTTAGACTTCGCTTGTCCCCAAGCGAAACCGAACTCGTAAACAGGTCCACATGTTTATGGAGTGAAGAGTCGATAAATAAAATACGGACAAGAAGCATCATATTCATTCACACAAGACATTATAGTAAACAAATTCCTCATATAACTCAATCTTGAAACAAGTATAAGGTAGTCACAAATAAAGGTGCATAAGGAATCATAATTGGTGATGGCAAACTTTGTTCTTGGTCAGAGAACATTTAACAGATTATATTCATCTATTGAGCAGTGCTCTCATATCAAAAGCTTATGGTAAACTTGCATACTCAATCATATTAATCATTGATGACTTCAAAGCTCTATTCATTCAAGGTAAAACTTGTACTAAACAAGAAAGAGTAAAGACATGATGAAGCAAATCACAATATAATAGTTTAATCACAACAACTCAAATGCTTGCTTGAGATGGAGGGAATTAGGTTTACTGACTCAACATAAAGTAAAAGACAGGCCCTTCGCAGAGGGAAGCAGAGATTAAATCATGTGCTAGAGCTTTTTCAGTTTTGAAATCATATAAAGAGAATAAAAGTAAAGTTTTGAGAGGTGTTTGTTGTTGTCAACGACCGGTAGCGGGTACTCTAACCCCTTCCCAGACAAACCTCCAAAGAGCGGCTCCCATGAAGGACGTTATCTCTACCAGCCAAGGTAGATCATCCCTCTTCTCTTTTGTTTACACATGTATTTTAGTTTATTTAAGGGTGACACTCCCCCAACCTTTGCTTACACAAGCCATGGCTAACCGAATCCTCGGGTGCCTTCCAACAATCTCATACCATGGAGGAGTGTCTATTGCAAAATTAAGTTGCTTACTGATGAATCAGGGCAAAACATGTGAAGAGAATTATTAATGAAAGTTGATTAATTGGGGTTGGGAACCCCGTTGCCAGCTCTTATTGCAAAATTATAGGATAAGTGGATGAAGCCACTAGTCCATTAGTGGAGGCTGCCTAACAAGACTGAAAGATAAAACACCACATACTTCCTCATGAGCTATAAAACATTGACACAAATAAGAAGTAATAAGTTTTGAATTGTTGAAAGGTAGCACATGAAGTATTTACTTGGAATGGCAGAAAATACCATGCAGTAGGTAGATAAGGTGGACACAATTGACATAAGTTTGGGTTCAGGTTTGGATGCACGAGAAGTATTCCCTCTCAGTACAAGTCTTTGGCTAGCAAGGTTAATTAGCAAGCATAAGAGTTGAGGTGAAACAAACAAATATACATGTGATAGAAACAATCATGCATCTTACTTGTAAGCACAAACAGTTTTAACTTTAGAATACTAAGCTAAGAACTGATAAGAAAGATAATAATATCTTCTACATGTACTTCCTCTATTCTTCTAAAACTCAAAGTGTTGTTGCTATTGACCATTGCTAAGTTTGCCAAAACCAAATAGATTAACTCAATGCTCCCAAAGTGGTACCAATACTAAAATCAAGATAAATCTTATAGTAGAAATTGCAAACTAAAATAAGGTGTGCAATATGTAAATGATAAGACTTCTCATTAATATTCCATAACGATAACTCACACCAAGGGATACATGGACAAACTAAAGGAGAGATACTTCCACACTGCAACCCATCTCATACGATAACTTCCCTACTCATGATATGACACTACTTGATAGTAAAAAGTAAAAGGTAATGATAATGTGATACCGCGGCACTCCCCCAAGCTTGGAACAAACCAAGGGGATGCCAATACCGATGATGAATTACTCCTTCGGCGATGGTGGTGATGAATTCCTGACAAGCTTCTCAATAAGCTCCTTCAACGTTCTCGATCAATCCCGTATATGAGATTGCGAAGCAGATTCGAATTGTTGCTCGACGAGGTTAGCGATGACGACCTTGTGATGACGAATCCCGACTCGTGGAGTTATTTCAATCATTCTTCGGAGCTCGGCAATTCTCCTGCATTGTTAGAACGATCTATCTCCCACTTGCTGGCTGTCTTGAGAGTCCGTTCAATTTGATTACTGTAAACTCGATTGCGAAGGATGAATGCCGAAGAAGATCTTCTTCGGCAGTCATGGGGAAGGACGCTCGAGGCCTAAGACCGTGTGGTAGTAGGTCTCGCGCAGCGAGTTTGTGACAAAATCGAACGCTTGATGGTGTGCAACGGAGATCCCGCCGAGACTTCTTCGACTTCCTCTTCATCCTCCTTTGCTTCTTCCTTGACGTCTTGTCCTCTTCTTTCCACTCACGATCTTGACTTCTTCCTCCGAAAGCCCCTTGCTCTTGTTCTTGGAGACCATGGTGCCTCTAAACTGAAAACAGATCCTGGCGAAACAGCTCGAAACAAAACACGTCGAGAAAACGATATACGGACCTCCAGGGGTCCGGGGATTTTATAGTAAAAATTTTCGGAACAAACGGAAAGTACCGGATCGAACCGTAGTCGGAAAGGGGCGACGAGGCGGTGCCACCATAGGGCGGCGCGGGCCCGAGCCGGGCCGCGCCGGCCTGTGGTGTCACGCCCTCGTGCGTCTTTTCCACTCCGTTTCGATCTCGTAATTTTTCATATTTTCCAAAAACAACAAAAATAATGTTCGGAAAGTAAATCGCGAACTTTTCATTACCAGTATCGTTACCTATTCAAAGTCGAGTTCGCGGATCGCCAATTTGTCCTTTGATGAAAGCCTCCGGTGTTTCCACTTGAATAATATCAACATCAACATTATAAGAATCACCCGAGATATAATGCTTGAGTCTTTGTCCATTCACCACTTGCGTAGCATTGCCTTGGAGAGAGCTAATTTTAATTGCTCCCGAACGATACACCTCCTCAACAACATATGGTCCTTCCCATTTCGAGAGTAATTTCCCTGCAAAGAATCCGAGACGAGACCGATACAATAGGACTTTATCCCCAATATTAAACTCTCTTTTGATGATCCTTCTATCATGCCATTTTTTAACTTTTTCTTTAAAGAGTTTAGCATTTTCATAAGCTTCACTTCTCCATTCATCTAGAGAACTTAATTGTAACAACCTCTTATCACCGGCAAGTTTAGGATCTTTATTTAATTCTCTAACAGCTCGATAAGCTTTGTGTTCTAGTTCTAAAGGTAAATGACAAGCTTTTCCGTAAACCATTTTATAAGGTGACATTCCCATGGGGTTTTTATAAGAAGTTCTATAAGCCCATAGTGCGTATTTCAATTTACTAGCCCAATTCTTTCTAGATTTATTAACGGTCTTTCCCAAAATAGATTTAATTTCTCTATTTGATAGTTCTACTTGACCACTACTTTGAGGGTGATAAGCGGAAGCAATTCTATGATTAATACCATACTTAGCAAGAGTTTTTCTAAAACCTCCATGAATAAAATGAGAACCTCCATCAGTCATAATATATCTAGGTACTCCAAATCTAGGAAAAATAATATCTAAAAGCATTTTTAAAGAGGTCTCACCATCAGCACTTTTTGTAGGTATGGCTTCCACCCATTTAGTAACATAATCAACAACAACAAGTATATGAGTGTTACCTTTTGAAGAGGGAAAAGGTCCCATGAAGTCAAATCCCCAACAATCAAACGGTTCAATAACAAGAGTATAATTCATAGGCATTTCATTGTGTCTGGAGATATTACCAACCCTTTGACATTCATCACAAGATAAAATAAACTTCCTTGCATCTTTGAAGAGAGTTGGCCAATAAAAACCTGATTGTAGAACCTTTTGCGCGGTTCTATCTCCGGCGTGATGTCCTCCATAAGCACTGCCATGACATTTACTCAATATCTCTTGTTGTTCATATTCGGGAACACACCTTCGCATAATACCATCCACTCCTTCTTTATATAAGTGTGGGTCATCCCGAAATAATGCCTCAAGTCATAAAAGAATTTCCTCCTCTGCTGAGCTGAAAAGGTTGGAGGCAAGTACTTGGAAACAATAAAGTTAGCATAATCAGCATACCAAGGACTGTCTCGCGAGCTCACCTTTATTACAGCCAATTGTTCATTTGGAAAACTATCATTAACGGGAATAGGATCATAAGCAATATTTTCCAATCTAGACAAATTATCGAGCAACGGGATTATCAGCACCTTTCCTATCTACAATATGTAAATCAAATTCTTGCAAAAGAAGTACCCATCTAATAAGCCTCGGCTTAGCATCTTTCTTTGTCATAAGGTATCTAATTGCAGCATGATCAGTATGAATCGTAACTTTTGAATCAACAATATAAGATCTAAATTTATCACAAGCAAAGACTACAGCCAACAATTCCTTTTCAGTAGTAGCATAATTTCTTTGAGCAGCATCAAGAGTCTTGCTAGCATAATGAATAACATTTAATTTTTTATCTACTCGCTGTCCAAGAACAGCGCCTACCAGTAAAATCACTAGCATCACACATAATTTCAAATGGTAAATTCCAATCAGGAGGTTCAACTATAGGAGCAGTTGTTAAGGCTTTCTTTAGAGTTTCAAAAGCTTCCTTACAATCATCATCAAAAACAAAAGGTACATCTTTTTGAAGAAGATTAGTAAGAGGCTTTGAAATCTTGGAGAAATCTTTAATAAATCTCCTATAAAACCCAACATGACCAGAGAACACTACGAATACCTTTAACATCCCTCGGATAGGGCATCTTCTCAATAGCTTCAACTTTAGCTCTATCAACTTCAATACCTCTCTCGGAAATTTTATGTCCCAATACAATTCCTTCATTAACCATAAAGTGGCATTTCTCCCAATTAAGAACAAGGTTAGTTTCTTCACATCTCTGCAAAACTTTATCAAGGTTTCGCAAGCAACTATCAAAAGAATTCCCATAGACAGAAAAATCATCCATGAATACTTCCACAATACTCTCACAAAAGCCATGAAAAATAGCAGACATGCATCTTTGAAAAGTAGCAGGAGCATTACATAAACCAAAAGGCATACGCCTATAAGCATAAGTTCCATAGGGACAAGTAAAAGTGGTTTTCTCTTGATCTTTAGCTTTAACGAGCAATTTGTGAAAATCCGTAATAACCATCAAGAAAGCAAAAATGAGTATTTTTAGACAACCTTTCTAGCATTTGATCAATAAATGGTAAAGGGTAATGATCTTTCTTAGTAACTTTATTAACTTTTCGAAAATCAATGCACATTCTATACCCTACAACTACTCTTTGAGGAATGAGCTCATCATTATCATTAGGCACAACAGTCATTCCTCCTTTCTTAGGAACGCAATGCACAGGACTAACCCATCTACTATCAGCAATAGGATATATAATACCAGCTTCAAGAAGTCATAATACCTCATTTCTTACCACATCCTTCATCTTGGGAATTAGACGACGCTGAGGTTCAACAACAGGCTTTGCATCATCTTCCATATTAATGGCATGTTGGCAAATAGAGGGAGAAATCCCCTTCAAGTCATCAAGAGTATAGCCAATAGCACTTCGGTGTTTCTTCAATATTTGCAATAATCTTTCTTCTTCAAACTCTGTAAGCTTAGAACTAATAATAACAGGATATATTTTCTTATCATCAATATGAGCATATTTAAGATTATCGAGTAAAGGCTTTAAATCAAAAACAGGATCTTCCTTTGGTGGCGGTGTTGTACCCAAGTCTTCCACCGGTAAATCATGCTTGAGAATAGGTTGGCGAAGAAAAATCTCCTCAAGCTCCTCTCTTTCTTTCCTAAAAACTTCACTCTCGCTATCCTCCAAATGTTGCTCGCAAAGGATTATTAGGAACAAGAACAATAGATGCACACTTGCTCCATTTTAAAATCATTACTAGGCAAATCAGCTTTATAAGGAGTTTTAGTAAATTTAGAGAAGTTAAACTCATAAGATTCACCAGCAAATTTAGTCAAAATTTTCTCTTTCTTGCAATCTATAATAGCTCCACAAGTATTTAGAAAAGGTCTACCAAAAATGATAGGACAATAATCACTAGCAACGAGAACCAAGTACCAAAAAGTCAGCAGGATATTTAATCTTACCACATAGAACTTCCACATCTCGAACAATACCAATTGGTGAAATAGTTTCTCTATTAGCCAGCTGAATAACCACATCAATATCTTCAAGTTCACAAGAATCAATTTCGTGCATAATCTCCGTGTAAAGCTCATAAGGTATAGCACTAACACTTGCACCAATATCACATAAACCATAATAGCAATGATCACCAATTTTAACGAGATAGCATAGGAACACTAGCTTGTTTGGGTTTATTAGGATGTGAAACAATATTAGAAGCATCTTCACGAAAAATAATATGACCATCCTCAACATTTTCGGTCACAAGATCTTTAACTATTGCAACGACGAGGTTCAACTTTTATTTGTTCTTCGGGTTCTCTAGGTTTCTTTTCACTTTTATGAACCGCACTATTTATAACGAGTACTCTTTCATTTTAGCAGGAAAAGGAGTTTTTTCAATATAAGCTTCAGGAATAACACGATCGAGCAGTTTCAATTACAACACATTTATTAATAGATGAATCAATTTTATCTTTATACGGTTCATGATACTTATCAAAATTCTTCTTAGGCAATTCATAATGAGAGGCAAAAGCTTTATAAAGGTTTGCAGCAACTTGAGAATCAAGGCCATATGTAGCACTCATATTACGAAATGTATCGGTATCCATAAAAGCTTCAATGCATTTATAATCATAAATTATACACGATTCTCTATCTTTGTCGTTCTCCCATCCTTCGGTATTTTCTTGGATCCGATCAAGAAGGTCCCTTTTAAACTCTTCTTTGTTGCGTGTAAATGATCCGAGAACAAGAAGTATCCAGCAAGGTCTTGTCTTGAAAAGAAAGTCTTGCATAGAAATTATCAATAATAATATTACCAGGAAGCTCATGAATGGGGCATTTGAGCATTAAAGACTTCAATCTCCCCAAGCTTGGGCAATACTCTCTCCATCATGAGGCCAGAAATTATATATGCGGTTCCGATCTTTGTGAATTTCACTTGGAGGATAAAATTTGGAATAAAATAAAGGCACAATGTCCTCCCAATCAAGAGAATCACCATTCTTCAGCAATTTATACCAATGCGCCGCTTTACCAGACAACGATATAGAGAATAGCTTCTTCCTAACTTCATTCATAGCAATACCTGCACATTTGAATAACCCGCATAATTCATGCAAAAACAATAAATGATCACCAGGATGGACAGTTCCATCCCCTTCATAGCGGTTATCCATAACATGTTCAATAATTTTCGTAGGTATTTTATATGGTATCACTTCCTCACCTGGCGCCTCATCCACTACCGTTGCGGTAGTAGTAGATTTCCCAAATAGAAATTGAAGAGAAGATCTCTCCATAATGACTTATAGCAGCAGGCAGAAATAAAATCAGCACAAACGATAAAGGTTTTCCTTACCAATTCCACTTACCAATAGCGCTTCACTCCCCGGCAACGGCGCCGGAAAATAGTCTTGATGACCCACAAGTATAGGGGGTGTATCGTAGTATCTTCGATAAGTAAGAATGTCGATCCCAACGAGGAGCGAGAAGGTGTTGACAAGCGGTTTCGATGAAGGTTTCACTGTAAATGCTCACGAGACAAGTATTCGGAGGGTTTTGATGTAACGGATGAATATAAGTACGAGTAGGTAAAATGCGAGAGAAATAATTGCAGCGAGTGGCCCAATCCTTTTTAGCACAAAGGACAAGCCGGTTTGTTTACTTATAATGACCAAACGTTCTCGAGGACACACGGGATTTTAGTCTAGTGCTTTCGCTACATACGGCTGATTAATCTTCATTGTTTTGATAAGTGTTGTGTGGGTGAACCTGTGCTAATGTACCGCCCTTCCTAGGACTAATACATACTTGTGATTATACCCCTTGCAAGCATCCGCAACTACAAGAAAGTAATTAAGATAAATCTAACCACAGCCTTAAACTGCGAGATCCTGCGATCCCTCCTCGCATCGATATACCAACGGGGGTTTAGGTTTACGTCACTCCGGCAACCCCGCAATTAGCAAACGAGTACAAGATGCATTCCCCTAGGCCCATAAATGGTGAAGTGTCGTGTAGTCGACGTTCACACGACACCACTAGAAGAATAACACCACAACTTAAATATCATAACATTGAATATTACTCAACCATAGTTCACTACTAACATTTAGACTTCACCCATGTCCTCAAGAACTAAACGAACTACTCACGAGACATCATATGGAACATGATCAGAGGTGATATGATGATGAATAACAATCTGAACATAGACCTTGGTTCAATGGTTTCACCCAATAGCATAAACAACAAGTATGAAATCGATACGGGAGAGTTTCCCCTATCAAACAATCAAGATCAAACCCAAATTGCTACGGCGGTGACGAGGTGCTGCGGAGGAGATGGCGGTGATGATGGTGGAGATGATGATGATGGTGATGGAGATGATGTCCAGCTCGATGGCGGTGACGATGGCGTCGATTTCCCCCTCCGGGAGGGAATTTCCCGGCGGATTCCTGCCCGCCGGAGAGCTCTTTTCTCTCCGGTGTTCTCCGCCCCGCGAGGCGGCTGTAACCCTCTCGTGAGGATTTCTCTCGTGGCTTAGGTCTTCGGGACGAAGGGTTTCGCGAAGAAAAGGAGGCGAAAGGGGTCGTGGGGCCCCCACACCACATGGCGGCGCGGCTAGGCCATGGGCCGCGCCGCCCTATGGTGTGGGCCCACCCCGGGTCCTCCTGGCTCCTCCTTCCGGCTTCCTTCGTCATCCGGAAAAATAGGATTTTCTGGTAACACTTCCTTCCACAGTTGATCTTCCGAAATATTGCATTCCGACGGTGCTTTTTCCAGCAGAATCCTGGCTCCGGTGCTCAATTTCCAAATAATCATGAAACATGCAAAATAGATGAAATAACATAAGTATTGTGTCCCAATATGAAATATATCAATGAATAACAGCAAATTATGATATAAAATAGTGATGCAAATTGGACGTATCAACAACCGGGACTAAAGATGTCGGCAGGATAAGAACGCATGGGTGGACGCACTGCTCGATGAGATAAAGCATGTAGCGCATGACGCCCTGTCGAAGGAACAAGACAAAGTAGAAGAGGTGCCATGCCTATAAAAGGAGCATCGATACGCCTTGCCAAGCAGATCAACAAGCCAAGCAGAGTTTCATTCCCATGGATGAAGGGAAGGGTTGGGAAATCTCCCGTGGCGCAGCTTCTCGAAGATGTCGTTGGTGCACACGCCCTACGACATCTTCGGAAGCTGCTCCTCGGAATTTTTCCCTGCAAGCCCCTAAATGACTACATCTCATCTAACAGTGTTGGGGAAAGGGTTGGGAAATCTCCCGTGGCGCAGTTTCTCGAAGATGTCGTTGGTGCACACGCCCTACGGCATCTTCAGAAACTGCGCCTTGGAATTTTTTCCTGCAAGCCCCTGAACGACTACATCTCATCTAACAGTGTTGGGGAAAGGGTTGGGAAATCTCCCGTGGCGCATCTCCACTTTTCATATCTTACATACAGTTAAATGATTACACAAAAATAAATGGGAAATTGATTGCCATGTTGATATACTCATTTGTGCCATGGAGCATCTTCATCATTTAATCTTCTTCGGCCTTAAGCATGGAGCATCTTCATCATTTAACTTGATGCTTGGATCAATGTTCACTCTGAAGGGTGGAATTTCATCAAACTTATTATAATCTTCCGACATGTCTGTCTTGTCCTCCACTCCCACGATGTTTCTTTTTCCGGAAAAGAACTATGTGGCGCTTTGGCTCATCGTTTGATGTATTTGTTTCCTTATGTTTCCTTTTTCTTGGTTTGCTAGACATATCCTTCACATAGAAAACCTGGGCCACATCCTTGGCTAGGACGAATGGTTCGTCTCTATACCCAAGATTGTTGAGATCCACTCGTTGTCATTCCATACAACTTGTCTACCCGAACCCCGCCTCCTGTTTTGTTGACCCATTTGCACCTAAACAAAGGGACCTTAAAAGAAGGTCCATACTCAAGTTCCCGGATATCCTCTATGTAACCATAATATGTGTCATTTGGGCCTTCATTCATTATTGCATCAAAGCGGACACCATCTGTTTTGGTTGGTGCTCTTTCTATCTTGGGCGATCGTGTAAAATGTATTCCCATTTATCTCGTACCCTTGGAAAGTCACTACGGTCGAAGATGGTGTCCGGGCCAGCAAGTACAGACTGATCTTCAATATCTTCGTTATTCGGGAGATGTTTTTGCAACCAACCGCCGAAAGTCGACATGTGTTCACGTCTAATCCAATCGTTCGACTGCCCGGGTTATGGGAGCGTAGAAAGTTCTTGTGCTCACCGATATACGGAGCCACCATGGTGGAACTTTGTAGAACTGTGTAGTGTGCTTGAGTCAAAGAAATCCCGTCCCTACATATCATTGATTTCCTTCCTAGCGTGCCTTTTCCACTTAGTCTCCCTTCATGCCGCGATTCGGGAACACCAATCGGCTTAAGGTCGGGAATAAAGTCAACACGAGAATTCAATGACCTCCTCCGTTCCATAGCCCTTGGAGATGCTTCCTTCTGGCCTAGCACGGTTATGAACATATTTCTTCAAGACTCCCATGAACCTCTCGAAGGGGAACATATTGTGTAGAAACACGGGACCGAGAATGGAAATCTCATCGACCGGGTGAACGAGGAGATGTGTCATAATATTGAAGAAGGATGGTGGGAACACCAGCTCAAAACTAACGAGACATTGGACCACATCATTCCGCAACCTCGGTAGAATTTCTGGGTTTATTACCTTCCGAGAAATTGCATTGAGGAATGCACATAGCTTCACAATGGGCGATCGAACATTTTCCGGTAGAAGCCCCTCAATGCAATCGGAAGCAAGCTGTGTCATTATTACGTGACGGTCATGAGACTTCGGGTTCGGAATGTTTTCTTCTCCATATTTATTATTCCCTTTATATTGGAGGAGAAGCCAGACGGGACCTTGATACTGCTAAGACATTCAAAAAATATTTCCTTCTCTGCTTTTGTAAGAGCGTAGGTGGATAAATGACGTCCTTTAACTCTCTCATGCAGATTTTTGGGGTCTTTCCAACGTTGCTGGTCCTCCCGTGCTTCTGGTGTATCTTTTGTCTTCCCGTACACGCCCAGAAAGCCTAGCAGGTTCACGCAAAGATTCTTCGTCACGTGCATCACATCGATTGAAGAGCGGACTTCTAAGACTTTCCAATATTCTAGCTCCCAAAAAATAGATTTCTTCTTCCACATGGGCGCGTGTCCGGCAGCGTCATTCGGAACGGACCGTCCGCCGGGACCCTTTCCAAATATTACATCTAGATCCTTGACCATACCAAATATATCAACACCATCACGATGGGGAGGCTTCCTCCGGTGATCAGCCTCACCGTCGTAATGCTTGCCTTTCTTTCTTACGGGATGGGTAATCCTAAGAAATCGACGATGCCCCGGTACACGACCTTCGACCTTTTTCCAAATAATCACCTTCGAGCTCATGTAAACAGTGTGTGCATGCATTGTATCCCTTGTTTGACTGTCCCGAAATGTTACCAAGAGCAGGCCGAGTCATTGATGGTTACGAAAAGCATCACTCTTAGGTCAAATTCCTCCTGCTTGTGCTCGTCCCACACACGTACACCTGCTAGGGACCACAGTTGTAGAAGTTCTTCGACTAATGGCTTCAGGTACACATCAATGTCGTTCCCGGGTTGCTTCGGGCCTTGTATGAGCATTGGCATCATAATAAACTTCCGCTTCATGCACAACCAAGGAGGAAGGTTATATATACAAAGAGTCACAGGCCAGGTGCTATGGCTGCAGCTCTGCTCTCCAAAAGGATTCATGCCATCCGTACTTAGACCAAACCTTAAGTTCCTTGCATCCTGTGCAAAGTTTGGGAACTCTCTATCGATTTTTCTCCATTGGGATCCATCAGCAGGGTGCCTCAACATCACGTCTTTCTTACGGTCTTCTTTGTGCCATCGCAACAACCTAGCGTGCTCTTTATTCCTGAACAAGCGTTTCAGCCGTGGTATTATAGGAGCATACCACATAACCTTGGCAGGAACCCTCTTCTTGGGGCGCTCGCCCTCAACATCACCGAGGTCATCTCGTCGATCTTATACCGCAATGCGGTGCACACCGGACATGCATCCAAATTCTCGTACTCACCGCGGTAGAGGATGCGATCATTAATGCATGCATGTATCTTTTGCACATCTAATCCTAGAGGGCAGACAATCTTCTTCGCTTCGTACGTACTCGGCGGGCAATTCGTTACCCCTTGGAAGCTTCCTCTTAATTATTGTCGACAACTTTCCAAATCCTGAGTCGGTGACACCGTTCTCCGCCTTCCATTGCAACAATTCCAGCGTGTCGCCTAGCTTTTTATGGCCATCTTCGCAAGTTGGGTATAACAATTTGTTGTGATCTTCTATCATCTTGTCGAAGGCCAACCTTTCCTTTTCAGTTTCACATTCTCTCCTTGCATCGGCAATGGCCCGACCAAGATCATCATCAGCAGGCTCATCTGGTGCCTCTTGATCTTCTACTTCATTGTCTTCATTGCCTTCTGCAGTATCATCGTATTCAGAGAAATTGGGATAACCGTCATCATCCTCTTCCTCTTCTTCATTGTCTTCCATCATAACCCCTCTTTCTCCGTGCTTGGTCCAACAATAGTAACTGGGCATGAAACCGGATCGCGAAGGTGGCTGTGAATGAGACTCGAGTGAGCGTAATTTACGGTATTCTTGCAGTTCACACATGGACAATACATGAAGCCACCATGTTTGTTTGCCTCCGCCACGGCCATAAAATTATCCAGGCCCGAAGTGAACTCGTCAAACCGTCGGTCAATGTACATCCATTGCCGATTCATCTGCATGATATAATTTAGCTGATCAAAACCATTACATTACAGAACATCACGATGTATATATACACATGCATTTTATCAATTACAGATGAAAATGATAAAGTTGTTAACCTCGATGAAGAAGAAAAAATCAAGTGGCAAATCCTCTTAAGCATTTCATCAAACACCTCTTGTGCATGTGAAGAAGAGAGGAGAGCAATACACCCCTCTTGTGAAGAAAGTGAAAAAATGGCCAAGTGTGGCTCACACTTGGGCAGGGCAAGGTAATATAGCCAGATTGGGAACTTGTCCCGGTTTGTAACACAAACCGGGTCCGGAGGGGGCCTTTGGACCCGGTTTGTATTACAAACCGGGACTAAAGGTTTCCCACGCCGACACCACCTGCCGCGCCTGCCGTGGACCCTTTAGTCCCGGTTTGTATTACAAACCGGGTCCAAAGGCCACTACCGGACAAGCTCCAGCGTGTGGGGTCGTCCTGGGCAGAAACGAACCGGGACCAATGCCACCATTGGACCCGGTTTGGTTCAGCACTGGGACATTTGCTTGGGACCAAAGGCCTCTTCTCCACTAGTGTATAGCTAAGCAAGAAGTAGCACTTGACAAGCTACTAGAGAGAATAAAAAAAACTAAAAAAACTAAAAGAAAACTAAAAAAAAACTAAAAAAAACTACTACGCCCAGGATTAACAAGCTCTGGTTTTCCATTTCTTTAGGAAGATTTTTCGCTGCTTGTCAGCCTTCATTATTCCTCCTTCCCTTTCTACGCCTGTCCACGAGCACCCAGCCGTGGGACGGAGATCTCGAGTGTCCCGGGACCAAACATCGCCACCATCTTCCTCCTCTTCAATTGCTTGTTATCGCAGGGGCTCCCAATGCTTTCCTCTCCAGGTGGGATATGCACACTTCCAGGAATCGCGCATGTTTTGTGGGGCAAAGTGGAGACCATCTTTTCATAATCTTCGCCATGCTCAACCAAATTACCTGCATGCCAGAACAAAGATGTTGCCGAAAGAATATATCATTTCTCATTTTTCATGTTGTCCACATAAAGCAAGCATTAACCATATTAGTCACTGCATTTTTATTGTTACTAATCCACAAGCCCACTACACATTCGAAACCTCCACAAACATTTTTATTTAAGATAGCAGATAGTTCTACCCATATGATTTTAACAACATCACGCGAGAAAAATAAATGATCAACGCTTTCATTTTATGCACATAGTAAGCAAGATTCATCAAGAATTGTTTGTCGCTTCATCAAGTTATCTCTAGTAAAAAATTTGTTATTGGATAGTAACATATGAAAACTTGCACCCTAGGAGGTACATGAAAACTCCACACTGCAGGTGAGTATATGGGAATGATCCCTCTAAAATTAAGAATTGCATAACGAGATTGAGCAGAGTATTGACCAGATTTATGAAGCTCCCATACCATGGAATCTCAGATATCAGAAAAATTAATAGAAGCATCAATCTGCTCTAATTGATGCCAATGATCCATCATTCTAGCATTGAAAACCCTCCTAAAGGTGAGCTTCAGTTGCTGCCCATCCCACACTTCCTAATAGTAATACCCTGCTGATTGTACACAAAATAGAGGTCCCATGATAGAATTTCCAAGCTAGTATGACCAAACCACTGGTCCTCACAGAACCTGACTTTGCTTCCATCACCAATTACCCACTTATACCCCATTTTTGTGGCCTTAGAAGCCCACAATACCCTCTCCCAAATGGAGAGGCATTGTCCATTCTACATCCAAAGATGTTTGGATTCATTGTATCATATTTAGAATCAACAATTTGTTTCCAGACTTTGTTATCATCCATGTTATATATTTTTATCCAAGAGGCCAACAAGCACATATTCATCTCTCTAATATTTGGAATTCCCAACCCTCCCCCATTTTCCTTTCTCAAAGTCACAAAATCCCAGTTGGCTAAATGATATTTATTGTGCCCCTCATAATTGTCCCACAAGCAATGTGCCATTTGAGAATTAATGCCCAGATGGCCCAAGCTGGGAACTTAATGGCATAGAGCAAGTAAATGGGGATACTAGCAAGGCATGATATAATCAAGGTAATCATAGCTGAATAGGACAGTAATCTGCCCCTCCAGCAGCCTGCCCTTTTGAGGATTTGATCATTAATGGGTTGTAGGTCCCGTTTTCCCAGTTTACGGAAATGCAAAGGGACACCCGAACACTTTAGAGGGAAAGAACTTACTTTGCATCCGAAAACCTGAGCCAAGACATCAATTTGCTCCTATGGAATATTAATAGGAACCAAGTCACATTTGCTGAAATTTATTCTCATTCCAAATAGTTGTTCATACACAGACAATAACCACTTAATATTCCGAGAGGAATTCAAATTATTTTCTAGGAACAAAAGGGTATCATCGAGGTCATCTGTAAACTAATGATCCCTTCCGGTTTAAATCTAGTGAGCAAACCAGAAATGAGCCCTTGCCTTGCAGCTCTATTGAGCATTTTGGAGAAGACATCCACCACCATGTTAAAAAGAATTGGGGAGGAGAGGATCTCCCTTCCTAAACCCTTTGCATGGAAGGAAGAAATTACTATTTTGATCATTAATTCTAATACCCACCGATCCCCCATGTATTAAGCAATGAATTATATCTATCCATTTCTCGCTAAAGCCCCTCCGTCTTAGCATCTCTTCTAGGAAAGCAAGATCGACCTTGTCGTATGCTTTCTCATAATCTAGTTTTAACACTATCCCTTCTTCTTTGTTGTGGTGCACATCATGTATTACTTCATGGGCTGTAACTACACTCTCCAGGATGTATCTACCTCTAATAAAGGCTGTCTGATTAGAAGAAATCAACCTATCCACACAAATACCCATCCTGTTAGTACATGCTTTGGAAAAGATTTTAAACAACAGTTAGCCAGAGCAATTGGTATGAACTTTTTCAGATTTCTAGCATCCGCTTCTTTCTGAATTAAAGTTACCAGACTGAAATTCAATCTGAACAAGTCAATTGAATTATTATCGAAGTCTCTAAAGAGATTGAGCAATTCATTTTGGATTGTATCCCAAAATTTCTGGTAGAACAAAAAAGTAAAACCATCTAGGCCTAGCTGCATACGACCCAAAAACTGCCTCTTTAATCTCATCCTCCGTAAAAGGTGCATCTAGCATGTCATTTTCTTCGTTTGATACCAAATCTTGTGGATCCCAAAAGGAATCCATCAAGGAGATTTCTAATCTATCTTCTTTCCCAAAAATATTTTTATAATATTATACCGGCAAATTAAGCATATCCTTCGTTTCACTCACCTCAGAGCCTAGAAGCCCTTCTAACACCGCAATTTTTTTTCCTTCTCCTTTGATTTGCTACTGCGTGAAAATTTGTGGTGTTCCTGTCTCTTCTAAAATCTCTCTCTCTCTCTATCTCTATCTCTCTCTCTCTCTCTCTCTCTCTCTCTCTCTCTCTCTATCTATCTATCTATCTATCTATCTATCTATCCATCTATCTATCTATCTATGCCTTGCTTTTATTTCTTCATGTGCATAGATAGAATTGATTTCCTTAGCAATTTCTTTCATTCTCCTTATCTCCTCTGACAGCAAAGCTTGTGACTCAGACATAATATCTAAGCAATCAAACTCCGCAATAAGTTGTTTTTTCATTTTGTTTTGTGCTGATCACTACCCTGAGGATGGGTCTTCGATGTGATAGTGGTAGCAGCTTCTGGAGCATGTCCATGGGATGTGTGTTTAGGATCTCC
The DNA here is from genome assembly GCF_022539505.1 of Lolium rigidum. Lineage (NCBI taxonomy): Eukaryota > Viridiplantae > Streptophyta > Magnoliopsida > Poales > Poaceae > Lolium > Lolium rigidum. Next base: position 94,247,461 of record NC_061513.1, read on the forward strand.
TAGACTGGATGTGGGTTTCCGATTTATCATATGGTGACTCGGTTATGCCACTGCGTGTAGCTGTCCACGTGTAGTTGTGAGTGTAGGGCATTAGGCCATGATGGCATGAACTCCCCCATTAACGGGTTTGTAAGGGTTGTGTGGTTGCTTTTAAGATTTTTAACGTATGCTTTTGCAAGACTATTATTGATTTCGTATGCATCATTTTGATATAGAGGCTTAGATGTCTCATCCTAATTTTTTTTTAAGAAGTTACGTTTTCATGCATGCTCATGGAAGCAGGTAGCTAGCTGGCAGGTCACATGCACGTACATGAGAATATAGCGCGGATAAAAAGGGAGGAAAATTGCAAAAGGGAGTAACTGGTCTGGTAAGATGTCCGAGATATTCTGGAGAAACCTTGAGACCGTTCTGGTGAATGAGATGGGCATCGACGGAGTGCGGCAACGTGCACGCTGACATATGTTTACTGACCAGATATCTCCATCAGAGACTTGGAACACTTCCATCCCCAGTAGCCAGTAACTGATGGTCAAGTTATGTAGTGCAAGTGCATTTTTTTTTTGCCGAAAACCGCGTTGCAGCAACACGACATGAACTTAGCTGTCAACTATGTTTATATGATATGAGGTAGATAGTCACTTCGTTAGAAGAGGCGCATGCACATATGAGGCCTCACGTGTAGCACGTATGATTAACTGGGAGATGCATAATCTGTATACTAGTAGTTACTATCACTATTGTACTTCAGAATGGGCAGAGATCGTGTTCAACAAAATTAAAAGAATGACTAATTGACAGAACATGCTGTAATGCAGTAGGTCAGCCAAGTAGTAAGGAGCTGAGTAACATATTTTTACTACATCGACCTATCAAAGATATGTCAAAGTCTACTGTCAATTGGGTCAACAAAACATGCGGTAGCTGACTCCAAATTCGAGCTCTTCCTAGTACAAGTAACGATCGAGATTTAACTGGTCTACGAGAGAAACGAACCTATATTGTTGTTATCTCGTAGCAAAGCTGAAATAATACCCCGCGGACTACGTTTTAGTACTATCCGTGTTATGGCAATGCGTGGTGGGACGAGGTCCTTCAATCATTTTCCTTTTTCTGAATGAGACGGATGAGCATCTGAGTACAACAGTACAAAAGGAAATTTGTCTAGTTTGCCTCCTTTCATTGCCCGATACTTTGATAGGGTCTTCAGTCGCAGATTCTCGATATTCATCTTCTTCTGGAAAACAATGTAAGCATGTTTATAATGTTTGTACGGTTCCGTGTCAATAAGCTTATCCATTTAACTCCACGAGAACAAATGTCCACATAGATGTACGACCAAAAATCTTGGTGAAGTATGTTGAACTGTTGGCTGAGTTTGGTATTTTGGTCAAAAAAGTCCACCATGATAATCATCCACAGTGGTACAAAGAACACGAGTTGTTAGCATAGAACCACCACATTCGCAGCTAAATCTTTATTTTGGTATCACTTTATGTTTTGGGTGTAAAAAACCACTAGATTTTGACGAGGTTTTGTCAAATAGCACTAATCCCGAATTGATAACAAATTGACACCGTTTCTAACCTGTTGGGCCCAGTTGTCAGGTCCAATTTGCTGAGGTGGACTAGAGCCCAACAACACTAAAAATAAATGAAAACAACAAAAAAATAGAGGAGGAGCCCCAACCGTATCCCCATCCCCGTCCCGACACCACCGTCGCCGTACTCCGCCGCCACCAGCGAGGCGGGCCGCCGCCACACGACTGCGAGGAAGGCTGCCGCCGCACGCCGGCGAGGATGGCCGCCGCCGTACTCCGCCGCCACCAGTGAGGCGGGGCGCCGCCGCACACCTGCGAGGAAGCTGCCGCTCCGTCGCGCGTCGTGGCCCGCTGAGTACACGGCTACGGCGGAGCAGGGTGCATCCTCTTCGGAGTCTGTCGTGATGCATGAATAGTTTAGTGTTTTTTGTGAAAATGTCAGCAAAATGTGGTAGTTTTTTTGCTTCCGAAACACAAAGTGGTACCAAAATCGATATTTAGCTGAGAATATGGTGGTTTTGTGCTAACAACTCCAAAGAACACTAAAGTAATAAAATAAAAAATAGGTCCTTACACCACCTCGCGATGATTACAAACACTAGCACGAACCCAAGGCGCGTCATCATCCTCTCCCTCTATCACCGGAGCCGAGTAAAGTTTTACGTATAGTAGAGCTTCTTGTCATAAACAAACGGCAAGTCATCGTGTTAAGGCCACAAAGAAACAGTGCACCGGAGCAACAGCTATCGCCAAAGATTATAACTGGACAACATCTAGCAGTGTGCCCTAACATAAAGGGGCTCACTACCAGTGCGTCTAATAGAAGTATGCACGGTGGGCACGCGACCAGTATCTAGAATATTCGCCGCGTGTAGCGAGGGCACGCAAGCCGTATTGAATACCGCTGGCGCGTTACCACTAGCGACAGGGGCCGCGACTATAATATCCAAGTTTCACATGTTGCTGATAGTGTTTTTCCCTAATAGTGATATTACAAAAACTTCATAATTTTGTAATCAAATAATAACTATGCCATTGGTGAATCCGCAATTATATGATGACGCTTTACCTTTATTGAGTTTCAAGTTGTTTGCATCACTCATGATGTATTTTATCTCTTTACAGTTTATTCACTATTGCTTTGTTCATAACTCAACATCAACAATTGCTTTCATCTCACTTTAGTTTAGATTAAGAATAACTCGCAATATCTCTTAGTGAAATTAACAATGGGAAATTAAACTTTTACCAAATAGGTCCACCACCGTAGTTTGGTACTCTTACTTTTCGAAACTAGCAACTCATGGCATATGCACTTGTAGCCATCATGCTGTTTTATGGTGCCGTTGTCGTGGAGCTAAGCGTTTTTGTTTTGTTTCAAGTTATTATATTTCATTATATATACTTAGTTGTTTGCATGTTCTAGGAACATGGCTATGTATGAGCACCAGCACAAACATGCCACTCTCAAGGACTTCGGAGGACCACCTATCGATGCTTCTATAAGAGCACCTCCGATGGTAAACACTGATGAGTATGAGGTTGACCCCATACTACTTGCTATACTGCACAATAGGAAAATATTTGTGAGTGAACATGATACGGAAGATCAGTATGCTCATATTGATCAAATTAGTTGTATATGCGAGACCTTTAAGTTGAATATTTTTAATTATGAGGAAATGAAATTAATTTTTTATTCATACACTTTCTAAAAATAGGCACTCACTTGGTATAAATCTTTGTACGCAAAAACAAGTGACACCTATAAATCTTCATAATCAAGCCCACCATCATCCTCCTCTTTGTTATTTCTACTTACTCATTGTTGTCATTAACATCCGTATCAATATTATCTAAAAACAGGACATCATCACCATCCTCTACATCATAGTCACTATCATAAAATTAGAGCCAGTCTCATCGCCATCTGCATCTGCAATATCTTCACTTTCATCCACTGCTGCATATCCCATTGCAGATGAGCTAGGAATGTTATGGATTTGAACCTTTACGGCACCTTTATCTGCTGCATGTGGGTTTGAAAATGGGGATTGAATTTGTACAATTACTTCTTCTCTAAGACCCTTGAGGAAACTAGTGTGATTCACCATGAGGCACAAATTTTTGTCATCCATCACAGCAGCTGTCATTGAAAGGATGTGAGAATCAGTCTCAATGCAACAGAGGCCACCGATTAGATCTTTCCTAGGAAGGCACCAATATATTTTTCGACAAAGAGTATATGTTAATATCGCGGAGATACCAATTATGCCTAGCCTCTGCAACAACGCATTGCCCTAGAGGCATTACGGATGCACAGGACCCAAAAAACAAAGAAGAATTACAAAAAGAAAAGTCCCGCTACAGTAATCTATTCCTTGAAACAACGATACTAAGAGCATCTCTAGTCGCGTCCCCCAAACCGTCCCCCAAAGGGATTTGGGGCGCGCCGGACAAAAAACGTTCCCAGCCGCGTCCCCCAAAGCCACTTTTTGTCCGGCGCGCCCTAATACGGTGTCCGGCGCCTCGAGGTCATCCCCGCCCCATAGGGGACGCTCCGGGCACGCCAGACACAACGAAAAGAGAGGCGGGCTCCCACATGTCGGCAACTATTTCCATAAACCGTTGGTTCGTGCTTTTTTTTCGTCGCTCATTCCCTCCCGCGCCTCCCACCACTCCGCCGCCGCTGGATTTGTCGGCCGTTTCGACGACTGATCTCTTCTGAGAGTCGCCACCGTCGTCGCGGCTGGCACTCTCGCCGGTCGTTCCGCCGCCGCCACTTTGCCTGTGCGTCCTAGAATGCGGCGTAAAATCCACCCCACTTCCGTGCACACAAGTTGCTCGACGACTTGCCAGGTACGCGCGATTGGCCGTTGTTTGTTGCCTCGTCTAACGCGGCGCAATTTTAACCATTGATTTTGCTTCAGACATGGATAGCGATGACGAGATGATTGCCCAACTGCTGGAGGACGAGCAAGCCTTCGACGACGACCTCTGGGAGCATTTGCTGATCATCGCGGCCCTCCAGGATGTGCTTAACACCAAGGCGGAGAAGAGTAAGAGGCCGCGCCGCGGAGGATCAAGGCCGGGGAGAAAGAAGTCGAAGCCCCGGCATAGGATGGAGGTGCATACCATGCTGCACAACGACTACTTCGCAGATGACGCAACACATGCCAATAATTTTTGGCGCCGGTATAGGATGAGCAAGGGTCTGTTCATGAATATCCTCCACGGCTTTCGAGAGTTCGACCCCTACTTCAAGCTCAAGCACGACGCTGTAGGCGATGTCGGGTTCTCGTCGATTCAGAAGTGCACCGCTGCCATGAGGATGCTTGCATATGGAGCACCTGCCGATACACAGGATGACTACCTTCGCATGAGTGAGTCTACTGCCATTGAGTGCATCCACAAGTTTTGTCGAGCTGTGGAGGGAAAGTTTGGCAAATACTACTTGAGAGGGCCAACTGAGGAAGAGACTGCAACGATCATGGCACAAAATGCTGCCAGAGGCTTCCCTTGAATGCTTGGAAGCATCGATTGCATGCACTAGTCATGAAAGAACTTCCCGTTTGCTTGGCAAGGTATATACAAATGACGTCATGGATATTGCAGTGTGGTGCTTGAAGCTGTGGCAGATTATGACCTGTGGATTTGGCATTCTTTTTTTGGCATGACGGGATCACACAATGACGTCAACGTGTTGCAGTAGTCTCCGGTGTTCAGCAGACTAGTGAAAGGTCATGCTCCACCATGCAACTATGTGGTCAATGGCCACCAATATACCAAAGGCTATTATCTAGCAGATGGTATGTATCCAGAATGGGCCACTTTTGTCAAAACAATCTCGAATCCATTAGGTCAGAAGAATTTCTACTTTGCTTCGCGACAGGAGGCTTGCAGGAAGGATGTCGAGCGGGCATTTGGTGTGCTTCAAGCTCAATTTGCAATAGTCCAGTATCCTGCTCTAAGCTGGTCTCAGGACCAAATGTGGGAGGTGATGCAGGCTTGTGTGATCATGCACAACATGATCATCGAGGATGACCACAAGAATCATGCAAGGACACATATTGGTCCCTATGAGTGTCAGAGCCCTCTTGCGGAGGTTGATCATGAGTTGCCTGTAGATTTTGCTGATTTCCTCGCCATGCACGCAGAGATCCGTGACAGCAATGTTCACGAGCAACTTCAAGCTGATCTCGTTGAGTATTTGTGGAGGATCAAAGGATTATCAGCAAATGCCACGACACCTTGATCTAGCCATATTTATTACATTTGTTAAGTTGTTTTATTGTTTGTTGTATTTTAATTTGAAAACAATCTCGGAAACATATTTATTTGTATGCTATATTTAACGTTTGGGGGCGGCATTTGGGGGACGCGACTGGGGAGCGACGTCCCCCAAACGCGACACGAACAAAACATGTCCCTCAAACGCTCAATCTGGCGCCCTTTGGGGGATGGTTTGGGGGACGCGACTGGAGATGCTCTAACACCACCAAGACAGTACCAGAAGTTTAGCTTCTCCAAAAGGGACGTCTCCAAGAAGGAAACAGTGCACAAGCTCCATCGTCGTCCAATCATAGATCTTAAGTTTTCACCCTGAAGAAAATCGTCACTCTCAAAACAATGCCTTTAACAAGGACATTGTCAGGCACAACCAATTAAGGCCAGACCTTGGATTTTCAACCTGAGAGGTAAGACTTTGAAATTCTCTTGTGTAGTCGCCCCCACTTGCATACCACTGCTTCAAGTCACGAATCACCAAGCTAAATCCTCATCACCACCCTGACTCAAACCACCATAGCTAGTCTTCAAATCTGGTCTTCCATGTCATTCTCCGCCAGCACCACGGAACGAAAACGTGCCCCATTATATTAATGGCCAGCAGAGCTTCAAAGCGCTCCCTTTGAAACCAAATGGCCAGAGAAAAACACGGGTGCACATGAACAAATTTCACCCGATCCAGCTATCTCCAGGCATGTCATCTATTTGGAATTCGCGGGCCGAGCCTTCCAGAAAACGACAGTCCAGCCAGATCGTTGGAGATGCGCAACCGGCGGATCTGTAGGATAACGTTGCATAGAAAACAAAAATTTTCCTACCGCGAACACGCAATCCAAGCCAAGATGCAATCTAGAAGACGGTAGCAACGAGGGAGTATCGAGTCTCACCCTTGAAGAGATTCCAAAGCCTACAAGATGAGGCTCTTGTTGCTGCGGTAGACGTTCACTTGCCGCTTGCAAAAGCGCGTAGAAGATCTTGATCACGATCGGTTCCGGCGCCACGAACGGGCAGCACCTCCGTACTCGGTCACACGTTCGGTTGTTGATGAAGACGACGTCCACCTCCCCGTTCCAGTGGGCAGCGGAAGTAGTAGCTCCTCTTGAATCCGACAGCACGACGGCGTGGTGTCGGTGGCGGTGTAGAAGTCCGGCGGAGCTTCGCTAAGCTATGCGGGATGTGGAGGAGCGGGCGGCTAGGGTTTGGGGAGAGGGGGGGCGCCGGCCTCTAAGGGGTGCGGCCACCTTGGTGGTTCTTTGGTGGCCGGCCCCCTCCCCTTGGTCCCTCATTATATAGGTGGAACCCCAAGAGGTGGTGTCCAAGTCTTCGAATAAGACCCGAACCAAATCCTTCCATAGGAGGGGCAATCCTAGCCCAACTAGGACTCCCACCCAAAGGTGGGATTCCCACCTCCCATGTGGGGGTGGCCGGCCCCCTAGGGGGAGTCCACTTGGGACTCCTCCCCCACTAGGGTTGGCCGGCCATGGAGGTGGAGTCCCTTGTGGACTCCACCTTCCTTGGTGGTTTCTTCCGGACTTTTCTAGAACCTTCTAGAACCTTCCATAGAACCTTCCGCGACATTTTATTCACATAAAATGACATCCTATATATGAATCTTATTCTCCGGACCATTCCGGAACTCCTCGTGATGTCCGGGATCACATCCGGGACTTCGAACAAATATTCGAACTCCATTCCATAATTCAAGTACTACCATTTCAACATCCAACTTTAAGTGTGTCACCCTACGGTTCGAGAACTATGCGGACATGGTTGAGTACTCACTCCGACCAATAACCAATAGCGGGATCCGGAGATCCATAATGGCTCCCACATATTCAACGATGACTTTAGTGATCGAATGAACCATTCACATACATTACCAATTCCCTTTGTCTCGCGATATTTTTACTTGTCCGAGGTTTGATCTTCGGTATCATTCTATACCTTGTTCAACCTCGTCTCCTGACAAGTACTCTTTACTCGTATCGTGGTATGTGGTCTCTTATGAACTCATTCATATGCTTGCAAGACATTAGACGACATTCCACCGAGAGGGCCCAGAGTATATCTATCCGTCATCGGGATGGACAAATCCCACTTGTTGATCCATATGCCTCAACTCATACTTTCCGGATACTTAATCCCACCTTTATAGCCACCCATTTACGCAGTGGTGTTTGGTGTAATCAAAGTACCTTTCCGGTATAAGTGATTTATATGATCTCATGGTCATAAGGACTAGGTAACTATGTATCGAAAGCTTATAGCAAATAACTTAATGACGAGATCTTATGCTACGCTTAATTGGGTGTGTCCATTACATCATTCATATAATGATATAACCTTGTTATTAATAACATCCAATGTTCATGATTATGAAACTAATCATCCATTAATCAACAAGCTAGTTTAAGAGGCATACTAGGGACTTCTTGTTTGTCTACATATCACACATGTACTAATGTTTCGGTTAATACAATTCTAGCATGATATATAAACATTTATCATAAACATAGAGATATAAATAATAACTACTTTTATTATTGCCTCTAGGGCATATCTCCTTCGATCTCCCACTTGCACTAGAGTCAATAATCTAGATTACATTGTAATATACCTAACACCCATGGCATTCGGGTGTTGGTCATGCTTTGCCCTAGGGAGAGCTTTAGTCAACGGATCTGCTACATTCGGATCAGTGTGTACTTTGCAAATCTTTACTTCTCCATCTTCGATGTACTCGCGAATCGAGTGGTAACGCAGCTTGATATGCTTCAGCCTCTTGTGTGACCTTGGTTCTTGTGCATTGGCGATGGCACCCATGTTATCACGAGTAAATGATTAATGGGTCCAATGCACTAGGAACCACACCGAGCTCTACAATGAACCTCTTCATCCATACCGCTTCGATGAAGCCTCCGAAGCCGCTATGTACTCGATTACGTTGAAGACTTCGCCACCGTGCACCGCTTCGAGCTTGCCCAGCTTCTTGCAGCACCATTCAATATAAACACGTACCCGATTGTGACTTAGAGTCATCGGGATCGGTGTTCCAACTTGCATCGGTGTAACTTGTTACAACGAGCTCTTGGTCACCTCCATAACAAAGAAACATATCCTTAGTTCTTTTCAAGTACTTCGGGATATTCTTGACCGCTGTCCGAGTGTTCCATTCCTGGATCACTTTGATATCTGCTAGTCAAACTAACGGCATGCGCTATATCCGGTCTTGTACATAGCATGGCATACATAATAGAGCCCTACTGCCGAAGCATAGGGGATTTGATTCATCCTTTCTCTTTCTTACTGCCGTAGCCGGTCCTTGAGTCTTACTCAAGACCTTGCACTAGTAACATAGGTAAAAACCCTTTCTTACTTTCGTCCATTCTAAACTTCTTTAGAATCTTGTCCAGGTATGTACTCTGTGATAGCCCTATTAGGCGTCTTGATCTATCTCTATAAATCTTGATGCCTAATATATATGATGCTTCACCAAGGTCTTTCATTGAAAAACTATTATTCAAATAACCTTTTACATCTGCTTAATAGTTCTATATCATTCCCGATCAATAATATGTCATCTACATATAATATCAGGAATGCTACGGAGCTCCCACTCACTTTCTTGTAAATACGAGGCCTCTCCATGACACTCGTATAAACCCGAAGTCTTTGATCACCTTATCAAAGCGTCGGTTCCAACTTCTCGATGCTTGCTTCAGTCCATAGATTGAACGCTGAAGTTTGCATACTTTGTCGGCATTTTTAGGATCAACAAAACCTTTGGGTTGTACCATATACAACTCTTCCTCAATGTCTCCATTAAGGAACGCCGTTTTGACATCCATCCGCCAAATCTCATAATCGAAAAATGCAGCTATTGCTAACAAAATCCTCACAGATTTTAGCTTCGCTACGGGTGAGAAAGTCTCATCGTAGTCAATTCCTTGAATTTGTCGGAAACCCTTTGCGACAAGTCGAGCTTTATAGACGAGTAATATTACCATCGGCATCTGTTTTTCTCTTGAAGATCCATTTATTCTCGACGGCCTTTCGGCTATCGGGTAAGTCTACCAAAGTCCATACTTTGTTATCATACATGGATCCCATTTCGGATTTCATGGCCTCTTGCCATTTGTTGGAATCCGGGCTCATCATCGCTTCTTCATACGTCGCGGGGTCCTCATCATTGTTATCCACAATCATGACATTTAGACAAGGATCATACCAATCAGGAGTGGCACGTTCCCTTGTCGATCTGCGAGGTTCAATAGTTTCCTCGTTCGAAGTTTCATGATCATTATCATTAGCTTCCTCTGTTGCCGGTGTAGGCGGTACAGGTACATCTTCCGGTATTGCGCTACTCTGATCAACGAGTATAGATTCATTAATCTCATCGAGTTCTACTTTTCTTCCAGTCACTTCTTTAGTGAGAAATTCTTTCTCAAGAAAGGTTCCATTCTTAGCAACAAAGATTTTGCCTTCGGATCTGTGATAGAAAGTGTACCCTATAGTTTCCTTAGGGTATCCTATGAAGACGCATTTCTCCGCTTTGGGTTCTAGCTTGTCCGGTTGTAACTTTTTTACATAGGCTTCGCAACCCCAAACTTTAAGGAACGACGACTTAGGTTTCTTATTAAACCATAATTCATACGGTGTCGTTTCTACGGATTTTGATGGTGCTCTATTTAAAGTGAATGCGGCTGTCTCTAATGCATAACTCCAAAATGATAACGGCAAATCAGTAAGAGACATCATAGAACGAACCATATCTAAGAGAGTTCGATTACGACGTTCGGACACACCGTTTCGTTGTGGTGTTCCCGGCGGTGTCAATTGTGAAAGTATTCCGCATTTCTTTAAATGCATGCCAAACTCATAACTCAGATATTCTCCTCCGCGATCAGATCGTAGAAATTTAATCTTCTTGTTACGTTGATTTTCTACTTCACTTTGGAATTCCTTAAACTTCTCAAAAGTTTCGGATTTATGTTTCATGAAATAGATATACCCATATCTACTCAGATCATCCGTGAAGGTTAGAACATAACGATAACCACCGCGCGATGCTACACTCATTGGTCCGCACACATCGGTATGTATGATTTCCAATAAGTCGGTAGCTCACTCCATCATACCGAGAAAATGGAGTCTTAGTCATTTTTCCCATTAGACATGCTTCGCATCTATCAAGTGACTCAAAGTCAAGTGATTCAAGTAATCCATCGGTATGGAGTTTCTTCATGCGTTTCACTCCAATATGACCAAGACGACGAGTGCCACATATAAGTAGAATTATCATTAAGTTTAATTCGCTTAGCATCAATGTTATGTATATGCGTATCACTACTATCGAGATCTAACAGAAATAAGCCATTCTTTTGTGGTGCTCGACCATAAAAGATATTATTCATAAAAATAGAACAACCATTATTCTCAGACTTGAATGAATAACCGTCTTGCATTAAACAAGATCCGGATATAATGTTCATGCTCAACGCAGGTACATAATAACAATTATTTAGGCTTAAAACTAATCCCGAAGGTAGATGTAGAGGAAGTGTGCCGACTGCGATCACATTGACCTTGGATCCGTTTCCAACGCGCATCGTCACTTCATCTTTCAGCGGTTGTCGTTTATTCTTTAGTTCCTGTTTCGAGTTACAAATATGAGCAACCGAACCGGTATCAAATACCCGGGTACTAGAACGAGAACTAGTGAGATAAACATCTATAACATGTATATCGGATATACCTTCTTTCTTCTTCTTGACAAGGCCGCTCTTCGGATCTGCCAAATACTTGGAGCAATTACGCTTCCAGTGTCCCTTTTCCTTGCGGTAATAGCACTCGGCATCGGGCTTAGGGCCGTTCTTAGGTTTCATAGGAGGCGTGGCAGCTTTCTTGCCACCCTTCTTGAATTTTCCCTTAGACTTGCCTCGTTTCTTGAAGCTCGGTGGTCTTGTTGACCATCAACACTTGGTGCTCTTTCTTGATCTCAATCTCGGCGGCTTTTAGCATGCCAAAGAGTTCGAGTAACTCCTTGTTCATGTTCTGCATATTGTAGTTCATCACAAAGTTCTTATAACTTGGTGGCGGTGATTGAAGGACACGATTAATCCCCGGTCTGTTAGGAATCACTATTCCCAAGTCACCGAGTTTCTTCGCATGCCCGGTCATGGCGAGCATGTGCTCACTAATGGAGCTGCCTTCTTCCATCATACCAGCTGAAGAAATGTTTCGATGCTTCATAGCATTCCACGGCCGCATGAGTCTCAAAAATAGCTTTCAGCTCATTCATCAACTCATGAGGATCGTGGTGCTCAAAACGTTTTTGAAGATCGGATTCCAAACTGCACAGGATGGCACACTGAACTTGAGAGTACCGAGTTTTCCGAGTTTCGTAAACAGCTTTTACTTCATCGGTTTCAGTTTCTGCAGGAGGGTCACCTAGCGGTGCATCAAGCACATATTGCAGATTTCCGCCAGAGAGGAAGATCCTCACATGACGGAACCAGTCGGTGAAGTTGCTACCGTTGCTCTTAAGCTTTTCTTTCTCTAGGAATTGGTTAAAATTGATTGAGGACGCCATCTCTACAACATATATTTGCAATAGTTTAGACTAAGTTTATGACAAATTGAGTTCAAATTTTAATTCAACATAATTAAAAATCTAGGTGAACTCCCACTCAAAACAATATCCCTCGCATTGTCTTAGTGATCACACGAACCAAATCCATCGCACCTCAAATCGATCATCACGAGAAAAGGTGTAATTTCAATGGCGAACACTCAAAGTGTTCATCATATCAATCATATGATTCATGCTCTACCTTTCGGTATCACGTGTTCCGAGACCATGTCCGTACATGCTAGGCTCGTCAAGGCCACCTTAGTATCCGCATGTGCAAAAACTGTCTTGCACCCGTTGTAAGTACTTATCGAATCTATCACACCCGATCATCACGAGATGCTTCGAAACGATAAGACTTGATAACGGTGCTACTAAGGATGAACACTTTATTATCTTGAGATTTTAGTGAGGGATCATCTTATAATGCTACCGTCGCGATCTAAGCAAAATAAGATGCATAAAAGGATTAACATCACATGCAGTTCATATGTGATATGATATGGCCCTTTTGTCTTTGCGCCTTTGATCTTCATCTCCAAAGCACGGGCATGATCTCCATCATCTTCGGGCATGATCTCCATCATCGTCGGCGAAGCACCAAGGTCAATGGCGCCGTCTTCATGATTGTCCTCCATGTAGCAACTATTACAACTACTTTGAAATACTACTCAACATGAAATTTAAAGACAACCATAAGGCTCCTGCCGGTTGCCACAATACAATAATGATCATCTCATACATATTCATCATCACATTATGGCCATATCACATCACCAAACCCTGCAAAAACAAGTTAGACGCTCTCTAATTTGGTTTGCATATTTTACGTGGTTTAGGGTTTTCGATATAGATCTAATCTACCTACGAACATGAACCACAACGTTGATACTAATGTTGTCAATAGAAGAGTAAATTGAATCTTTACTATAGTAGGAGAGACGAGACACCCGCAAAGCCTCTTATGCAATACAAGTTGCATGTCGAACGAGGAACAAGTCTCATGAACGCGGTCATGTAAAGTTAGTCCGAGCCGCTTCATCCCACTATGCCATAAAGATGCAAAGTACTCAACTAAAGATAACAAGAGCATCAACGCCCACAAACCATTGTGTTCTACTCGTGCAACCATCTATGCATAGACACGGCTCCGATACCACTCGTAGGATAACGTTGCATAGAAAACAAAAATTTTCCTACCGCGAACACGCAATCCAAGCCAAGATGCAATCTAGAAGACGGTAGCAACGAGGGAGTATCGAGTCTCACCCTTGAAGAGATTCCAAAGCCTACAAGATGAGGCTCTTGTTGCTGCGGTAGACGTTCACTTGCCGCTTGCAAAAGCGCGTAGAAGATCTTGATCACGATCGGTTCCGGCGCCACGAACGGGCGGCACCTCCGTACTCGGTCACACGTTCGGTTGTTGATGAAGACGACGTCCACCTCCCCGTTCCGGCGGGCAGCGGAAGTAGTAGCTCCTCTTGAATCCGACAGCACGACGGCGTGGTGTCGGTGGCGGTGTAGAAGTCCGGCGGAGCTTCGCTAAGCTATGCGGGATGTGGAGGAGCGGGCGGCTAGGGTTTGGGGAGAGGGGGGGCGCCGGCCTCTAAGGGGTGCGGCCACCTTGGTGGTTCTTTGGTGGCCGGCCCCCTCCCCTTGGTCCCTCATTATATAGGTGGAACCCCAAGAGGTGGTGTCCAAGTCTTCGAATAAGACCCGAACCAAATCCTTCCATAGGAGGGGGCAATCCTAGCCCAACTAGGACTCCCACCCAAAGGTGGGATTCCCACCTCCCATGTGGGGGGTGGCCGGCCCCCTAAGGGGGAGTCCACTTGGGACTCCTCCCCCACTAGGGTTGGCCGGCCATGGAGGTGGAGTCCCTTGTGGACTCCACCTTCCTTGGTGGTTTCTTCCGGACTTTTCTAGAACCTTCTAGAACCTTCCATAGAACCTTCCGCGACATTTTATTCACATAAAATGACATCCTATATATGAATCTTATTCTCCGGACCATTCGGAACTCCTCGTGATGTCCGGGATCACATCCGGGACTTCGAACAAATATTCGAACTCCATTCCATAATTCAAGTACTACCATTTCAACATCCAACTTTAAGTGTGTCACCCTACGGTTCGAGAACTATGCGGACATGGTTGAGTACTCACTCCGACCAATAACCAATAGCGGGATCTGGAGATCCATAATGGCTCCCACATATTCAACGATGACTTTAGTGATCGAATGAACCATTCACATACATTACCAATTCCCTTTGTCTCGCGATATTTTTACTTGTCCGAGGTTTGATCTTCGGTATCATTCTATACCTTGTTCAACCTCGTCTCTCGACAAGTACTCTTTACTCGTATCGTGGTATGTGGTCTCTTATGAACTCATTCATATGCTTGCAAGACATTAGACGACATTCCACCGAGAGGGCCCGGAGTATATCTATCCGTCATCGGGATGGACAAATCCCATTGTTGATCCATATGCCTCAACTCATACTTTCCGGATACTTAATCCCACCTTTATAGCCACCCATTTACGCGGTGGTGTTTGGTGTAATCAAAGTACCTTTCCGGTATAAGTGATTTATATGATCTCATGGTCATAAGGACTAGGTAACTATGTATCGAAAGCTTATAGCAAATAACTTAATGACGAGATCTTATGCTACGCTTAATTGGGTGTGTCCATTACATCATTCATATAATGATATAACCTTGTTATTAATAACATCCAATGTTCATGATTATGAAACTAATCATCCATTAATCAACAAGCTAGTTTAAGAGGCATACTAGGGACTTCTTGTTTGTCTACATATCACACATGTACTAATGTTTCGGTTAATACAATTCTAGCATGATATATAAACATTTATCATAAACATAGAGATATAAATAATAACTACTTTTATTATTGCCTCTAGGGCATATCTCCTTCAGGATCATCATCTTCGCGCGAATTGAAACCTTAGGACAGCCACCTTTATTCGGGTGGACCAACAGCCCCCTCACCGCCGGCCGGCTTCCAGCGAACGGAAAGAGTGGGCCAACCCCTCCAGGCCCAGATCGAGCCCAAAGGATGGCCCTAGATCGGCCCATGCGCGGATCAATTGGATGCAGGCGCCTCTGTCAGGACCACGCCGCCGCCGACACAGTACCACGCACGCCGCCTCTGCCTCCTCCGCGCTTCGCTATCGCGCGACGGCGAGCGCCACCGCCCCGCCGCCATGACTCCACCTTCGCCAGAGGAAAGGACCCCCCCCCCCCGTGCGCGCGCTCGCGAAGGGAAATCGATGGGCCGCGCCAAACCCAGCATGTCGTCTTCGACAGCCAGGCGTGCCCGCCTCCGCCGGCAGCAGCCCTCGCGCACGAACGACCCGAGGCAGGCGGCGGCAGCGGCCGGCGGGAGGTATCTTGATCTGGCACTGACGGGTTGA
The DNA here is from genome assembly GCF_022539505.1 of Lolium rigidum. Lineage (NCBI taxonomy): Eukaryota > Viridiplantae > Streptophyta > Magnoliopsida > Poales > Poaceae > Lolium > Lolium rigidum. Next base: position 94,263,368 of record NC_061513.1, read on the forward strand.
GAGTCGCCTCCCGAACCTCCCTCGCACGAACGGCCCATTAGGAAAAAAAATTCCCTTAAAATGGAGAGAATTTCACTTTCCAGCCTCTAGGCACCAATATATATAGATATTCTGGATGTCATCTCATGTCCTACTTGCCTAAGAAGATCTTCAACCCACACGAGTGAAAATGTATCAGTAGAGCGGTTGTCAAAGAAATCCACACTCCCACTTTCATAGCAAAGATTGTCCTTGGGTCCACAAAAGAATCCATTGTGCACCAATTCAATGGTAAACTTGTCATGATCATCTACTCGAAATTCAGACAAAGTGTAAACAATTTTTACATGACAAGCCATAGCATTGTTTCTTTGTTTCTATTGCTTATAATGTTGAGCATGGACATACAACAGAACCTACTGCAGTACATGGAAGAGAAAGGCCACCAAATGGCAGGAGCTAACTAGCAAGAATGATACAGTGGATGAACTGAAGGATATGGAGCACTACGGCAGGAGCATGACGATACAGCAGCCATCCAGACTAGACTTACTGATTGGTAAGTGATACTCGTTGAATTCAGCTAACAGAATTAATCAAGTCAATTTCACCAAACACAACTGAATGTTAATACTGTGTTGTCCTATGTCAGACTTAGTGTTCATATTCAGTTATTGTTAACTTAATTCAAAATTCCATCTGGTAACTCCTTAATGCCGATAACAGTGATCATAGAACTGGATTATTGCAATGCAACTGCACATAATCTAACAATGGACATCACAAACCCTAACACTGCTAAAATCTCAACGAAATTTGATGACTTCATATGATGCTGAAACAGGACACCATCTTTTTTTTGCGAAACACAGTAGAATCAAAGGCGCTCATACATACGCGCACACACTCACCCCTATGAACGCACACACGCACACCCTACCCCTATGAGCACCTCCAAGATACTGCATCGAAGAATTGATCCGGCGGGTATTGAGATTTACGAAGTCACCACAGACGCCTCGCTGTCGACGGGAACATCGCCTCCCACTGGAGAATATTCCGCCTTTATGAAACACCAAAGTGTCAAATCTGGGATTTGAACTCTGGTGGGTTGGGGGTGCCACTGCCCTCCTAACCATCCAAACACAGGTTGATTCTCAAACAGGACACCATCTAAAGTCAAGATTTCTGCAAGAATCATGGGGGAAATGATGCCTACACACTATAAGTACCAACATCATCTCATTTCCATGGGGTGGGAGGGGGCAGTAATCGAAGTCATCCACAACGCCGCTGAGATAAGCCTTACGCCGAGATAAACCCGCATTGAGGTGCTCTAGGGAAGAACATTTTCACCGTACTGCGGAGGATCTTCGCGCCATTTGCGATGACAAGGATCATCGCCCATTGTCACTTGGTCGACGTCTCCGTCTCCACTGCCTCAGTCTCTGTGTACGTCGCCTACAAGCTCGCCTCCTTCCTCTGTACAAGGAAAATGATCGGGGGAAATCGGCAACTGCCCACTAAATCTGTGGCACAAGGGAAGGCAAACCTAGTTAAGCTAGATATACTACGCTACGATTTGTTTCGAACTACAGGGTTTTTTTGCTAAATAGTTATAATTGGGCCATAGCCAGGGTGGCGAACAAGTGTCAAGTTCTGTATAGTTTTGTATATTTTTGCACCCGAAATACAACTATTTGTACCACTGCATCACAACTTGCAAAAAGTTGTATGGATCTGCACCCAAATGACAACTTTTTGTATGCCTGGTGCAGTTACCTATCAATTATACTATGGATCCTTTTTTCCAAAAAGGGGAGAATCCTGCATCTGCCTGGTAGACTTCAGTATTACTTGAGGTACCAAAGATACATTTACTTGCCTGTAACAAACTCATGAAAACTTAAACGTTTTTTCATAAATGATGTTACTTTGAGTCATCAGAAAAGAAAAATAAGGGTTTTGTTGTGAAAGAGATATGGTAATTTTTTCTTGGTAAAATTTTATAGATATTTTGATATGAATTACATATGAAGACTGAAATGAGTAAACAAATACACTAGAATGCGTCCGGATACATATGATTCAGGAAAAAGCTAAAACATGGTATAATTGGGAACATATTATTTTCATCGAAGGAGCTGCGGGCTCCCAATTACTTTACTCTCTTAAATTCGAGCAACCACAAAAGTTGAGAAAGGAGGATGCGCCTGCAGAATACAGAGCTCATCCTTTTGTTATTTTCTTGCGTATGAAGCAGAAGGCTACCTTGGTTGTTTCTGTTTCTATTTGCAAATGTCCCTGTGCATAGCTAGGAGTAGTATTTAACAACGACTTGCTGTACGCCTGTACCGTGAACACCAAGTCCGCGAGACCGCGTAAAAGCGTGCCCCCCGGGTTACTGGTAACACTCGCAACCTCATCCTGGGCTGAGCTGCGCAGCTGCCACGACGCTTCCTCCTCTTTATAAGAGCTGAACCAAAGCTCCGTCCTCTACTTCCGCCACCAAAGCTGTCTTTCAACTCGCACCAACGAACTCACGCGCAGCACTGTGCACACGTGCTCTGGCAACTTAGCTCGCGAGGTGGCACCATGCAGGCGCCTAGCATCGTCAACGCGGACGGCAGCGCCGCCACTGGCTTCGGCTCGGCAGCGGCCGACGAGCAGTTCTACGACGCGGTCGTGAGGGAGCTGACGCGCGGGCAGGAGCTGACGGCGCTGCTGCAGGCGGAGGTGCTGCGGGCGCTACGCGGCCAGGGCCATGCCGAGGCCGCCGCCGCATTCATCCTGCAGGAGGTGTCCCGCGCCTTCACCTTCTGTATCTCCATCATGGACGGCTCCGCCCCGGCCCCCGCCGCCGCGCCATCCCACGCGACCGTTGCCACCGCCGCCGCCGCGCCACCCCACGCGACCGTTGCCACCGCCGCCGCCGCGGGCGCGCGCCGGGCTAGGGATGACGGCGCGCCAAGAAAGTGAGTCGTCTAGCTACTAGTATGCGTTGCCATTATAGAAGGAACAAGTCGATGAATGGATTATGTGTGGATCTAATTTGTTATTCAACAGAAGCATCATGACACCCTCGCCCAACTCGGATGGCTACGAGTGGAGGAAGTATGGCCAGAAGAGGATCATGGGGACAAGCTTCCCAAGGTTAGCTAATCAGTAATGGGATATATACTATATATTCTATCTTACTTATCTCAATAACTAACAAATGGATTAGTGATTAAGTTGCCATGTCGTTGTAAGAAGGACAAACAAAAGAACATGAAAGAAATGGCTAAGCGTAAGGTTTGGATCGTGGCGCTTCTAGACTAGAGTCAGCGCGTAGAAGGATAACAGAAAAAAAAACGTGGGTATATGTGATTGAGTATTCCGATTCTGGATACCAGCTTGAGATGGGGAACCTGGACAAACACAAAATGTTGCGCTCGCTTGACACGCAGCGACCTCGAAAAAGATCCCCACTTTACCCACACGTTTGAAAGCATCGCCGAAGTGAAATAGTGTCCATTCGAAGGGGAAGCAAAAGATAAAGTCAGTTTTCATGCTGACGCCTGTTTTCTTTTTCATTCAGGTTAGGAGGATGTTGTTTCCATCTCGCCAAAAGGGAATGTTTTTTTAACAAACCTTTCGTGCCCGATAGCTACGTTTTGTGGCGCGCGGGATTCTCGTGTGTTTTACGCTGTCTGCGTTTGGAGAGTACTAATTTGTCCTACTACTAGTATCATGTTAGAAGCGTCTAATTAGTCATTTGAAGCGACGTCACTAGCAACTAGTTAATCAATTTGAAGCGACGTCAGCACTAGCAGCCAGCTAGCCGCCATGTGCTAACATCAGATCACCTTATTAGTATACGTACACCTACATGTGTAGGATAAACAGATTGTATTTCTTACTCCCACTTGTATACACGCAGGTGCTACTTCCGATGCTGCTACCACCGCGAGCGCAGCTGCCCGGCGACGAAGCAGGTGCAGGAGCAGCACAGCAACGGCGGCCCCAGGATGTACCTCGTCATCTACGTCCACGAGCACACCTGCCACCGCACGTCGCCGGCCGTAGCGGAGCCTGAGGCGACCACAGGTAGTCCCACGGAGATGCTCGACTTCTCCGCCGCCGCGGGGTTCTCGCGGCAGCAACCGGGCGGCGTCGTGCAGCTGAGCAAGGAGGAGCTCGAGCAGCAGGTGCTCGTCTCCTCCCTCACCTGCGTGCTGCAGGGGAGACAGCTCTACCCCGGCGGCGGATCGCCGGAAGAATGGTCGTCGCAGGGACGCCCTCGCCAAGACGGCGCGCCCGTACCCGCTGTTTCCATCGAGACGTCGGCTGAGCTGCCGGCGTCGTTGGGCGATGATGACGGGCTGGATGTCATGGACTACGATGTGTCGGACACGATGTATTTCGGCGCATCCTCATCATATTCCTATGGAGGTGACCACGAACTGCTGCTTTGAGGGGTGCGTCAGTGCGTGAGCTAACGTGATCGATCATGTCGATCGATAATATACGTAGATCGAGTTTTGAGAGTCTACATGAGCGCGGCGGTTTTATCGTGTGTGTTTAGGAAGATGATGACAGAGCCACTCAGCCTACTTATTGTCAACTACTATCAGGTTTGATACAATGTAGGAGTACGTCTAAGTACGGGCCATACATATACAGTCACTCCCTAGCTATATACAAGTATTGTTCCAGTCTATGCAACTAAATCTTATGGTCTGCGTTGCTCAAGTCAAGTTTGATCAGGCTGAGGAGCGTCCAAATTGATATCTTCCACCAGTAGAAAAAGGGTCTATAGTTCAGGTTGCGAACCGGTTCTAGTCCCGATTATTTAACCGGAACTACAAAATAAGGACTAAAGGCTTTTTCTTTAGTCCCGATTGTCCACAACTCGGGAGTAAAGACCTTTCTGTCGGGCAAGTCGAGGGTTGGGGCTGAAGAATTTTTAGTTTTGGTTGGTAACATAAACCGGGACTAAAGGCCTGCACGTGTCGTGTGCGGTCTAGTGGAGTACCTTCTTTGTGTTTTCCATTCAAGCTAGTTTTTTTTTTAAATTTAATATTTTAGTAATTTAACCAATTTACTCTCTAACTACACTTAATCTCTAGTATCCGTAACCCATTCTCAAACTACTTCAGCACAAGCACATTTAACTTTTGAGTTCCTTCCGAACAAGCTTTCAAGTATACCAGCACACCTTATTGATACAATATTAGTATCATATCAATCGTATTGACCTTTTGGTCATGATGTCACACATTGATATTAGTATCATATAAAAAAATGGAAATACCTAAAATCTGAAGTTTTTCATATTTCCGTTTGGCAGTTTGAGAATCTAAAAATTGGCTTGAATTCGGATGTAACTTTTCGCGTATATATATTTTCATATATTAAACATTTTTATCAAGTTAGTATACAAAAGTTATAACCAGCAGTACAACAAGGATCTAGTTCCAAAATATCTGGCAAGAGCAAGACAAGTTAAGACGGATTAGCAACCTTGACATTCCGTTTTAAAGTAGAGACCTTACGAAGTTCGGAAATCAGGTATTAAAAGGGTAGCGTCATCTATTTAAAAAACTAAATGATTTCCCGAATAAATCTCGTATAGGGCAACATTAGGATGCTAAAATATTAGAACTAACAAGTCTGGACACACGAAGGTAAGAACCCAAACAGGAAACTGTATATTCGTATTAAAACTGGTTGATTATTCCACTGGTGGAGCATCTTTGTCGAAGGAAAGGGCAAAATCAACATGCTAATCCCTGTTCCATAATAGGAAGAAGCTCCTGGCAAGTCCCAAGCAGTCATTCGCTTGACTATACGTCGTTAGATAGATAAGATCTTTCCATCGAACTTTTTCATATAGATAATCATGCTGCTAGTCCGAAACTCCGAATGCTTCACCTACAATTCGAACTCGGGCGGGTGAGGTGTAGGCACCAAGCCAGCGCTTGGTTCTCGAAATAGGCTTTCGCCCCGCTATATTAATATAGCAACCAACCGATACAACAAGCACGCTAGGCTACAGCACAACCAAGCCCAAAAGGAAACACAGGAGAAAAGAAAGAGAAAACAAAGCCGACACCGGCAGCTTGACAAGAACAAAGATGACTCGCAACCGCTGCGCCCTTCAGAGAATGCCACCACACTCCTAGCACGCCGAGGCGCCGCGTATCAAGCAACACCTTCAACAAGGAAAGTGACGACGACGCCACTCCTGCCCGGACTAGTCCTAGGGTTTCCCCCGATACGCGGAAGGGATTGGGGAGGAGGGACTATCGACGCCCTTCAGGAAGGCAAGGCGACACCCGCGAGCGTCACCGCGTCAGTGTCGGGCCTGCCGACAAGATTTCTCCCGTCCACCAACCCACAAACCCGGACGAATCGACGTGCTCCACCAGACTTGCCGCCCACCAGCACACGCCACCGCGATCTTGAAGCCATCCACGTTGTCTCGCTATGGTCGCCGGAGTAGGGCCTAGACGTAGAGACGAGAGACAGCCGGGTCGGGGGTAGCAGCACCTCAGCCGAGCGGGAGGGAACTACCTCCACCGCCTTCGCGGTAGCCGATCGGACATGGCAGCGAGGTCAAACCCGCCTGGCCGGGCCCAAACAGGCCCGCAAAGACCTCACTACCACGTTGCAGCAGGCCGGCCGGAGTACCACCGCCACCCAGCCACCGCCGTCGCATCTACTCCACCTCCAGGGAGCATCACCGGCCCAGCCCCTCAGGGCCCCGAACTGGGCCCAGATCTGGGCCGAGCAGGCCCTGCCATGGCCGTCCGCCTACGCTGCTCCGCCACCAAGGGTCGCGCCGCCGCTCCTCCACCCACCCGCCGCACGGGAACCACCCCGCCGCGCCGGACCGCCGCCGCCGAGGTGCACCGCCGCCCGCCAGGGTCCCCACGCCCCCAGCGCAGCGACGGGTAGAGCCGAGCCCGCCACCGCCGGCACCGCCCAGGCAAGGGCCCGGCGGCTCCCGCCGACGGCGGCGGCAAGGGGGGGAGCGCGAGGAGAGGGGAGAGCCGGCCGGGGAAAGGGCGCGGCCCGACCGCCGCGGGGGGGGGGCGGGTCGCGGGAGAGGGGAGGGGGTTTTTTCTTCGAATATTATGAAGTTTGATAGTAGTCGATCGGGTTGCCTCTCGTCCAGCGCTTGGTTCTGACGGGTAGAGAAACTAGACTCGAGGTGATTTCCCAAATGTCATGGAAAAGTGAACCTCGAGGCCGCATGAAGATAATCTAAATCACTTGTTAAATTTCCATTTGATAATTATATGATACAAAACTCAGAGGTAATATACTATTATGTAGTTCTTTTTACAGCAAGTAATAATAGTAGTCTCTCCGATTCTTTCTACTTAATGCTAAAATAGATATATTTATATTAACGTTAAAGTAATATGAAGCGGATGGAGTATGCGATTCTATTTTTCTGAAAGGACGATGACATACCTGTCTCGTTCTCAAAACATCATGGCATGGCGAGACTAGGCATGTCATAACTGGCTGATGTTAACGAGTCAGGGGACAGATTTTCCAACATTCGTCGTGCGAGATTGCGACGATCTCGATTGCTTTAGCCCTAAGCTAGTGTGACCTTATCGATCGACCGACCGACCTGGTTGACCAGACGTAGTTTGCTTACTTTGTGGAGAGCCGCCAGCAATACAGACAGGTGCGTGCGTTGGGTGTGTGTGTGTGTGTGAAAGAAACCGTGAGTTAAGGAACGAAACCATCGCTTGCTCGATCGGTCAGCACATCATCCGAGTTCTCCTGTGGAAAGCTGTACGATGTCTGTTGTGTGCTTTGTCCGAAGGTGACGTCATGCGCGCGCGCGTCACGAAATGCCGCCGCGTCGGACGTCACCCGCGTTGCCGCCCGATCGATGGTGAGCATCTTCCCGGCCGGCCAGCACGTGATAATCATTCACCCACTGCTAAAACTAACACTACGGGAAAAACTTTCTTTGCCTTATATGCACGGCAAAGCTTTGCCGTGCGTGCCGCACGGCAAAGACCGCACGGTAAAGGCTTCTTTGCCGTACGCCTCGCCAATGTTGCATGGCAAAGGTCTTTGCCGTGCGACGCCGCACGGCAAAGATTGCTTCTTTGCCGTGTGCTAAATATGGTTTATCTAAAAAAAGCTCCAAACTGATCGGTCTGGGATTCGAACCTAGGACGCAGAGTAGAGAAAGCGTGCAACCTTGCCACTGAGCTAAGCGTTCGTTTGTTGATAACTATACCACACCACACCTTTTGAGCTGAGAAGAAATCCAGTTTTTACATCTTTACCGTGCGCTTACACTAGGCAAAGACTTGCTTTGCCGTGTGATTGTTAAAAACACTAGGCAAAGACTTGCTTTGCCGTGCGTTTGTTAAAAACACTAGGCAAAGGCGTGCACGGCGATGCCTTTTGTGCTTTGCCGTGTGCCAGCGTCTTTGCCGTGTAGCCTATCTTTACCGTGCGCTATGTTGGTTCTTTGCCGTTCAACTTTCTTTGCCGTGCGCTCTCTTCCGTTGTTGCCGTGAATCAAATCTTTGTCGTGCGCTCATGTCTGTGTTTGCCGTGGCCAAAATCTTTGCCGTGCGTTTTTCTACGTGCGCACGGCAAAGAAATCTTTGCCGTGCGGAAACACACGGCAAAGATGCAATGCACGGCAACTGCAGTTTTTCCCGTAGTGTAACATCTTCCTTCCTACGCGCTTCTATTGCGGGTCCCCTCTTTTTTCTTTCTTGTGGCCAAGCAAGCAGATTAGGGCGATTCAACTAACATTCATTTGAACTTTGCATTTCATTCAAAAATATTTATATCTATGCCAAATAGGAGTAAAGTTCAACTAAATTCAAACAAAAACTAGACCTAAATCTTCTCATCGTCGCGACGGCCGATGACGAACCACTCGTAGGCATCATCGTAGTCAGGCTTGTAGTCTTTGACGACCCCGCTAGGGTCGGCGTCACCGCTCTTCCAGCACCACCGTTGTGGCACATGAGGTCGAGGAGGTTGCATGTGCCCTCCATAGACAAGACGAGGCCAACAAACGGCGAGGCGCACCAACCTTCGTCGTTGCTTGCTAAGTCCGCTAGGGCCAGTGATAGCCCTGGTATGTCATTTGGGTCCTCAATGGCACGCATCGAGGCCACCCGTTGTGCGCGCTACTCCCTCCACTTTTAAACTAGTACATAGTGACACTATGGACACCAGACACCTAATATATCAATGTCAACGACACGATTACGGTTAAACAAATTTACGCGTGCCCATAGGATGTCGTGTCGGACAAACCCCATTTGGTCCGTACGCATTGCAATGGCTATTTTCAAAGCAAGTTTCCAATATTTGTGGCAACGGATATACTCCCTCCGATTCATATTAATTGGCTCAGCTTTGTTAGTTGAGTCAGTTAATTTGAATAGGAGGGAATGCATACATATATTTTGTTGATAAGCAGTCTCATCGTAAACAAACATTTTGAAAAATTTCGATGCCAAGTTTAGCAGCCCAATAGGCCCACGCGTGTAGCTGTAAGATCACGACACTCCCGTCTCTCTCTGGCTCCCGGACTCTCAAAAGACCAAACCCTAGTTGTAGGCCATCCACGGTATCCCGAGAAGACCCCGCTGCTGATCGTCCCGATCTCTTCTCCTCCTCCTTCTCGGAGGAAGAAGATTCATACCAAGAGATCGGGTGTCTCCTTTCTCGCGCGACATGACGAGGGAGTACACAACCCGTAGACCCAAGGAAGCTTCTCATCGAGCAAGACCAGGGTTGCCCGATCCTACCGCAACCTCAATGGACTTGTGAAAGGTCACAGATGTCGCCTAGAGGGGGGGGGGGGTGAATAGGCGATTTAAAACTTTTACGAGATGGGCTTAACAAATGCGGAATAAAACTAGTGTTTACTTTGTCAAGCCCAAAGCCTATATACTATTGTTCACCTATGTGCACCAACAACTTATTCTAAGCAATGGTTCACCTATGTGCACCAACAACTTAGGCTAAGCAATACAAGCAAGTATGTGATAGCAAGATATATATAACTTCAAGCACGATGGCTATCACAAGGTAAAGTGCATAAGTAAAGAGCTCGAGTATAGAGATAACCGAGGCACGCGGGAGACGATGATTTATCCCGGAGTTCACACTCTTGCGAGTGCTAATCTCCGGTGGAGAGGTGCGGTTGCTTAGTGCTCCCGAACGCCACAAGAGGCTCACCTTGAGGTGTGGTTGCTCGATGCACACCAACGCCACAAAGGCCTCACCCCAAGATGCGGTACTCACACCACACACCGAACGCCACGAAGGCGCCTCACCTAGATCTCCGGTGACCCTCGCCACAAAGGCCTAGGTCACGGTTCCACTAAGGGATTTCCTTCGAGGCGGAAACCGGGCCTTACACAAAGATTGGGGCACACATCCACAACTTAATTGGAGGCTCCCAACAAATCGCCACAAAGGCCTAGAATCCGTCTAGGGTTCCAAGAACCCAAGAGTAACAACCTTCTTGCTTTCACCTCCACGAATCACCGTGGAGAACTCAAACCGATGCACCAAATGCAATGGCAAGAACACCACAAAGATGCTCAAGTCCTTCTCTCTCAAATTCCAACAAAGCTACAAAAGCTATTGGGGGAATAAGAGAGGAAGAACAAAGAGGAGAACACAAAATTCTCCAAGATCTAGATCCCAAAGATTCACTCACAAAGAGATGATTTGGTTTGGTTAAAGTGTGGATCTAGATCTCCTCTCTCTTTTCCCTCAAAATGGGCAAGAATCATGGAGGGATAGAGAGATAGGGCAAGCTTCTCAAGAACAACAATGGAGGAGAGAGAGAGTAGAAGAAGCAACAGCCCAAGGAGGAAGAAGGGGGTATTTATACCCCCCAAGAAAATCGAGCCGTTGCAGACTTTCGAGGGCCGGATAATCCGGCCTAAGTTGGGGCCGGATAATCCGCCCCCGGATAATCCGGCCTCAGGGAAAAAACCTGGTCAAAATCCGGCCAAAAGTCCGGCCCCTATACTGAGCAGCAATTCCCCAGGTCCTTAGCCGATTTCGAGGGGGCCGGATATTTCCGAAATATCCGGCCCAAGTAAACTGCAGAAACACCAAAACTAAAACGGGCATAACTTTAGCATCCGGACTCCGATTTTGATGATCTTGGGCTTGTTTTGAAGCTAGGAACAAGCTCTACAAGATCATGCAGGAAACCATCATAGTCCAACAAGGGAGGATAGAAACAAATGATGAAAGGTTTGACCTATCTAAAAAAGACATAACGGTAAAACCTCCAATCTCGAAAATGCAACAAGTTGCCCGTGCAAAAAACCATTCTTGATGAACTAGAGCTTGTCATGAGAATAAGCACAAGCTCTAAATCATCACATGGATAAGATCCAAATGACAACCAAGAAAGATGATGAACCAAACTCGAAAACGCAACAAGTGATCTATGCGAAATCCGTTTTCGATGAACTAGAGCTTGTCATGAGAATAAGCACAAGCTCTAAATCATCACATGGATAAGATCCAAATGACAACCAAGAAAGATGATGAACCAAACTCGAAAACGCAACAAGTGATCTATGCGAAATCCGTTTTCGATGAACTAGAGCTTGTCATGAGAATAAGCACAAGCTCTAAAACATCACATGGATAAGGTCCAAATGACAACCAAGAAAGATGATGCAAGGATGCAAAGGTTTGAGCTCTCTCCGAACGATACGATCGAGTTACTCACTCGAGAGCCCTCTTGATAGTACGGCAACTAAACTATAAACCGGTCTCCAACTACACTATGAGACCGGTGAGAAAGAAACCCTATCAAGAGCAAACCTTATACTTGCGCATTCCACTTGAGCTTGATGACGACGATCTTGACCTCAACAAGATGGAACGCATTTCTTGCTTGTGCTTGCTTGACGAAGTCTTGTAGATTGCTCCCCCATAAACCACCATGGGAGAGCTTCTTCTTCGGCGCATCTTCGCATAACCATGACCACCATGTGGATTGCTCCCCCATAATCCACCATGGGAGAGCTTCTTCTTCGGCGCATCTTCACATATCCATGATCACCATATGGATGGCAAGACTCAAGCAAAGGATCTCTTCGAGATGGCTCATCTTGAACTTGCACATCATTTCTCCATGGCAAGCTTCAAGCTTATGAACTCTTCGAGTTGGCTTATCTTGAACTTGCACTACATTTCTTCATTCTTCATCATGTTGATGTCTTGAAGTAACTTGAGGGCTCACTACATCTTCATCTTCAAGACATACTTGACACTTGATATCCTTCATCAAATTCTTCTTATTGCAACCTTGAAGCCAACATATGGTTCAAGAATTGCCTATGGACAACTCCTACAAATATAACTCAATGCAAACATTAGTCCATATGGATTGTCATTAATTACCAAAACCACACATGGGGGCTCCATGCACTTTCAATCTCCCCCATTTTGGTAATTGATGACAATCTCTTTGAGAGGGTTTATATAAGGAATTTAAGTAACAAATAAGTTGAATATATAGAGCAAACTCCCCCATAATATATGCATGTGTGAATGATCTTGACTTTCATTGCATATATTGGCATTCAAAGCCTAGTGGAGTTTCCTCTAAATATTCAACTATGCAAAGCAACAAGATGCAATGCAATAAAGGCACATGCTTAAGCACAAAGCAAAGACATAACCAAATTCCCTTAAACCCTCCAAACTTCTCCCCCATTGGCACCAATTGCCGAAATGGGTGAAAAAATTAGAAGGCCAATATAGTGAGAGTTCCTCCATAGCGTGTGCATTTCTCATAATTTGAGTGGAATCAAATGCACATATCCAATGACAAATATTCGGAAGGAATCACACTATAGATAGGATCAAAGATTGCAAAAAGATAACAAAGTCTAGAAGCTTCAACAAATGAAGCAAGCAACCAAATGAACCACAAAGAGGATACCAAAAGAAAGATAGATATTATGATAAGATCAAGAAGATTGCTCTAAATAATATGAGGAAGCTTCCCAAGGTTTGTGCACAAAACTAGACAATTTGCATTGGAGTATAAAGTGCACAAACATGGAATCATCACTCCCATAATATCATTCAAAAACAAAAGATACCAAGTGAATCAAACTCTAATGATCACCACAAGATAGTGTTCTAAATCAAATGAGGAAGCTCCCCAATGTACATGCATAAAATAAAATGTTGCATTTGAATACAATATGCATAACATGGAATCCTCACTCCCTCATTTAAAACACAAACATTTGTAATAGATCATATATAGAAAAGTAAGCTAAACACTTGCAACAAACAAATAGTTGAGCAACAAGTAAGAGGCACCATAATAAAAGGCTCAACCAAGATGATATGTGAAAGGCATGATAAAGCATATTATAAGACTATTACAAGGATGAGCAAAAAGCATCATCATAGTCTTCAATGAATTATATTGCTTAGCATGACCAATCAACACACAATAAATAAATAAGATATCAAAAGGAGATGTATCATCTCTTATGTGTATAAGTTTCTCTAAGTGGGCAATATCACAAAGATATTTATCCACAAAGAAACATGCACACACAAAATAGATACGCAAGAAAAATAGTATGATATCCAAGACGAAGTCATGCAATATACCAATAAGAATTTTTGCTTAATAGCATGGCCAAAGGCTCAATTTTATCTTATTGTACATTCATGAATTTCAACCACAAACAAATAAAATACATCAAAAATATCAACAAGGGATAGAAGATAGTTGGGATGCATTTGAGAAAGGCAACAAGTATCACAAACGAGGATACCAAAAGAAGTAACTAAATTTGCACTTTCATCTATATTGCACATGTGAGAGCCTTGAGGAATTGATATGCAATAAAATTGCTAGATAGGCATAGTTGGGATGGATGAATCATGAGCATGATTTAAAATACTTACCAACAAATTCACTCATCTCAAATTACTCACATTCACAATAAAGAAGTTTCATTAAGACTTTTGCAAGAAGCACAACATTTGCAAATCAAGAGATTCATGCCAAGATGCAACCATAAGGTTGGATACAAGAAAAGTATGCATGAGAAGATACTTGTTACCAAGATAGCATTGGTGTGGATGTAGTAGATATGTGTTCGTTGACCATCCTAGCTTGCCTCAAGTTACCATTGAGTCACCACTTCTTTCCAAGAGTGAGACAAGCATCCAATGCATCACTACTAGGAAAAAGCATAGCCGTAAGATGGGTGTTAGTGGCGCACCAAGAGGGCAGTGCGCCACTACTACTTAGTAGTGGCGCACCGGAAAGTGGTGGGCCACTATTAAAAATGTAGTAGTGGCGCACCTCTCCTGCGGTGCGCCACCACTAAGTTTGACCATGGGTTTGACCCAGCTTTATACATAGCAATGGCGCACCGTGTAGAGGTGCGCCACAGCTACTTTTTGTAGCAGTGGCGCACCCCTACATGGTGCGCCATTACTATGTAAAGGGGAGGATGTAAATGTTTGGGCATCACTTAGTAGTGGCGCACCATGCTTGGTGCGCCACTGCTAAGTGGTGCCCAAACATTTCCACACACCCCCCCGTGGATCGCCTTTTGGAGTTTGCAAAAAATAAAAGAAATAGATAGAAAATTCAAAAAATTAAATCCTTTGAAATGCCCATGTAATATGTCATCTAGGTTTAGTAAAAATTGAAAAAAATGAATTTTGATATATTATGCAAAATGGCGTCATGTTTCGGTAAAACGGGATTTCTGGTTGCATACGACCTCCGATGAAAAACTTTTTTATATCAAAATCGATCTACGCGAAATTTCCGATTCGAATTCAACTGCCTACGGCCGTTTGGAGAAAAAATGGATTCGTCAAATTCAAAACAGAAACAGGACTTTTTTCAGGTTTTAGATTTTGGGCAAAAAATAGAAAAAAAATAGCGGTGGCGCACCCATGCCTTGGTGCGCCATTGCTAAGCTTCCCGCCCACGAATTTCAAAATGGAGGAGCCGGCCACTTAACCCCCTCCTCCCTCCTCCCTCCTCCTCGTGCTTTCATTCTCCTCTCCTCCTCCTGCTCTCCTCCTCTCCTCTCCTCTCCTCCTTTCACTCCGGCGACCTCCTCCTCTCCTCTCCTCCTTTCACTCCGGCGACCTCCTCCTCTCCTCTCCTCCTTTCACTCCGGCGACCTCCTCCTCTCCTCTCCTCCTTTCACTCCGGCGACCTCCTCCTCTCCTCTCCTCATTTCACTCCGGCGACCTCCTCCACTATGTCGAGCTCCGGTGACATTACTCGAGCGACCTCCTCCTCTCCTCTCCTCTCCTCCTTACTCTCCGACGACCCTCAGGCGACCCTCTAGCCTCCATTACCTCTGGCTTTCGTCCTCTTGTTCATCCTCTCCTACATCTCCTCACCTCTCTTCACCTCTCCTACGTCCCTCATCCATCACCACCGGCGGCTAGGCTAAGAAAAATGAGAATGAACATTGCAAAAATAATTCTAGCAACAAGAACGAGAAAAAATAACGAGCCAAAAAAATTCGAAACGAAATGTGCCGGATCCGGATCCGGATCCCGATCCGGATCTAGAAATTTCAAATTTTAGTAGTGGCGCACCTTTTTTCTATCCGAGTGGCGCACCTCGGACGTTTAGGAGTGGCGCACCATGAAGCTAGTAGTGGCGCACTACCGGTGCGCCACTCGCTAAGCCAAATAGCAATGGCGCACCACTAGTGCGCCACTACTAAAAGTTAGCAGTGGCGTGATAACAGTGGCGCACCACTAGTGCGCCACTGATGGGTAAAAGTGGTGCGCCACTGATTGCCCTTTTCCTAGTAGTGCATATCCATTGTACATAACACAAAGGTAAGTACAAAATGGTCCCCAAACTAATTGGGTCCGAAGTAGTTAGACACACTACAACATATAGGACAAACTCCACAATTCTATGTGCATATAGATATGAAATTGAATTTCATGCACATCTTAGCCAAATTAGGATTTGATGGAGTTTACCCTATATATTGGATCAATGAAAGTGACACATGCCATAAGATATACATATATTAAATATGCATGCACAATACTTTCAAGAACCAAAGGAAGATACAATTTGGACAAAACACCAAATAAACCAAGAGACAATGGTTGTCCAAATTATATCAAAGAATCAAATCAACACAAGATTGACTCGAAAGACTTATCTCATTATAAGAAGCTAATTAAACCTAAGCACAAAGGAATGAGATAACCAACTCCCAAGAGAGCAAGGTTCCAACAAATAAACCAAACCCTCGACACTTTTTATGATGGCACAATGTACCAAAAAGAAAATTTATGTCTCCCAAAACCAATTTTTTGATAAAGATCAAGAGAAGTTTAAGCATTATAACAAATATAGGATAGCTCCCCCAAGATTAGTGCATTATCTAGGATTTAGAATATTGATACAAAATGCACAAAACTAGGATCATCACGCTACCTATATCTACTAAAAATGCTAAGAAAGTTTGAATAGACAAATTAGATCCATAAGATGCAAGGAAGACACATGGGAGTCAAAGCACAACAAATTCATGGCAATAAATAAGGCAATATAAATACAAGAGCCAATGTAGATATGATCAATAAATATCTACCTCATAATTGATTACCAATTGTCCTAGGACAAGAGGTATTAGGAAATATTTCCTGGTGGTAGTTTGTAAGTATACATAAGATCATATTTACAACGAACAAAGCATATGGTAAAAGATAAGAGTTAACCATCATGCAAAGATAGTTTCTTGATAGCTTCATTTAGTCATACCAACATGCAAGGCAATTAATAGTATTCATACCAACATGCAAAGCAATTAATAGTATTCATACCAACATGCAAAGCAATTAATAGTATTCATACCAACATGCAAAGCAATTAATAGTATGACTTGAAGCACATGGTTTTCCAAAAATGTATTGAGGGACACATTGTGAAAAACCATGCCAAGAAAAACTTTCACAAATAAGATCCACAAAGATATTAGCAATGAAGCCATTTAAGCAAATTGGAGCTTGTTTGAGCAAACATACCACATAGGAGAGAGATAATTTACGATATCAATTCTATGTGACACAACCTCAAATGTTCACATTTTCTAGGCTTGTAATATGCACAAAGCTTATTACTCCCCCATAATGTGATAAGGAATTTATTTTCACAAGAGGCAAAAGATCCAACTAGAGATATTAATGGACAATAGAATTTGAATTTCTCATGAATATGACATACCACATAGAGACTAGATAATCTTGCAATATCAATTCTAAGTGATATTCCTCATGTACACACATTGTTAGGATCATGAAATTCCCAAAGGAATATCACTTCCCCAAAATGGGATAGTCCATTAATTGCTCATAAGAGCCATATAAGATACAACAAGATGCAAAGAGGCTCCAACACAAACACAAATACATGGTGTGCAACCCAACATGCATAGACTTGATTTCTCAAAAAAAGCAAGTAGGAAGCACAACATATACAAACACATGTTAGGAACAAAACTAACACATGCAAAGGGGCGAGTAACTTTCAATATAAATGAGTTGAGAACATGTTACCGCAAGGAGGAACATTGTATATATGATAGTAGCAAGATAATCAAAAGACTTGGCTTGATATAATATAAATGATGAAGATCCCTTAATTCTTCATGATGTAGCCAAGTCTCCAATGCCCTCCAACAAGCACCTATTGATCGAGTTTTGGATTGTTGGTCCCCAACTAAGTTGGGTCCTAAGAGGTTAGTCACAATAGGCTTGGCAACCCAAATGGTTCTTTTCTTGACACCACTTTGAGCACCAACAAATTTGGCAAACACATTGCCACCCTCATCCTTACGAAGAGAATAAGCATCATCAATGGTGATAGAGTTGGATGAGGTACCAACAGTGCACAAGGAGGAGATGTGGCCCTTCTCACGGCATATGTAGCAAGTTCTTTTCTTCTCCTTCTTCTCACTAGGTTTCTCCACAATGGGAGCATTGGCTTGTTTCTTCTTGGGAAGTGGCATTTTTTCAACTTGAGGTTGAATATGAGTTTGAGCTTGAGGCCGCTTCCCTTTTTGCTTCTTCTTCAAAGGGCAAGATCTAACATGGTGCCCTTCAATATTGCACTTGAAGCAAACAATCTTGGCCGGGTCTTTGACTTGTAATTGGACCTTCTTAATCTTGTTGTTCTTGGACTTGTTCTTGTTGTTGGAGTTGAATCCAAGTCCACTCTTGTCATTGGGGGATTGTTGCACACTTAACATCGTGTCAAGTTTGCATTTCCCTTCTTGACTCTTTACCAAGTCGGTCTTCAAAGAAGTGACTTGGGCCTTGAGCTCTTTGATTTCCTCTACATGGTTAGTAACAACACAAGTACTAGAGGAAGTAGAACCTTTATTGTTAGAGCAACAAGGCAAGGAAGATAATTCATCACAAGATTTAGCGATACTATGAGTGGATGAATTACAAGGACTAGCACATTGCAATATAGCATTTTGAGTAGTAGTGCTAGTATCCACATGAGGCTCACAAGGTGTTTCCTTTGATATGATAGCCTCATGAGCTAACTTTAGCCTATCATGAGAGGCTAGAAGGTCCTCATGGGAGCTAGAAAGCTTTCCATGATTTTCTTCCAATTTCCCATAATTGCTAGTTAGCAATTCAAGTTGAGCCCTTAGCTCAACATTCTCCTTCAAGATAGATGCTTCACAAGAAGTAGAGATAGTAGCACAAGCATCATCACAAGACATATTAAGAAGAGATGGTAACATAGCATGCTCTTTTAAATAGGAAGCTTGAAGTTGCTCATGGGACTTGGTGAAGATAGAGTGTTCGCTCTCCAAGACCTTGTGGGCCTTGTCTAGATCATCTAGATCCTTAACAAGTTTATCATGACCAACACCAACTTTGGAATTTTCCTTTTTAAGCAATTTTACTTGAGCTTTAGCATGGTCTCTTTCCTTAGTGAGTTTAGAAACTATTTCATTTTGAGACACTTCAAGGGTTTCAAGTTGCTCTGCAAGAGAGGCTACGGTCTCTTGTTCTTCTTCAAGATCATTCTTTAGTGATGCTACATCATCGGCATACTCTCGTTCAAGAGCACCCTTTTTATCAATGGTGTTCTCATGCATCCAAATAAGTTTTTGGCTCTCAATAGCGGTAGTCAAGATTTCAAAGAAGTGAGAGCTAGCAATTTTATCTTTGTAAAGAACCTTGAATACACTCTCACCTTTATCGCGTAGAGAGACAACCCAATCCTCTTCTTCATATTCATCCTCATTCTTATCACCACGAGACATATTAGGTTCCATGGTAGGAGGTACCGTGGAACCCTTGGCCATAAGGCATATATGAGGACCGTGAGATAAAGATGAGGAGTTACTTGAGGCTCCTTTCAAGATCTTGTCTTGACCAAAAGAATCTTTGGTTTCCTCTACATTGTTAGACACACAACAACTAGAGGAAATAGAATCATTTTTATCATGGCCACAAGACAATGCAAGCATATCATCATTACATTTTTTCAAGCAACTTACACATGATATGCAAGGACTATCAACACAAGCATGTAAATCATTTCTAGTGCTAGATGTGTTTAAGTCCAAAGATGAAGCATTGCAATGAGATAGAGATGAAGAATCATCAATAGTAAGCTCAATATCAAAATTGCAATTTTCATCACCACTCACCATATCATTACCTTGTGTCTTACCACACTTTGGTGAAGTGGATGAAGATGAGAACTCATCACGGCCGGAAGTGGAAGCAATACAATCATCCTCAATAATATTGGACACATCATATTTGTCTTGAAGCTTTGTCCATAATTCATGAGCGCTCCCAAAAGGCATGATTGAAGAAGTAACTACATTGCTCACAACAATGGAAAACACATGAGAAGCAAGAGCATCGAGACAAGATTTTTTCTTCTCCTCATAAGATAAATTTTGGGGATCCTTAGGAGAAGAAAAACCCATGATAAGAAATCGCTCCATGTCCGGGGACATACGCCGTAAAATATTAAGCACATAAATTTTCCATAGATCATAATTTGTGCCATCAAATATAAACAAGTTATTGTGCACTAATCTCCTAACCGACATCTTTACTCTCAAGGCGGTTAAGCCTAAGAATGAGAGACCTTGCTCTGATACCAATTGAAAGGACACGGATGTCGCCTAGAGGGGGGGTGAATAGGCGATTTAAAACTTTTACGAGATGGGCTTAACAAATGCGGAATAAAACTAGCGTTTACTTTGTCAAGCCCAAAGCCTATATACTATTGTTCACCTATGTGCACCAACAACTTATTCTAAGCAATGGTTCACCTATGTGCACCAACAACTTATGCTAAGCAATACAAGCAAGTATGTGATAGCAAGATATATATAACTTCAAGCACGATGGCTATCACAAGGTAAAGTGCATAAGTAAAGAGCTCGAGTATAGAGATAACCGAGGCACGCGGGAGACGATGATTTATCCCGGAGTTCACACTCTTGCGAGTGCTAATCTCCGGTGGAGAGGTGCGGTTGCTTAGTGCTCCCGAACGCCACAAGAGGCTCACCTTGAGGTGTGGTTGCTCGATGCACACCAACGCCACAAAGGCCTCACCCCAAGATGCGGTACTCACACCACACACCGAACGCCACGAAGGCGCCTCACCTTGTTCTCCGGTGACCCTCGCCACAAAGGCCTAGGTCACGGTTCCACTAAGGGATTTCCTTCGAGGCGGAAACCGGGCCTTACACAAAGATTGGGGCAAACATCCACAACTTAATTGGAGGCTCCCAACAAATCGCCACAAAGGCCTAGAATCCGTCTAGGGTTCCAAGAACCCAAGAGTAACAACCTTCTTGCTTTCACCTCCACGAATCACCGTGGAGAACTCAAACCGATGCACCAAATGCAATGGCAAGAACACCACAAAGATGCTCAAGTCCTTCTCTCTCAAATTCCAACAAAGCTACAAAAGCTATTGGGGGAATAAGAGAGGAAGAACAAAGAGGAGAACACAAAATTCTCCAAGATCTAGATCCCAAAGATTCACTCACAAAGAGATGATTTGGTTTGGTCAAAGTGTGGATCTAGATCTCCTCTCTCTTTTCCCTCAAAATGGGGCAAGAATCATGGAGGGATAGAGAGATAGGGCAAGCTTCTCAAGAACAACAATGGAGGAGAGAGAGAGTAGAAGAAGCAACAGCCCAATGAGGAAGAAGGGGGTATTTATACCCCCCCAAGAAAATCGAGCCGTTGCAGACTTTCGAGGGCCGGATAATCCGGCCTAAGTTGGGGCCGGATAATCCGCCCCCCGGATAATCCGGCCTCAGGGACAAAACCTGGTCAAAATCCGGCCAAAAGTCCGGCCCCTATACTGAGCAGCAATTCCCCAGGTCCTTAGCCGATTTCGAGGAAATATCCGGCCCGGATAATCCGGCCCGGATATTTCCGAAATATCCGGCCCAAGTAAACTGCAGAAACACCAAAACTAAAACGGGCATAACTTTAGCATCCGGACTCCGATTTTGATGATCTTGGGCTTGTTTTGAAGCTAGGAACAAGCTCTACAAGATCATGCAGGAAACCATCATAGTCCAACAAGGGAGGATAGAAACAAATGATGAAAGGTTTGACCTATCTAAAAAAGACATACCGGTAAAACCTCCAATCTCGAAAATGCAACAAGTTGCCCGTGCAAAAAACCATTCTTGATGAACTAGAGCTTGTCATGAGAATAAGCACAAGCTCTAAATCATCACATGGATAAGATCCAAATGACAACCAAGAAATATGATGAACCAAACTCGAAAACGCAACAAGTGATCTATGCGAAATCCGTTTTCGATGAACTAGAGCTTGTCATGAGAATAAGCACAAGCTCTAAAACATCACATGGATAAGGTCCAAATGACAACCAAGAAAGATGATGCAAGGATGCAAAGGTTTGAGCTCTCTCCGAACGATACGATCGAGTTACTCACTCGAGAGCCCTCTTGATAGTATGGCAACTAAACTATAAACCGGTCTCCAACTACACTATGAGACCGGTGAGAAAGAAACCCTATCAAGAGCAAACCTTATACTTGCGCATTCCACTTGAGCTTGATGACGACGATCTTGACCTCAACAAGATGGAACGCATTTCTTGCTTGTGCTTGCTTGACGAAGTCTTGTAGATTTCTCCCCCATAAACCACCATGGGAGAGCTTCTTCTTCGGCGCATCTTCGCATAACCATGACCACCATGTGGATTGCTCCCCCATAATCCACCATGGGAGAGCTTCTTCTTCGGCGCATCTTCACATATCCATGATCACCATATGGATGGCAAGACTCAAGCAAAGGATCTCTTCGAGATGGCTCATCTTGAACTTGCACATCATTTCTCCATGGCAAGCTTCAAGCTTATGAACTCTTCGAGTTGGCTCATCTTGAACTTGCACTACATTTCTTCATTCTTCATCATGTTGATGTCTTGAAGTAACTTGAGGGCTCACTACATCTTCATCTTCAAGACATACTTGACACTTGATATCCTTCATCAATTTCTTCTTATTGCAACCTTGAAGCCAACATATGGTTCAAGAATTGCCTATGGACAACTCCTACAAATATAACTCAATGCAAACATTAGTCCATATGGATTGTCATTAATTACCAAAACCACACATGGGGGCTCCATGCACTTTCAACTTGTTGACCAAGGCCCAGTATGACGTGAAGGTCCAGTTGATCCACTCAAGACCATCGTGGAGAACAAGCCAATGAATCAACGGTGGTAGTTGATTAGATTTTTGATGACTCGGCTGAATAATGTAAAACCCTCGTCAAGTTTCCTACATAAAGCTTGACCATGATAGCGTAGAGGCATAGATACATTCATCCTCATAGCCTCTATAGCTGCCTTATCTTAGATAGCCATCATCTACGCCACCGGCAACACTGTAAACATATAGACATCAATGCAATAAAGAAGGACTAGGTCTTTACCTGCATCGAGAGGGGACGGAACTAGGTACATCATGTTGTGTGCAAATCTCATCTAGGTGTTCCAATATCTTCATCGACAAACACCTCACGTAAGCTACCTCGGTAGCATCTGTATCAATAATACCACGACACCACATTCGAGTGCGAGCACGTCAATAGTGTTTATTAGTTCTAATTAAGACTACATAGTTTAGCTTTGCCCCGTTGGGTTCATAGATTTCCTGTTCATAGATTGTTTCCCATGTTTAGTTCACACATTTTCCCCTGTTTAATTCTAAGACTATAATTATTGTTAGTTAACATGCCCCCTATTTAGTTCTAAGTTTTTGATCGTTGTAGTTAAGTGCTCTGATCTATTTATTTCTAAGATTTCGCTCTTTTAGGTTCTAACCGAGACTTTGTGATTCTAGTTTCAGTTTGACTCATTTTAAACTTAAACAATGCAGACTACTTAGACAATGAAGAGCCAAAAGGATGCATATCCTCTGTAAACAATGTGAGCAATGCAGAGCTTAAACAATGCAATACTTAGTTTGATTTCTAATTTTGTAACTGTTTTCCTTTAAAAAGAAGAAACGATGTAAATCACCTTTGCCAATATGGTTTCACATGAGCGAATTCTCTCGGGTGATGACACCTTTCACCGTTGCTGATGGTTTTTTTTTACCGGTGTCCATAGCGTCGCTCTTTACCAGTGCAGACTTGTTGAAAATCTGGAAAACAAGCACAATAATTTCAAAAACATAGAAACACCAAGAAGCAAAAAAATAGGAAAATGCAAATTATGCAAAGGATTAAGATCTATATGAGGATGTGATCAAGTTACTCAACTGAAAGTTCTATTGGTAGTATGGCTATCTATCTTATAATCCAGTCTCCAAACAAGCACCTCGAGACAGGTAATAGGAAAATATAGCAAGGCCATACCTTTTCTTTTAAACCACTATTGGATAGCTTCATTAAAGCACATCTTCACATATACATTATCACAAAATGGGGAGAAAGCATCAAGCATATGATTTTCTCGAGATGCAGAGATGCATCTGATTTTTTCTCTTGAAATAAAACTCTCAATATCTTGGTCCTCTATGGCTTAAGTCATAAGAAAGAGGATAGCTTATATGATTTCTACAAAGAGCTCTGATACGTCTCAAACGTATCTATAATTTCTTATGTTCCATGCTACTTTTATGATGATACTCACATGTTTTATACACATTATATGTCATATTTATGCATTTTCCAGCACTAACCTATTGACGAGATGCCGAAGAGCCGATTCTTTGTTTTCTGCTGTTTTTGGTTTCAGAAATCCTAGTAAGGAAATATTTTCGGAATTGGACGAAATCAACGCCCAGGGGCCTATTTTTCCACGAAGCTTCCAGAAGACCGGAGGGGAGACGAAGTGGGGCCACGGGGAGCCGCCACACTAGGGCGGCGCGGCCTAGAGGGGGCCCGCGCGGCCCTAGCGTGTGGGGCCCCCGTGACTCTCCCGACTCCGCCCTTCCGCCTACTTAAAGCCTCCGTCGCGAAACCCCCAGTACCGAGAGCCACGATACGGAAAACCTTCCAGAGACGCCGCCGCCGCCAATCCCATCTCGTGGGATTCAGGAGATCGCCTCCGGCACCCTGCCGGAGAGGGAATCATCTCCCGGAGGTCTCTTCATCGCCATGATCGCCTCCGGATCGATGTGTGAGTAGTCCACCCCTGGACTATGGGTCCATAGCAGTAGCTAGATGGTTGTCTTCTCCTCATTGTGCTATCATGTTAGATCTTGTGAGCTGCCTATCATGATCAAAATCATCTATTTGTAATCCTACATGTTGTGTTTGTTGGGATCCGATGAATATTGAATACTATGTCAAGTTGATTATCAATCTATCATATATGTTATTTATGTTCTTGCATGCTCTCCGTTGCTAGTAGAGGCTCCGGCCAAGTTGATACTTGTGACTCCAAGAGGGAGTATTTATGCTCGATAGTGGGTTCATGCCTCCACTAAATGCGGGACGAGTGACGGAAAGTTCTAAGGTTGTGGATGTGTCTGTTGCTACTAGGGATAAAACATCGATGCTTTATCTAAGGATATTTGTGTTGATTACATTACGCACCATACTTAATGCAATTGTCCGTTGTTTACAACTTAATACTGGAAGGGGTTCGGATGATAACTCTGAAGGTGGACTTTTTAGGCATAGATGCATGCTGGATAGCGGTCTATGTACTTTGTCGTAATGCCCCGATTAAATCTCATAGTACTCATCATGATATATGTATGTGCATTGTTATGCCTTCTCTATTTGTCAATTGCCCAACTGTAATTTGTTCACCCAACATCTGCTATCTTATGGGAGAGACACCACTAGTGAACTGTGGACCCCGGTCCTATTCTTACATCTGAAATACAATCTACTGCAATTGTTCTTTACTGTTCTTCGCAAACAAACATCATCATCCACACTATACATCTAATCCTTTGTTTACAGCAAGCCGGTGAGATTGACAACCTCACTGTTACGTTGGGGCAAAGTTCTGTGATTGTGTTGTGCAGGTTCCACGTTGGCGTCGGAATCCCTGGTGTTGCGCCGCACTACACTCCTCCACCAACAACCTTCTACGTGCTTCTTGGCTCCTACTGGTTCGATAACCTTGGTTTCTTTCTGAGGGAAAATTTGCTGCTGTACGCATCACACCTTCCTCTTGGGGTTCCCAACGGACGTGTGTCTTACACGCCATCAAGCATTTTTTTCTGGCGCCGTTGCCGGGGAGATCAAGACACGCTGCAAGGGGAGTTTCCACTTCCAATCTCTTTACTTTGTTTTTGTCTTGCTTTACTTTATTTATTGCTTTGTTTGCTGCATTATATCAAAACACAAAAAAATTAGTTGCTAGTTTTACTTTATTTACTGTCTTGTTCTCTATATCAAAAACACAAAAAAATTAGTTATTTGCATTTACTTTATTTACCTTTAGTTTGTTTCATCATGTTTCCTCCTAAGTTCACTCTGAAAGATATACCGGTAGGACGTGGGTCTATAATTGGGAGAGATAATATAGAAGATTTTTTCACTCATGTTAGTACCATTGAAGATTTTGAAGATAGACACTTGGTAGAACTTGCTCCTACTTATGAAATTGCTGCTGCTTCTTTAGTTCGCATGTTGGAAACTAAATTTGTTAATCTTAATCCTATAATCCAACACATGTTTCTCACACTCAGTGATATGGAAGAAGGGGAAAAGAAAGATTTTGTTTTAGAAACCCCTCTTAAAGAATTTGGTGGTGTAGCAAGAGAGGCTAGAAAGGTCTTTATTAAATACAATATGCTTGGCTCTTATACCAATTTTGTTAGTATCCTTGAAAAGATGGACATGGAGAGAGTAAGGTACACTAATAATATTAATGATGGTGGGGAGATTAAGACAACAATACCTTGTAAGCTCCTAGGAATGAGCGATGCTCTAGAAAATAACTATGGTTGGCTTGTCCCTGAAAATTTGTTTGACGAGGATAGCAAACCTAAGAATAATGAAAAGGGAGCCTCTGAAACTCACATAGATAAGATAAAATGCATAGTTGAGAAAACTCCCAACACCTATGTTGATGCTTCGTCTCTTGATGTTACTTGATACACACTTTCTGCGCCTAGCTGAAAGGCGTTAAAGAAAAGCGCTTATGGGAGACAACCCATTATTTTACTTCTGCACTTTATTTTATATTTGAGTCTTGGAAGTTGTTTACTACTGTAGTAAACTCTCCTTATATTTATTTTAATGCATTGTTGTGCCAAGTAAAGTCTTTGATAGTAAAGCCAATACTAGATTTGGATTGCTGCGCAGGAACAGATTTCTTGCTGTCACGAATTTGAGCAGTAGTCCCTGTAGAAAAATCAAAAATATCTGCCAATTTACGTGCGTGATCCTCAGATATGTACGCAACTTTCATTCAATTTGGGCATTTTCATCTGAGCAAGTCTGGTGCCACTTTAAAATTCGTCTTTACGAACTGTTCTGTTTTGATAGATTCTGCCTTTTATTTCGCATTGCCTGTTTTGCTATGTTTGATGGATTTCTTTGTTCCATTAACTTTCAGTAGCTTTGTGCAATGTCCAGAAGTGTTAAGAATGATTATGTCACCTCTGAATATATGAATTATACACTGACCCTCTAATGAGTTTGTTTCGAGTTTGGTGTGGAGGAAGTTTTCAAGGGTCAAGAGAGGAGGATGATACAATATGATCAAGAAGAGTGAAAAGTCGAAGCTTGGGGATGCCCCCGTGGCTCATCCCTGCATATTTTAAGAAGACTCAAGCGTCTATGCTTGGGGGTGCCCAAGGCATCCCTTCTTCATCGACAACTTATCAGGTTCCTCTAGTGAAACTATATTTTTATTCCGTCACATCTTATGTGCTTTACTTGGAGCGTCTGTTTGTTTTTATTTTTTGTTTTTGTTTGAATAAAATCGGACCCTAGCATTCTTTGTTTGGGAGAGAGACACGCTCCGCTGTTTTGTATGAACACATATGTTCTTAGCTTCATCTTTAATGTTCATTGCGAAATTTGAACTACTTCATTCATTGTTATATGGTTGGAAACGGAAAATGCCGCATGTGGTAAATGGTTTAATGTCTTGAATAATGTGATACTTGGCAATTGTTGTGCTCATATAGATCTTGTTTAAGCTCTTGCATCATGTACCTTGTACTCATTAATGAATAACTACATAGAGCTTGTTAAAATTTGGTTTGCATGATTGATCTCTAGAGTCTAGATATTTTCTCGGTTGAGGTGTTTGAACAACAAGGAGACAATATAAAGTCTTATAATAGTTACAATATGTTCATATGTGAGCTTTGCTGCACCTTTTATACTTGAGTTTGCTTCAAACAACCTTGCTAGCCTAGCCTTGTATTGAGAGGAATTCTTCTCGTGCATCCAAATCCTTGAGCCAATAACCATGCCATTTGTGTCCACCATACCTACCTACTACATGGTATTTCTCCGCCATTTCAAAGTACATTACTTGAGTGCTACCTTTAAAATTTCTATTCTTTGCCTTTGCAATATATAGCTCATGGGACAAATAGCTTAAAAACTATCGTGGTGAAGAATATGTACTTATGTGTCTTATTTCTTAATAAGTTGCTTGTTGAGCGGTAACCATGTTTTCTGGGGACGCCATCAACTCTTTTACCTTTGTTGAATATCATGTGAGTTGCTATGCATGTTCGTCTTGTCTGAAGTAAGGGCGGTTCTCACAATCAAATGGTTTGAGTATGCATACTGTTAGAGAAGAACATTGGACCGCTAACTAAAGCCATGATTCATGGTGGAAGTTTCAGTTTAGACAATTAATCCTCAATCTCTTATGAGAATATTAACTGTTGTTGAATGCTTATGCATTAAAGAGGAGTCCATTATCTGTTGTCTATGTTGTCCCGGTATGGATGTCTAAGTTGAGAATAATCAAAAGCGAGAAATCCAATGCGAGCTTTCTCCTTAGACCTTTGTACAGGCGGCATAGAGGTACCCCTTTGTGACACTTGGTTGAAACATATGCTATGCAATGATAATCGGTGTTAATCCAAGCTAATTAGGACAAGGTGCGAGCACTATTAGTATACTATGCATGAGGCTTGCAACTTATAAGATGTCTTATACATAACACATATGCTTTATTACTACCGTTGACAAAATTGTTTCTTGTTTTCAAAATGAAAAGCTCTAGCACAAATATAGTAATCAATGCTTCCCTCTGGGAAGGGCCTATCTTCTACCTTATTGTTGAGTCAGTTTGCCTATTCTTTCTATCTTAGAAGCAAACACTTGTATCAACTGTGTGCATTGATTCTTACATGTTTACCTATTGCACTTGTTATATTACTTTGTGTTGACAATTATCCATGAGATATACATGTTGAAGTTGAAAGCAAACGCTGAAACTTATATCTTCCTTTGTGTTGCTTCAATGCCTTTACTTTGAATTTATTGCTTTATGAGTAACTCTTATGCAAGTCTTATTGATGCTTGTCTTGAATGTATTATTCATGAAAAGTCTTTGCTATATGATTCATTAGTTTACTCATTATCTTTATCATTGCTTCGAATCGCTGCATTCATCTCATATGCTTTACAATAGTATGATCAAGATTATGATAGCATGTCACTTCAGAAATTATCTTTGTTATCGTTTACCTACTCGAGGGCGAGTAGGAACTAAGCTTGGGGATGCTTGATACGTCCCAAACGTATCTATAATTTCTTATGTTCCATGCTATTTTTATGATGATACTCACATGTTTTATACACATTATATGTCATATTTATGCATTTTCCGGCACTAACCTATTGACGAGATGCCGAAGAGCCGATTCTGCTGTTTTCTGCTGTTTTTGGTTTCAGAAATCCTAGTAAGGAAATATTCTCGGAATTGGACGAAATCAACGCCCAGGGGCCTATTTTTCCACGAAGCTTCCAGAAGACCGGAGGGGAGATGAAGTGGGGCCACGGGGCGCCGCCACACTAGGGTGGCGCGGCCTAGAGGGGGCCCGCGTGGCCCTAGCGTGTGGGGCCCCCGTGACTCTGCCGACTCCGCCCTTCCGCCTACTTAAAGCCTACGTCGCGAAACCCCCAGTACCGAGAGCCACGATACGGAAAACCTTTCAGAGACGCCGCCGCCGCCAATCCCATCTCGGGGGATTCAGGAGATCGCCTCCGGCACCCTGCCGGAGAGGGGAATCATCTCCCGGAGGTCTCTTCATCGCCATGATCGCCTCCGGATCGATGTGTGAGTAGTCCACCCCTGGACTATGGGTCCATAGCAGTAGCTAGATGGTTGTCTTCTCCTCATTGTGCTATCATGTTAGATCTTGTGAGCTGCCTATCATGATCAAGATCATCTATTTGTAATCCTACATGTTGTGTTTGTTGGGATCCGATGAATATTGAATACTATGTCAAATTGATTATCAATCTATCATATATGTTATTTATGTTCTTGCATGCTCTCCGTTGCTAGTAGAGGCTCGACCAAGTTGATACTTGTGACTCCAAGAGGGAGTATTTATGCTCGATAGTGGGTTCATGCCTCCATTAAATGCTGGGACAATGACGAGAAAGTTCTAAGGTTGTGGATGTGCTGTTGCTACTAGGGATAAAACATCGATGCTTTGTCTAAGGATATTTGTGTTGATTACATTACGCACCATACTTAATGCAATTGTCCGTTGTTTACAACTTAATACTGGAAGGGGTTCGGATGATAACCTGAAGGTGGACTTTTTAGGCATAGATGCATGCTTGGATAGCGGTCTATGTACTTTGTCGTAATGCCCTGATTAAATCTCATAGTACTCATCATGATATATGTATGTGCATTGTTATACCTTCTCTATTTGTCAATTGCCCAACTGTAATTTGTTCACCCAACATCTGCTATCTTATGGGAGAGACACCACTAGTGAACTGTGGACCCCGGTCCTATTCTTTACATCTGAAATACAATCTACTGCAATTGTTCTTTACTGTTCTTCGCAAACAAACATCATCATCCACACTATACATCTAATCCTTTGTTTACAACAAGCCGGTGAGATTGACAACCTCACTGTTACGTTGGGGCAAAGTTCTGTGATTGTGTTGTGCAGGTTCCACGTTGGCGCCGGAATCCCTGGTGTTGCGCCGCACTACACTCCTCCACCAACAACCTTCAACGTGCTTCTTGGCTCCTACTGGTTCGATAACCTTGGTTTCTTTCTGAGGGAAAACTTGCTGTTGTACGCATCACACCTTCCTCTTGGGGTTCCCAACGGACGTGTGTCTTACACGCCATCAAGCTCCTTCTTTATTTCTTCTTTGTGATCATATTATATTTACCTCTTCAAATCGATGATCTTAATATCAATACTCAAGGTATATCTTTACCTTCATCACATCCAATATTGAATCCAACACATGGACTACAATCGGTACCTAAGAAATATTATTTCATATAAACTCAAAGAAAGCATTAGGCCATAGAAATTGTCATTCGTTGCCAAAAACACATGTAATGGAATAATACCCTTACACCTATCCATGGATTTCGAAGGGTGGAGGAGCTCGATGGGGAAAATGGTGTATTTGGATTTGGGCGATGATAGTGCCACATCTAAATAGGATGCTATTTTGCACGGGCGATGACCGATTTCTCTGCAGCGTGCAAGCTCACGCACTTTCCATGAATTGCATCTGCAGGTACATCAAATTCTCCATTTTGGAGTGTTATTTTCTTTTAGACCAAGTCTACTACATTTCTGTCGAAAAATGACTAGATATTGGGTGGTATCTACTTCACTTTTGTGGTACCCTTAGTTGTATTTTTTGTCGAAGTCTATTGCATTTTTTATCCGCGTCAGCAAAATATGTTCTTTCTTGTTCTATTATATTTTTTGGTAGTTTTCTTAAGCAAGACAAACTAAGAATGGAATTTATAGAATATAAAAATGCCTAAAGAAAAGCTTAAATTCTACGTAAGAAGGTGGGGGGGGGGGGGGAAGGAAAAAAACTACCTATTGGGTGTGTTACTCTAATGGTGGCATGTTTGATTCAAAGCATTTTCATAGGAATGTTGGAGGATTTAATTTCTTTGAGTGTTTTTTTGACCTTGAATGGTTGTTTGATTTGTAGGATGGAATCGATCTCATGTGGAATTTTCCTACAAATTTTTTTTATATATATTTTATAGGAAATGTAGCATCCACTTAAACTGCTTTCTAAGTATCATTTGTTTCTTCTGTGGTAGAATCAAACAAATTTTGGTCCATATATATATAGAATTATGTAGGATTGAAATGCCCTATGTTTTCCTACGATCGAATCAAAGAAGCACCAATACTACAGGTGTTTATTGCGTGCAGTAGGGACTAGGGAGCAAAGACCCATTCGATAGAATGAGAATACATAGAACATAAATGAATGAAAGAGTAACTAAGAGGAAAGAAAAACAAAATTCGGGAAATCAGCTTGGACGCTTCACAGCCTGATCAAATTTGACTTGAGAAACGCAAGCAGTAAAATTTAGTTGCATAGATTGGAAAAATCTTACAATACAAATATATAGGGAGTGAGCTGTATATATATTGCCCGTACGCACACGTACATCATATCGAACCTAGCAGATAATATAAGTAGGCTGACTGGCTGTGTTGTCATCATCGTAAACACACACGATAAAACCGATGCTGTAGACTCTGAAACCTCGATCTACATAGTACTAGTACTATCGATCGACATGATCGATCACGCGCCCCTCAAAGCGGCATGTCATGCATCGTCACCTCCGCCATACGAATACGCTGAGGATGCACCCAAATACAGCGTGCCCGTCACATCGTAGTCCATGACATCGAGCTCAGTCGACGTCTCGATCGAAGCAGCATCTTGGGTGCCGGCGCGTCCCTGCGACGACCATTCTTCCGGCGATTCGCCGCCGGAGTAGAGCTGGTGGCTCCCCTGCAGCACGCAGGTGAGGGACGAGACGAGCGCCTGCTGCTCGAGCTCCTCCTTGCTCAGCTGCACGACGCCGCCCTGCTGCTGCCGCGAGAACCCGGCGCCGGCGGAGAAGTCGATCATATCCGTGGGGCTACGTGCGGCCGCCTCAGGCTCCGCGGCGGCCGGCGCCGTGAGGTGGCACGTGTGCTCGTGGACGTAGATGACGAGGAACGTCCTGGGGCCGCCGTTGCTGCTGTGCTGCTCCTGTACCTGCTTCGTCGCCGGGCAGCTGCGCTCGCGGTGGTAGCAGCATCGGAAGTAGCACCTGGGTGTACACAAGTGGGCGTAAGAAATACAGTTCGCCTATCCAACACACATGTGGGTGATCTGATCTAAGCACATGGCGGCTAACTAGCTGTCTTTGCTGACATCGCGTCAAATTGATTAACTCGTGGCTAATGACGTAATGACTAAATTACTAATGGCAAATTAGTCTCCTAGTGACGTTCACCGTGGTAGACAGTACACGCACGAGAATCCCGCGCGCCACGAAACGTAACTGTCTGGCACAAAAAGGCTTGTCAACAAAACATTATTTTTTGGCGAGATAAGAAGAAGCATTCTCTTAACCTGAAAAAGGAAACATGCGTCAACATCAAAACTGGCTTTAACTTTGTTTCCCCCTCGAATTAACGGACACAATTTCAGTTTGGCGATGATGCTTTCAAACGTGTGGGTGAAGTGGGGATCAGCTCGATCGGCTGCTTATCAAGAATCTTTTTGGAGGTAGGCAAGGTTGTTGCGTGTCAAGCGCGCGCAACAATTTGTGTTTGTCCTTTTGCACCTTCCCCATCTCAGGATAGCATCCAAGAATCCGAATACTCAATCATATGCCCCACGTTTTTTCTGTTTATATCCCCTATGCGCTGACTCTATAATTGCCACGATCTAAACATTACGCGTAGCTGGTACTAAATCATATGTCCCTTCTTACAACGACATGTCAACTTAATCACTAGTCCATTAGTTAACTGTTGAGATAAGAATAAGATAGACTATGAACCACATAATCCATTACTGATTAGCTAACCTTGGGAAGCTTGTCCTCATGATCCTCTTCTGGCCGTACTTCCTCCAGTGGTACCCGTCGTCGGAGTCCGGCGAGGGTGTCAGGATGCTTCTGATAAAGAAACAATGCACACCACAAATTAGATCCACACATAATCCATCGACATGTTCCTTCGACATAAGGCATGCCGTTGCTGGACGACTCACCTTCTTGGCGCGCCGTCATCCCTAGACCGGCGCGCGCCCGCGGCAACGGCAACGGTCGCCTGGGGTGACCCGGCGGCGGCCGGGGCAGAGCCGGCCATGCTGGAGATGCAGCCGGTGAAGGCGCGGGACACCTCCTGCAGAATGAAAGTGGCGGCGGCCTCTGCCTGGCCCTGCCCGCGCAGCGCCCGCAGCGCTTCCGCCTGGAGCTGCGCCGTCAGCTCCTGCCCACGCGTCAGCTCCCTCACCACCGCCTCGTAGAACTGCTCGTCGACCGCGGCCGAGCCGAAGCCAGTGGCGGCGCCGCCGTCAGAGTTCAAGATGAGACGGGACTGCGTCTGCATGGTTGCCGCCTCGCGAGCTAGCTGCCAGAGCACGTATTTAAGATTGTGAGTTCGTTGGTGCGAGTTGCAAGGCAGTTTTGGTGGCGGGGGTGGGGGTGGGCGGAAGTAGAGCACGGAGAGTAGCGGCGTCCTTATAAGGAGGACGGGGACGGAGGAAGCGTCGTGGCAGTTGCGCAGCTCCGTCCAGGTTGAGGTTGCAAGTGTTACTAGTAACCCGAGGAGGACGCTTTTACGCGGTCTGGCGGACTTTGGTGATCACCCTACTACAGCAAGTCGTTCTTAAATACTCCTAACTGCCTCTCAAAAAAAAAAAAACTATGTTCAAAGGGACATTTGCAAATACAAACAGAAACGGCGAAGGTGGCTTCTCCTTTATTCGCAAGAAAACCACAAAAAGGTGATCTTTGTTTCCTGCAAGCGTATCCTTCTTCCTTAACTTTGAGGCTAACGAAATTGGAGCCTCCAGGATCCTTCAATGAAGAAGGGTTTTTCCTAGAAAAATGGCGTTCTTTAGGGGAGGGCGTTCGGCTTTGCACCGCCCACTGATAAGTGGCGCAACCTGGTGCGTTTGAAACTTCCCGCGGATCATCCCAACGTGATATGTGGCGGGCGCGGAGTAGGTCGCTGCGTGGCTTTTCTCTTTTTTTCCGTAGATTCGATACGAAAACTGAATTATCTTGCAAACCGAGTATCTAAATAAAGTTTCGTTTTCATGGTTGTGCTAGTCGCGTCGAGATCTAGAAAACTAGATCCCATCTTGATAGGTTTGAATGAACTTTTTCTTAACTGCTTTTCATTACTCGGTTGCACTGCCTTGGGTCGCTTTTGCACTACATAGTGCCGCGGAAGTGCACCGCCGTGCACTACTTCTCTGTACCATATTGCACTGCCTTAGATTGCTTTGCACCCTGTGGTGTCCTGGCAGTGCATTTGCCTTTTTGCACCACATTGCACTACCTTGAGTCGGTTTTGCACCGCGCGGTGTCCTGGCAGTGCACCGCTCGTGCACTTCCTTTCTGTACAGAGTTGCAATGCCTTGGATCGTTTTTGCACAACGCAGGGTTCTCGGAGTGCACCGCCCGTGCACTGCCTTTTTGTACGGCGTGGCACTTCCTTGGATAGCTTTGCACCGCGCAGGGTCCTCGGAGTGCACTGCCCATGCACTGCCTTTTTTGTACGGTGTTGCACTGCCTTGGATCGCTTTGCACCGCGCAGGATTCTCGGAGTGCACCGCCCGTGCACTGTCTTTTTGTACGACGTTGCACTGTCTTGGATCGCTTTGCACCGCGCAGGGTCCTCGGAGTGCACCGCCCGTGCACTGCCTTTTTGTACGGCGTTGCACTGCCTTGGATCGCTTCGCACTACGCGAGGTCCTGGCAGTGCATCGCATGGGCTCTTATCTTTTTTGTATCACGTTGCACAGTCTTGGATTGCTTTTGCACTCCGCGGTATCCTGGCAGTGCATTGCTCGTGGTGCATTGTTTTTCCCTTTTGTTAATAACGCGGGGTAGGTAGAAGTGGAGACCGTTTAAATATGGGTAGTTGGACGTAGGGACAGACTGCTGCGCCGTAGCCACGTGTCAAGCGTGGAGCGACCCTGCGCGCGCCATCCTGCGCGCTTACGCGGAGCGCAGATCGAGTGCGTGCGCTTCCTAGTCGCTCTCTTGAAGAAGTATTATCGGTTCGTTTCAAATTGTAGAATGTTTTGCCTTATTTCTCAATTGAATGTATCTAGACGTAATTTATCATTTTAATCTATATTTATTTCATATTGCAATATGTAAAATACATTCTCTTATGTATTGACATCAAGTTTGGTCCATGGTGAAGTTAGAAGAAGAGAATATCATAAAGGCCGGATTGAAGGACTAGCTAAGGGAGGTTCAAGTTCTTGCGCTGTTGAGGAACTTGCTTGGTGTTCCGGAATTCACAGCAGTGGTATGAAAATGGAGGCGGCAGCACATGTGATGTTTGGAGTCTTACCATTCATGGTGAAAACCCAAGGTCTGGCCTTAACTGGTTGTGCCTGGCAATGTTTTTGTTGAAGGTATTGTTTTGAGAGCGGAGACTATATTCAGGGTGAAAACCTAAGATCTTTGATCGGGCGATGACGATGTTGGTGCACTGTTCCCTTCTTGGAGGCATCGCTTTTGGAGAGTCTAAATTTTAGGTGTTGTCTTGGTGGTGGATGTATTGTTGTTGCTAAGGCTGTGATATTATAGCGGGACTTTTATTTCTTAGTTTTTTTTTTCTCTTTTTTGGTTGTGTGGTTCCGTAATACCACTAGAACATTGCGTTGTTGCAGAGGCTGGGTGTAATTGGTATCTTTTGATATTAATATATTCCTTTTATCGAAAAAATATCTAAAATACATTATAATTCAAAAGATGGGTAGCATTTAGCAATATCTTTCTTGTGTTAGGGAATTTTACCATATTTACAGAAAGCACAGGGTCGGTGTGATGTGGGCATTACCCTTCGGGTACCCAGAATTGGTCTACCTCCTTTGGCCCAACAAGGGACCCATGAGGGTTATCATAACCCAAGGTGGGTCCATACGTCGGTTACAATAAGACTTACAAGAAGACGGATCTTGATGGACAAGGCAAGGAGACGTCGATATAGGAAAGGATAGATTAGATATTGACGTAACCTAGTCGAGTTCGGACAGGACTCTCGGGACATGACCTCGTATATAAATGCCAGGAGGCGGTCTACCGAACAACACACTTACGCAACCAACGCAACCTAGCAAACACCAACCCTAGAAACCTTGCCTCCCGGGGAGTTCACCACAACACAGTCTATCGGCTGCCCCATTGTAACCTCTTTTATTTGATAAATCAAGATCAGACATGCGGGAGTAAGGGTTTTACCTCATCGAGGGCCCCGAACCTGGGTAAATCTTGCTCCCTGTTCGTTTGATCCGATGTCTCGTGTTAACCTGCAGGATTCCGTCAACCCTAAGACCCTCATGGTGGGCATTGCCGAGGAGCTCCCTCGTCAATTGGCCCGTTTGTGGGGAACCTACTGGTACAAGGCACTTCATGGGTTGTTCTGGCCGTGTTGGTTGCATCTTAGCCGGCATCACCATCACCATCGGCTCCATCAACGCTGATCTCGGGGAACTCGATCCGCTTCGGGTCCTTCGAGTTCACTCCTCACACCGACGCATTGCATTCAGCCTTCTCGGGCCTGCGCGACGGGGCGGGTCCCGGACCTGATCACTTCTGGCGCGGCGATAACCGCGACTTCATCGACATCATCGACTGTTACGTCCACTGCTTCGTCACCAACTGCAGTTGATCTATCGGTTGCGTCATCAGTGTCGACTCCGGCATCTCCATCATCATCATCGCCACGTCGTACCATGTCCACCATTGTCTGTCGGGTCTGATGACTCTGGATCATCAGATTTGACATCGTACTACTGCCTCGACTGCGACACCAGGCACGAATTTGGCTCGGACGCTTCTCCCTTCGTGTGCAGCATCGAGTACTCCTCTGATAGAGAGAGTATCGGTAAGCGCAACATCTCTCTAGACGTGGCCCAACCCGCGCAGTACCAGGTATGCATTACTTTCGGATGAGAGGAAGAAACCGGAATCTCTACGGCCGGCAACCTTGCACACGTGGAGAGTGATAATTAGCAGGATGGAAAAGCTACCGATAGCACCACCATCTTAGTCTCCCAAACGGAGTGGGATGCAGCGCAAATGTGCGTTCGGCTAGTCAAAGAGCAATCAGAGATCAACCGACATCGATTGGCGGCTGATCTATCGAAGTCCATCACCAAGCTGATGGAAACTACTAACAGCTGGGCTGATGGCGAAGACCGCACACGAATACCACACCCGCTTAGCAGCGACGGTGATAGCAATCGAAGGCGCCTGACGAGGGTGCTCCCCGGCAAAGCCCACCATGAGGGGCTTAGGGTTGATTGAATCCTGTAGGCTGACACGAGACATTGGATACCAAACAAATAGGGAGAGAGATTTACTCAGGTTCAGGGCCCTCGATGAGGTAAAACCCTTACTTCCTACTTGTCTGATCTTGATTATCGAATTTATTGGATTAAAATGAGGTAGCCGATAGGTTATGGTGGTTGTCTCGTCGAGAGGATAAGATTCTAGGGTTCTAGCTCTTGAATTGCAGTGAATCTATGTGTTAAAGTTGTGTCTCGGTAGACCCTCTCCTGGCCTTTATATAGCAGGCCAGGTCTCAAGGGTTCTGTCCGGACTCGACTAGGTTACAGAGAGATCTATCCTAATCTTTCCTTCTATAGCGTCGTCTTGCCTTGTTCCTCAAGAATCCTTCTTCAGGTTGGCCTCCTTTACTGGAACCGACGTATAGGCCCACCTTGGTTGTTGGGCAATCTTCATGGGCCCCTGGTTGGGCCGGAGGAGGTAGTCTAATGTTGGCTACCCGAAGGGTAATGCCCACATCAGTAGCCCCCGAGTGACTGGCCGAAGTAAAGTTTCGGGCAAGGACTATAATTGCCTTTATCTGAATGCCCATAGTTGTTGAAAAGACTTGATCCTTCTTTATCATTTTGAAGTCGAAACTGCTTGATATCGGGTGCGCGTCCAGCGTTCCCGATGGGAGTAGCCCCCGAGTCTAGGGACGGATACTTACAACTGTACGTAGACTCAAAGTTGTACTACTCAAAGATTCTGATGCCGATGCTTTCCGAATTGCCTTCATCATCCGATATCTTTGATATATCGGGTCTTCTAAAACTTTGAGTGAACTTATTTAATATGATAGTACATAAGGGATAGAAGTAACGTTCCCAGTCTTATTCGATAAATCGATGCTAGCTAACTGCCGATGGAAAAACAATGTTACTTTACTCAAGATCAAGTCCCCGGGCTCGATCCTGGATCTTCTGAAACCTTTGTGTTCGTTTTCCTTCGTCTCCAATAGTTTTTATCAGTTGCGCGTCCAGCGCTCCCGATGGGAGTAGCCCCCGAGTCTAGGGATGGATGCTTGCTACCGTGCGTAGACTCAAGTCAAGCAACCCAACGAGGTAGATTCCTTCAAATGCTTCATAAATGAGGAGCCGATACTTTTGATGACATCATTAGTGATGTAGCTTCTGCGGCCGCTCGATTGAAAGGACGTGACCTATAGCGGTCCCACCCTATATCTGCGCGGCCAGTTAGGAAATGACTGATCCTTAAGTGTTGACTAAGGCGCCTCCTCGATTTCCGTGCGTAGTGGAGGTAAATGTCCTTTGGCATGATGGTCGTGGTGACACGTGGTGACCTAGATCTGCATCCAATGGTTACAGCGCAGATCCTCCGGGCCTAATCCTTGGTAACTCTCCCTTTTATAAAGAGAAACATAAATTTGTCTCTCGTCCTTCTTCCTCTTACTACTTTCTTCCTCCTCTGTTCTTGCATCTCGCAACCACTGCGCCACCACCACCGTCGTGCTTCAACCACCGTCACCTCTAAATATATTACAAGATGGTGAAGAAGAAGGGCTCCGCTGCCGCCGCCAGTGTTGCTACAAGCGCCACCAGCCCCAAGGCTACCGCTGATGCAATGAAGAAGGTCGCACCGGAGGCTTCCGCTGCAGCAGCCAAGGATGCCCCCGGCGAATGGCTCGCTTCGACAATGTCGAAGCGCGACGAGAAGAAGGCGCACAGCCTCAGCCTGATCCCTGCTGAAGAAGAAAACGTCATTCTACCAGGTTCACCCTTGCGCCCCAATCCTCCTGCTGGTTTTACCGTAATGTTTGTTGCGTTCTTGTACCGTGGGCTATCTCTGCCTGCACACGAGTTTCTTCGGCCTATTTTGCTATCGTACGGGATCCAACTCTGGCAATTAACTCCAAACTCTATTCTCCACCTTGCGCCCTTTGTGATGCCTTTCTTGACATTGATACTCACTATGGAAGAAGATTTTCTTCGTTAACCGTTAGAATAGTAGCAGTGGATCCTTCGTCACTGGTGGGGTTGGCTTTGTTGTTCGAAAAGAGATGAATTACTTCAACTTTCCAATGAGAGAATCAGTCTAGGGATGGAGGTTGAAGTGGTTCTATCTTAGAGATCCGTCAACAA
The DNA here is from genome assembly GCF_022539505.1 of Lolium rigidum. Taxonomy (NCBI): domain Eukaryota; kingdom Viridiplantae; phylum Streptophyta; class Magnoliopsida; order Poales; family Poaceae; genus Lolium; species Lolium rigidum. The sequence goes on from NC_061513.1 coordinate 94,303,532, forward strand.
CTGGCCGCAATAGGTGCCAACCAAAGTTTGTTGACGTCCTTGAAGCTGTGCCAAAGAAATCCTGGAAGAACGTACCGACAGCCGAAGAAAAGTCAGTAGCCGACAAGTTGTTTGAGAGAGTTCTGCAGATAAAGAAATCTGATGGTCAAACGATGATCGGCACTGAAATGCTTGCTGTGTTCTTGAAGCGTCGCATCCAGCCAGTTATGCCCAGAGCTCATCAAATGTGGCTGTATTCGGGTCCTAAGGACGAAACTCGAGTCAATGTTGCTGAATTGTTCGAAAAGGTACTGCTAGGTGAGATCAGTCGTTTGACCCATTTTAGCCAAGAAGAGTTGATTCCCCTACTGGCCCTTCATCAGCCCTATGACCTCGATCACCAACCATGTGAGTAATCCTTTAATCCTTTTCCTGTTCATGCTAACGCTTGCATCCAATATATTTTATTTTATCTCATCGAGCCTTTTTTATTCTGGTAGATTCCTTCAACTGCCGAATACTTTCCAGTTGCATCCGAAGATGAAGAAAATCATGAAGAAGGTGGTTCTACTACCAATGTAGAATCTTGCATAGAAGTAGCTGAAGACAGTGAAGCTCTCAAAGGAGAGGATAATGATCCTGGCAACCCTGAAGCTTCTTCTACAGATCATAGAATCCTTGATGATGAACTAACCGATACAGCGAAGTCGAATCGTGACAATGATTCTGATCGTGCTCCCTTTGTTCATGCAGCTCCGGCAAAATCCAGTGCCCAGCCGCCAAAGAGGCCCTCTGGCGGCTTTGCCGACGAGGATGACTTGATTTTTGATTTGTAAGTTCCTCTTGCTTCTCCCGAAGTTGATTTGTATTTCTTTTTATATTAACGATCCATATGCTTGCAGTGATGAGGGCTTTATAGAGCCTCCTTCGAAGAAGGCGAAGGCCAGCCCCAACAGGCAAACTCCCGCAACATTCGATGCTTCAGTTCCGCCAACAGTTGCTTCGGCTCTTTTTTCTCTCTCGAAGGGAAAAGAAGTTCCTTCGGCAGCTGCCGTTTCGCCTTCTCCTCGCGAGGAACCCGTAAGTATTTCAACCTTTGTTTTTCTTGATTGATAATGATTTCCTCTCTTCCAGCCCCCGAGTCTACATTCGACTGCTTGCAATCGAGTGTGGACTCGAAAGGGGTTTCTTTTAAACGTTGACGTAATACTGCTTGGCTTGTATTTTTCTCATAGGGCATTCAAACTTCCATAACCATCTTGAAGGACTTCGCCTCTCAATTTTCTTCGCTCCAAGCGAATAATGCTGGGATCCAAGAGGATGCTCTGTCGACGTCTTCCAAGCTTGACCAAGTAGTGAAAATAGCTGCCACCGCCCGTCAGGATGCAGAATCTTTAAGAAAAGAGCTTGGTCAGCTGAAGAAGAAGCTGAAGGAGGAGGAGAAGGAGAAGACCGAAGCCCAAGCTCAAAAGAAGGAAATGGAAGATCTTCTGCATAAATCCACCATGGCCCTTCTTGGTAATGGTTACTATTTTGTCTTTGAATTCATTTTATTTAGTTTTATTGGCTTCTAACTTCTGCTCTTATTTTTTGCAGAAGTTGCCGGTATTCCTCTCAATTACGTAGGCAAGCTCCCGGCTGATTCTTCTGCAGATGCCATCTCTTTGGCAATTGAATCCGGCGATCTCGTCTGAGCTCTTCTCTAGAAGAACAGGGCGGTCTTGTCGAGATTGCATGCCAGGATCTTCCCAAAGGCGGATCAGCAGAAGACTCTGGGGCAGCTGGCGGACACTTTCTCCGTCAACATCGAAGCCACCATCGAGCTATTCAAACGTACCACGTGTACCTACGGCGCTCTCCTTGCTTTCCAGCTTCTGATGGGGCATGGCTTCAAAGCCGAGATGGAGTTACTGACAAAGGAGTTGCCGAAGGATCAAGATGGGCTGGCTATCGACCTTAGCCCTTTCAAGGCATCAGCATGCAAATGCGTGCTGCAACTTCTTGAACTGGTGACAGCTAACAAACCAGCTGCCGAAGGAGTGCTGGCGTGTAGTTGACACGTCCGTTGGGAACCCCAAGAGGAAGGTGTGATGCGCACAGCAGTAAGTTTTCCCTCAATAAGAAACCAAGGTTATCGAACCAGTAGGAGTCAAGGAACACGTGAAGGTTGTTGGTGGCGGAGTGTAGTGCGGCGCAACACCAGGGATTCCGGCGCCAACGTGGAACCTGCACAACACAATCACAATACTTTGCCCCAACTTAACAGTGAGTTTGTCAATCTCACCGGCTTGCTGTAAACAAAGGATTAAATGTATAGTGTGGAAGATGATGTTTGTTTGCAAAGAACAGTAAAGAACAGAGTTTGTAGTAGATTGTATTTCAGATGTAAAGAACGGACCGGGGTCCACAGTTCACTAGTGGTGTCTCTCTCATAAGATAAATGGCATGTTGGGTGAACAAATTACAGTTGGGCAATTGACAAATAGAGAGGGCATAACAATGCACATACATATCACGATGACTACTATGAGATTTAATCAGGGCATTACGACAAAGTACATAGACCGCTATCCAGACATGCATCTATGCCTAAAAAGTCCACCTTCAAGTTATCATCCGAACCCCTTCCGAGTATTAAGTTGCAAACAACGGACAATTGCATTAAGTATGGTGCGTAATGTAATCAACACAAATATCCTTAGACAAAGCATTGATGTTTTATCCCTAGTGGCAACAAGACATCCACAACCTTAGAACTTTCCGTCACTCGTCCCGGATTCAATGGAGGCATGAACCCACTATCGAGCATAAGTACTCCCTCTTGGAGTTACAAGTATCAACTTGGCCGAGCCTCTACGGCAACGGAGAGCATGCAAGAACATAAACAACATATATGATAGATTGATAATCAACTTGACATAGTATTCCATATTCATCGGATCCCAACAAACACAACATGTAGCATTACAGATAGATGATCTTGATCATGATAGGCAGCTCACAAGATCTAACATGATAGCACAATGAGGAGAAGACAACCATCTAGCTACTGCTATGGACCCATAGTCCAGGGGTGAACTACTCACACATCAATCCGGAGGCGATCATGGTGATGAAGAGTCCTCCGGGAGATGATTCCCCTCTCCGGCAGGGTGCCGGAGGCGATCTCCTGAATCCCCCGAGATGGGATTGGCGGCGGCGGCGTCTCTGGAAGGTTTTCCGTATCGTGGCTCTCGGTACAGGGGTTTTCGCGACGAAGGCTTTAAGTAGGCGGAAGGGCGGAGTCGGAGGCGGCGCGGGGGCCCCACACCACAGGGCGGCGCGGGGCCCACCCTGGCCGCGCCGCCTTATGGTGTCGGCGCCCCGTGGCCCCACTTCATATCTCCCTCGATCTTCTGGAAGCTTCGTGGAAAAATAAGACCCTGGGCGTTGATTTCGTCCAATTCCGAGAATATTTCCTTTGTAGGATTTCTGAAACCAAAAACAGCAGAAAACAGACAATCGGCTCTTCGGCATCTCGTCAATAGGTTAGTGCCGGAAAATGCATAATAATGACATAAAATGTATATAAAACATGTGAGTATCATCATAAAAGTAGCATGGAACATAAGAAATTATAGATACGTTTGGGACGTATCAAGGAGCAGCCCCAAGCTTGTCGACGCAAACTCAAGCTCCTTGAAGTTTTCTTTACTGAATTGTAATTTTTCATTTGCTTCAAACAATGCCTTTTCTAAGGCCTTCATCTGTAATGAATTCAGAGCTGGCAATGTTGCCAGCTGTTCCTTTTCAACTGCGATGTTTCTATTTCCGATTGTCCGCTCCCGATGGGAGTAAACTCTATTGACACTGTGTATATGCCTTGACACACTCGACGGTGTACTTTTTGCAGGTGACTCTTGTGCCTTCTTTTGTCGAAGGTTCTGATGTCTATGCACGCTTCTATTCCTGTAGACAGTGTTGGGCCTCCAAGAGTAGAGGTTTGTAGAACAGCAGCAAGTTTCCCTTAAGTGAATCACCCAAGGTTTATCGAACTCAGGGAGGAAGAGGTCAAAGATATCCCTCTCAAGCAACCCTGCAATCACGATACAAGAAGTCTCTTGTGTCCCCAACACACCCAATACACTTGTCAGATGTATAGGTGCACTAGTTCGGCGAATAGATAGTGAAATACAAGTGGTATGAATGAATATGAGCAGTAGTAACTGGCGCCAGAAAATAGCTTGCCGGCGTGCAGTTGATGGTAGTAATATTGCAGGAAGTAAAGATGCAGTAAACGAACATGTAGTAGAACAGTAAATAAACGATGATTGCAGTGTTTGGAAACAAGGCCTAGGGATCATACTTTCACTAGTGGACACTCTCAACATTGATCACATAATAAAACCACTCTACACTCTCTTGTTGGATGATGAACACCATTAATTGTGTAGGGCTACAAGAGCACCTCAATGCCGGAGTTAACAAGCTCCACAACATTCGATGTTCATATTTAAATAACCTTAGAGTGCATGATAGACCAACACAATTATACCGAGTACTAACATAGCATGCACACTGTCACCATCAGGCTATGAAAGGAGGAATAGATCACATCAATACTATCATAGTAATAGTTAACTCCATAATCTACAAGAGATTACAATCATAAACTACGCCAAGTACTACATGACGCACACACTATCACCATTACATCATGGAGGAGGAATAGACTACTTTAATAACATCACTAGAGTAGCACATAGATTAATAGTGATATAAAGCACATTGCAATCATAAAGGAATATAAATAAGCATATCACTATGCTATTCTGAATTACTCTCTGGCAAGATAACGGACACTAATTCATCATGTAGGCAAACCTTAAAGATGTATTCCCAAGTACTAATAAACACCCCACGCTGTCACTGTGAGCATTCATAGGAGGTACTAACACACCACAATTTCATAGAGACATCCAACTCAAATCATAACTCGGTGAATAAGTATTCTGTGAAATATAGCCTAAGAGACCCACACGGTGCACACACTGTCACCTTTACACACGTGGGACAAGGAGTCTCCGGAGATCACATAAGTAAAATCCACTTGAATAGCATAACGACATCTAGATTACAAGCTCATCATATGGATCTCAATCATGTAAAGCAGCTCATGAGATCATTGTATTGAAGTACATAGGAGAGAGAGATGAACCACATAGCTACCGGTACAGCCCTTAGCCTCGATGGAGAACTACTCCCTCCTCATGGGAGACAGCAGCGTCGATGGAGATGGCGGTGGTGTCGATAGAGATGCCTTCCGGGGGCACTTCCCCGTCCCGGCGGCGTGCCGGAACAGAGACTTCTGTCCCCCGAATCTTGGCTTCGCGATGGCGGCGGCTCTGGAACTTTTCTCGTATCGTGGTTTATTCGTATCGAAGATTTAGGTCTGCGAGGATTAAATAGGCGAAGAGGCGGAGTCGGAGGGCTGACGAGGCAGCCACACAACAGGGGGGCGCGCCCCCCCCCCCCTTGGGCCGCGCCGGCCACCTGTGTGGTGGGCCTGTGGCTCTCCTCTGGTCCCTCTCGGGTGTTCTGTAAGCTTCGTTGAATTATAAGATGCTGGGCGTTGATTTCGTCCGATTCCGAGAATATTTCCTTACTAGGATTTCTGAAACCAAAAACAGCAGAAAACAGGAACTAGCACTTCGGCATCTCGTCAATAGGTTAGTTCCGGAAAACGCATATAAATGATGTAAAGTGTGTATAAAACATGTGAGTATCATCATAAAAGTAGCATGGAACATAAGAAATTATAGATACGTTTGAGACGTATCAGGTTCTACGGCTGATGACTAAGAAAGTGATCGGCTTCAACGTATGAAGATCCGAATTTCTCAGATGGAGAGAGATATGCGTGGCATCCATGCCATGGCAGCTATTATAAAGAAAAATGGCGAACAGTCCATTGAAGCAGAGCGATATGCACTGGGAGAGCTGCAAAAAGCTACATAAAGCTTGAACTATGAGTGTTTGATACTCCTTCAATTCTTTCGATTGCTATGATAATTCTCCTCTTGCTTCTGATCTTTGCATCATTGTCTTTGTCATTCATAACTCTGAATCTATCTAAAGAAAACAAGCGAGTGCTTGAATGCGTAGATGCTTTGACAAATCTCTCACAATTCAATGAAGTTTTTTGGACAGACAGGTCGAAAACTGCCACCATTGCAAAATTCCAGGATTAGGTGCAGCAAGTGCATCGGTTCTTCGACAAGTGCCATGCAGGTTTGAAGATGATATTGAAAACTATGTTTCCCCTCAATGGAGTTCCTCCAATGCTATTGGCTATAATATCAAACTTCAGCAATGCCAAAAGAGTTTGCGAGTTGGTTCGATGCCATCTTCTTGCAGGAGCCGAATCAGCTTTTGCTTTCGTGTTGTCCCAACATCCTTCATTGGATTTGATAGCAATCGCACAAGAAGATGGCAATATAAGTCAATTCTTCCCTGTTGTTAAGATCCCTGCCTCCATTGTAGTTCATAGGTTGGAGAACAACACAGAAGTAGATGACACAGTAGGAATTCCACATGAATAACTTTGACTGTCGTAATTATAACTGATCCTTCTAACAATTTTCTTCATCACAATCAGATGCATTAGGTACAAGTTTATTCATGTGCATGATGTAACTTGTTTATCCAATCTTAATTTTCTTGTTGCACTAATCTCAAAGAACTTTTGTAAACATGAATGACTTGCTAGAGATGAAATGTTTGCCACTTTTTGACAAAGTATCGATTCCTCGCAAGATTGTCATCAAAACGCTGGTGGCAATTTTTTTGATGTATTTGTTGACTAAGCTGCAAATTCGATGCACTAGTTCTTTTGGCATCGGTATTGTGATTGTTTTTATGAAAAGTATCGGGAGAAATTTTTTTGAGTGATCATCTCATGTTGCGGGTCCAAGGAACCCGTAGTAATCACAACTTTGCTACAACCGACAATGTACATTTTTGGCGGCAGCCCCCGAGTAAATCGAGGAAACTATGCTCGCTGTTGACTCCGTTGCTCTTAGTACCTCCTTGTTCGATGTACTGGCATGAGCCTTCCATAAGTTATATTATCCTCGCCATTAACAGCGCTCACATGTTCCCTGAGGCTTTGGCGGAGGTCAACGTGTATTGTTATTTTATAGGATCCTTTGATTATCACCCGTTGCAGCACTCGCATTTTCCCTGAGGCTTAGATGATAATTTGGGGCATAACCAGCACAGGCGACCCCCGATCTTTATATCGAGTGCGCTTACTGTACTCATATTTCGAAGTTGACGTTCGCGGTATTATGCGAAAAAATCTTGGAAAAATTGTTCGAGTGTCCCGAATCAATCAAAAGCTCGTATAAATGAAACTTGAACCTTTATTAATAAATCTATAACGATAAGATAAGCTAATATTGCTATGGCTTAAGAAAGCCTTATTGAAAACAAAATCATGTGAAGATAAAGATGTATGCCACCGCTCGTCTTCTTTGAGTAAGAGGAGGGTCCTTCTTCTCTTCATCCATGCATGAGGTGCCGATGGCTTTCGAAGTGCCGATGATCTCCGGGACGGTGCCGATAGTTTCTGTAGAAACACTGGCAATTATTGCCAAAGATTTAGCACCTTCGACTGAGGCTTTGTCATCCGCTGCCGAAGTTTTGACAGTTGGTATTGCCGCTGCAGGATCGTCCGATTGTTTCTTCGCCTTCTTGCTGTTGTCGTCCTCATTAAGCTTAGAGTCCTTGCTTTGAAGAGCCAACTCCTTGGAAGGGAAGTCGATAGTTTTAACTTCTTGCTTTATCCCAAACTTAGCAGCAATCTTCTGGAACTGTCGATCACAGTTATCTGAATGAGAGAAACTTCCATGAACCGTAATGTTAGTCCCATTATTGCCTGGCATCTTAAGATTTAGGTACCCATAGTGCGGTACAACCATGAACTTAGCGTAAGCTGGCCTCCCGATGATAGCGTGGTACTACAATTCCCAATTTACTACCTCGAATTCGATCATTTCTTTCCTCAAATTTTCGGGTTTCCCGAAGACTACATTCAAGGAAATTTTGCCAAGAGGGTATGCTGGCAAGCTAGGAACAATGCCATGAAAACATGTATCGGACTCCTGCAACATATTGGTTGTGATGCCCATATTCTTCACTGTGCTTGTGAATATCAGGTTCAATCCGCTTCCACCATCCATGAATTCTTTGCTCATACTGAATCCTCATATCTGTGCTTCGACTACCAAACCTGCATGACCCGGTCTTGGGATAGACATCGGGTGATCGGCCCTGCCGAACAGTATGCTCTGCGCAGACCAGTCGATGAATTCTGAGACGTTAGCCATGGTGCTCTCTGCAAGGTTGATCTCTTGCGTAAGCTTTTTCATCTCTCTCCTTGAAACGACAGTTTTACGAATCATGCTCATCTGCCCCCGAGGTGGCTGATACGTCTTCAACGTATCTATAATTTCTGATATTCCATGCTTATATTATACCAATTGCTACATGTTTTATATGCACTTTATATCATATTATGGCATTTATTGGACTAACCTATTAACAAGATGCCACAGTGCCAGTTTATGTTTATTATGTCTGTTTATTGCAGAAAAGGCCCAAAAACCAAAGTGCTCGGAAAAATCCAGAAAAATCACACAAATTCTATTTTGCCAAAAGACTCACGGAGCCAGAAGGGCCAGGCCAGAGGAGGCCCAGGGCCTCCTCCCCATCAGCCGGCGCGGCCAGGAGGGGGGCCGCCCCACCCTATGGTGTGGGCCCCTCGGGACTCCACCGACGCTGCCCTTTCGCCTATATATTCCTCGCGACGCGAAAACCCTACATCAATCAATCATACTCCAGAAAGACTCCAGGGGCGCCGCCGCCATCGCGAAACTCCGTTTTGGGGGACAGAAGTCTCTGTTCCGGCACGGCACCGGGACGGGGAATTGCCCCCGGAGTCATCTCCATCGACTCCACCGCCATCTTCATCGCCGTTGTTGTCTCCCATGATGAGGAGGGAGTAGTTTTCCCCCGAGGCTGAGGGCTCTACCGGTAGCTATGTGGTTCATCTCTCTCCCATGGTGTGATCTTTATGTGATCATGAGCTTTGTATCACTATTAATCTATGCGCTACTCTAGTGATGTTATTAAAGTAGTATATTCCTCCTCCATGATGTAAAGTTGACAGTGTGTGCATCATGTAGTACTTGGCGTAGGTTATGATTATAATCTCTTGTAGATTATGAAGTTAACTATTTCTATGATAGTATTGATGTGATTTATTCCCCCTTTCATTGCTATTGGTGACAATGTGTATGCTATGTTAGTACTCGGTCTAAATTGCAACGGTCTATTATGCACTCTAGAGGTTACTTTAATATGAACTCCGTGAAGTTGTGGAGCTTGTTTACTCCGGCTTGAGGTGTGCTCTTGTAGCCCTACACAATGAATGGTGTTTGTTATCCAACAAGAGAGTTTTTGAAAGTAGCACAAGTGAAGAGAAGTTATTTATTGATGTGATCATTGTTGAGAGTGTCTACTAGTGAAAGTATGATCCCTAGGCCTTGTTTCTAAGCATTGAAACACCGTTTAAACAAGTTCTCCTACATGTTCGCTTGCTGCCATTTTTATTTCAGATTGCAATTACTACTTATAATCATCCATATTACTTGTATTTCACTATCTCTTCGCCGAACTAGTGCACCTATACATCTGGCAATTGTATTAGGTGTGTTGGGGACACAAGAGACTTCTTGTATCTTAATTGCAGGGTTGCTTGAGAGGGATATCTTTGACCTCTACCTCCCTGAGTTCGATAAACCTTGGGTGATTCACTTAAGGGAAACTTGCTGCTGTTCTACGAACCTCTGCTCTTGGAGGCCCAACACTGTCTACAAGAATAGAAACGTGCGTAGGCATCAAGCTATTTTCTGGCGCCGTTGCCGGGGAGGTAAGGTAAAAGGTATTCACATCCTCCGACTATTAAGCTATTTCCTAGCACTGTTGCCGGTGTGTGAGTGCTCGAAGTTATTTCCTTTAGATTCTGCAATTATATCTTTTTGTTTCTTGTTTTTATTTCACTAGTTGTTATCACCAGATTTTGGCCAAATCAGGAGGTGGGCCGCGATCAGGATGGGCTTGGAAGATTACACGTGGAAGATCTCTGAAGCGGCCTTGCACGAAGAATTTGGGCTAGATTGCCCGTGTATCTTTAATTATAGTAGATTGTATCTAGATTAAAAGTTAGAGTTTGTCTCGTACACGGTGGGATTATTCCCACGTTAGAAAGTCCGCTGGACTATAAATATGTATCTAGGGTTTATGGAATAAACAACAACCAACGTTCAACACAAACAAATCTCGGCGCATCGCCAACCCCTTCGTCTCGAGGGTTTCTCCGGTAGCACCATGCTGCCTAGATCGCATCTTGCGATCTAGGCAGCACAAGCCTGCCCACGTTGTTCACGCGTTGCTCGTACTGAAGCCTTTTTGATGGCGAGCAACGTAGTTATCTTAGATGTGTTAGGGTTAGCATTGTTCTTCGAATTACATGCTTTCGTTATGCAACCCTTGCACATCTAGCCGCCCTTACACCTATCTTAGGTGTAGGGGCGGCACCCCGCTTGATCATAGTTTAGTAGATCTGATCCGTTACGGTTGCTCCTTGTTTCATCAAGGATTAGTTTAACATCCGCAATAGTTAGGCCTTACAAAGGGTTGGAGGATCCAGCGGCGTGTAGGGTGGCGTTTGCTAGCCCTAGAAAGGATGTTCCGGGGATCAACCTCGTGTTGGTTTTTAGGCCCTGTCTAGGATCGGCTTACGGTCACCGTGCGCGAGCGCGAGGCCCAATCGTGAGTAGGATGATCCGATTATACGGTGAAAACCCTAAATCGTCGTAGATCTCATTAGCTTTATCTTGATCAAGCAGGACCACCATATATTCGGACACCTCGTCCGAATCATGGGTGGATCGGCTCTTTGAGCCGATTCACAGGATAACCTGAGAGCCGATCGAGGCTCGTATTTAATGTTTACGTGTATGCCATGCAGGAAACTAAGCGAGGCATCATCCACACCTTCCTGACCAGGTATAGGTCAGGTGGCACGCCCTTGCGATTAGCATCGGCGCGTGCGACCAGGGGGCTTTGCGGGCCGTCGCTCTGAGGGACTGGGGCCAGCCGCAGCCCTAGTTGTTCCCGGCTCTACCGTTTTGACCGTCTCTGCCCGCCAGGGGGTTTCTGACGTCAACACATTCTGGCACGCCCGGTGGGACAACCTTCGACATCCACAACATCGACATCTACATCCGAGATGGCGGAAGACACTCCGGTCAAGTACGAGGATCTGCCTGATGAGCTCAAGAAGAAACATGACGAGATCAAGGCAGCCCTCGAAGCCGAACTCATCGGCTCCTTTGAGAAGATCCATCCGCACGGTGTCAAGCTCGATAGAAACTCACGTCCGTTGTTTGGCGTCAGCATGGTGGATCTCAGCCACTCCATATGCCAACCAGAGTTCTCCTTTGGTGTCAACATGGCAGGGCTTGCGAGCCGCCATGGCAAAGATGAAGCAGAAAGCAGCCACTCCCGTGGCAAGGATGAAGAGGAGGCCGATCCACGCGACCGGCCCCAAGATGATGACAGACGGTACCTGACAGAGGAGGAAGGGAGAAGCGTGCGGTATCAACGTCCACTCTCCGAGCATCTCCTCAGCAAATACGAGCAGCAGTACGGCCGACGTCGGCGCTACGACGTAGATGATGAGAGAAATTGTCGGTCCGATGCGAGAGGTCGGGAGGTACCGTCAACATGATAGAAGCAACGACGGGTACAATCGTCGCGCCGAAGGAAGGTCAAGGGGGCAGGATGACATGGATAGGCACTGGGACTGTCCGTTCTTCAAACATTGCTGGGACTCAGGAATGAGCCGATTGCCAACAATCGAGAACTGCCCAGAATGCAAAGGAAGAAGGATGCCGCTAACGTGTCCGTGTTCAAGCGTCTAGGGCCTCTCCCACCTCGGAACAAGCATGCTGAGTCCGCTCGGGTAGAAGATCTCGAGGAACTAGAAGACGATGATGAAGAAGATAAATATCATCGGTCCAGGTGGTGCCCTGATGGGCTCAGCCGTTCCCAAAAGCGAAGGGTTCAGCGTCTGCGTGGGTTGGAAGAAGCCGAAAGATTGTACCTGCACACGCTGAGGAAGGCACGGCCTGATTTGGCCGCCAAAATTCAGCAAACCCTGGACGAAGAAGGTCGGCCACAAAGAAAAGAGTGGCGCCCCAGCGGAGGAAAGCCGATGATGATACGTCGGCTGGCACAAACATGGTCTTCATTCTTCCAACGGAGTTTAGCGCTCCAAGATTATATGAAGCACCTGTGGCACAATTGGATTGCGGCCCACGGCCGGTCATCTTTGAGAAGCCGAAAGAAAGAAGTTACAGGCATCTGAAGGCCATGTACTTGCGAGGTTACATCAATGGGCAGCCTGTCAACAAGATGTTGGTAGACACCGGGGCGGCAGTTAACATTACGCCATACTCCATGCTACGTCGGTTGGGATGCTCCAGCTCAGATCTGATCAAGACCAATGTGACACTGAGCGATTTCAACGGCCAAGCATCTGACGCACAAGGTGTCCTGAATGTGGATCTGACCGTAGGAAGGAAAACTGTCCCTACGACGTTCTTTATTGTCGACAGCAAGAGTACCTACGCTGTCCTACTAGGGAGAGATTGGATCCACGCCAACTGTTGCATTCCATCCACGATGCACCAATGCCTAATACAGTGGGATGGAGATGAAGTAGAAGTCGTCCATGCAGATGATTCAGTCGAGGTTTCAACAGCCGGCATGGACATTTGGGAGACATCAGGCCAAGAGCCGCTCTCAGGTATCAATTTGGACGACTGCGAGCGCATCGACGTGACAAAGAACGGGGTCAAGCTAGTTTTATCCACCGGCCTGACCGTGTAATAAAACAAACATCGATGGGCGAACGTGGCAAGGCTGATCCTTGTGATCGGCCCCAAAAAAATTATGAAGGGGCATTACAAAACCTTCACCGAGCAAACAACGTGGAGGCCGATTCCAGCAATCGGCCGAAATTATCCTCACCATCCATTCTGCCTGGGTTCAACATGTGATCCAACATAGCCGATACCATCAATTCCCTTGACAGAATCGGCTCGGGGGGCACCCAGGTGGATAAAACACGAGGATATGCAGTGGAAGCGTCTCATCCTTTGGTGATGGGTATCAAAATATGGGGGCCGATACACAAACCGGCCGAAAATTCGCAAATTTTTAAACACAGCCGATGCGCAGACATCGACTTAAGGATACAAAGCCGATGCATGGATTCAAGAGGCTCAGCAGTGCCAGCAGAAGCGTCAGTTTTTGTGACCAGATGCAGAGGCTAATGTTCAAGAGAAATCGCCAAGTCCAGATCGGCTCTGTTTGATTGGAACAAGTCTGAGGGATCACAACCCTGACCAAAAACAAGAGCAGCATGGACGTGTAGATCAGGTTAAGGGGGAGCCCACGAAGGGAGCACATCTCTTCTAGGACTATGAGAATAGCCGATGACGAAGCGATCGGCTGTGGCGTGTCTGCCTGGGGGCTCCGCCAAGGTGGCGACTTGATAGCTGTCACTTTCAGAGGTTGTTACGTCCAAGGTGTTGGAGGGCATCAGAAATTCAAAACATCCTCACCGGGAGTTGCAGCAGCCTGCCAAAGGTAATGAGCCGATCTGGTCGGCAAGGCGCAAGAATTGAATTGAGGAAGTTCGGGGGGCAGCTCACCCTGAAGGTTCTCTGCTCTTGGGGGCCGATTCTGTTGGGATCGGCTGGCCCTGCTCTACAAGTTGGAAACCAAGGATGGCTGAGTTGGTCGGCTCACTGCTGTCCTCACTCTGACTGAGGCCCGGGGGGCAGTTTGCCCTGAAGGATCCTTTGCTATAGGGAGCCGATGTTTGCTGGAATCGGTTGGCTTTGCATCTCAATTTTATTTTACGAGATGGTTGCTGCAAGAAAATAGAGCAGGATTATGAACATCACTGCAGACTACCACCAGGGAATTGGTAGACAAATGATGCCTGTTCTGCAGAAGTGGCAGCTTCAACATTTGAGTTGACCCAGCAACAGTCCTGGGGCTCTCCTGAGAGCAAAGAGGATCTGGAGGGGAGGGATGCGGCAGAAGAATGTCTGAAATTTGAAAGATAACAAGGAGACTGGACATTATTTCAGGAGTTTTGCCGCTAAGTTTAACGTTCCATTCGGTTGGATCTGCATTGACAAGATCTAGGGGATGCACGATTATGGCTTGGTCTTGTTCGACTGGGAGTTTGGATCCGGATGGATCTATCTTGAAATTTATCGTGAGAGACCGATGCGCTGCCCTCCGCTCATTGGGCATTGGTCGAATTGACAATCGGCAGAATCAGTATAAAGGAAATCGGCAAAATCAAATTGGGGAAGTTCTTCATTGATGAACAAGATTTCTTACATAAAAAGCTGATTGCTCTCAAAAGGAAGTACTAGGGGATACATTGCCCCGTCTACTACTACTGGCCCTATGCTAAGATCCTATCTAGGGGCCGTTGCTGCCCTCATCGTCGTCATCACCGTCGTCGCTGCTGTCGGCGCTACTCCCCGCCGGCTCGTCGTCGCTGCTCCAGCGACCGCCGGCAGGGCCCTCGTTGTCCTCGTCTTCCTCATCAGCGTCGTCGTCGTCGCTGTCGACGTCGCTGAGGTTCCCGGGCCAGAGGCAGTGGCGTTTGGCCCGCGGCTCGTCGGAGGAGCTGTCATCGTCCTCCTCCTCTTCCTCCTCCTTCGCCTCCTCGGAGGAGGTGAAGTCATCCCAGGAGAAGCGATCGTCATCGCTCTCCTCCTCCGATTCCCCGTCAGCAAGGAAGCGGAGGTCGCTCTCCCCACTGGTCAAGGACTTGTCTTCCTCGGACTAGATGGAGGAGGCGTGGTCTTCGAGGTCCCATTTTTCTGGTGCGCGAATGTCCGGCGGCGTCTCGCGGGAGGAGGAGGACCCAAGGGAGAGTTCCGATGAGGTGGAGGAAGAAGAAGACATGGTGCGCAGAAGGGCTTTTGGAGTGCTAATGCGGAGATGATGAGGAGGAGAACTGTTCGGTGCGGTTAAATAAAAGAAGTGGGGATTTAATGTTCGAACAGTTTTCAAGGAGGTGGTGCCAAAAAAAACTGTCAAATCGTGCAGAGAAGTTGGGAAGGCAAGTCGTCATGATGAAACTTACTGCGACGGTTCTGCTCTGCCACGACATGACCCGACGAAAGAGAGCATAATGATTTTGGAAATGTCATTTCCAAAACCAGGGGGGCATGTGTTATCACCAGATTTTGGCCAAATCAGGAGGTGGGCCGCGATCAGGATGGGCTTGGAAGATTACACGTGGAAGATCTCTGAAGCGGCCTTGCACGAAGAATTTGGGCTAGATTGCCCGTGTATCTTTAATTATAGTAGATTGTATCTAGATTAAAAGTTAGAGTTTGTCTCGTACACGGTGGGATTATTCCCACGTTAGAAAGTCCGCTGGACTATAAATATGTATCTAGGGTTTATGGAATAAACAACAACCAACGTTCAACACAAACAAATCTCGGCGCATCGCCAACCCCTTCGTCTCGAGGGTTTCTCCGGTAAGCACCATGCTGCCTAGATCGCATCTTGCGATCTAGGCAGCACAAGCCTGCCCACGTTGTTCACGCGTTGCTCGTACTGAAGCCTTTTTGATGGCGAGCAACGTAGTTATCTTAGATGTGTTAGGGTTAGCATTGTTCTTCGAATTACATGCTTTCGTTATGCAACCCTTGCACATCTAGCCGCCCTTACACCTATCTTAGGTGTAGGGGCGGCACCCCGCTTGATCATAGTTTAGTAGATCTGATCCGTTACGGTTGCTCCTTGTTTCATCAAGGATTAGTTTAACATCCGCAATAGTTAGGCCTTACAAAGGGTTGGAGGATCCAGCGGCGTGTAGGGTGGCGTTTGCTAGCCCTAGAAAGGATGTTCCGGGGATCAACCTCGTGTTGGTTTTTAGGCCCTGTCTAGGATCGGCTTACGGTCACCGTGCGCGAGCGCGAGGCCCAATCGTGAGTAGGATGATCCGATTATGCGGTGAAAACCCTAAATCGTCGTAGATCTCATTAGCTTTATCTTGATCAAGCAGGACCACCATATATTCGGACACCTCGTCCGAATCATGGATGGATCGGCTCTTTGAGCCGATTCACAGGATAACCTGAGAGCCGATCGAGGCTCGTATTTAATGTTTACGTGTATGCCATGCAGGAAACTAAGCGAGGCATCATCCACACCTTCCTGACCAGGTATAGGTCAGGTGGCACGCCCTTGCGATTAGCATCGGCGCGTGCGACCAGGAGGCTTTGCGGGCCGTCGCTCTGAGGGACTGGGGCCAGCCGCAGCCCTAGTTGTTCCCGGCTCTACCGTGTTGACCGTCTCTGCCCGCCAGGGGGTTTCTGACGTCAACACTAGTTACGCTTAATGGAAAACAACAAAAATATTAGAGATCTTTATAGTATTTATCTTGAGTTAGGACATGAGGTGTTTGAAGAGAAAATTAAAAAACCTATGGAACTTTATATGCATGCTAATGGCAATGTTATTAGTATGAATGCTTTGAACACCATTGTTGCTAATTCTATGGAAGAATTTAAGCTTGGGGAAGCTGGTTGTGATATTTTTAGTCCCCCAAGTTTTGAGGAGAAAATTTTCTTTGATGATACTTTGCCTCCCATTTATGATGATTATAATGATAGTGGTATTTTGGTGCCACCTACTATGGAGGATAAAGTTTATTATGATTATACCATGCCTGCAATTTATGATGATTACAATGATGGTTGTGATAGTTTTACTCCCACTATTACTAATAAGATTGATTATGCTTATGTGGAGAGTAATGATACTTTTATGCATGTGAATAAGAATGCTTTATGTGATAGTTATATTGTTGAGTTTGTTCATGATGCTATTGGAAATTATTATGAGAGAGGAAAATATGGTTGTAGAAATTTTCATGGTACTAAAACACCTCTCTACATGCTGAAAATTTTGAAGTTACTCGTGTTTTATCTTCCTATGCTTGTCACTTTGTTCTTCATGAATTTATTTGTGTACAAGATTCCTATGCATAGGAAGCAGGTTAGGCTTAAATTTGTTTTGAATTTGCTTCTTGATGCTTCTTTGGCTTCAACTCTTATTTCTTGCGAGAGCATCATTAAAATTACTGAGCCCATCTTAATGGCTATAAAGAAAGCACTTCTTGGGAGATAACCCATGTTTTATTTTGCTACTGTTTTGTTGTGTCTTGGAAGTTGTTAGTACTGTAGCAACCACTCCTTATCTTTATTTTATTGCATTGTTGTGCCAAGTAAAGTCTTTGATAGAAGGTTGATACTAGATTTGGATTTCTGCGCAGAAACTGATTTTTAGCTGTCACGAATTTGAGTTGATCTCTCTGTAGGAGAGTCTAAAAAATCTGCAAAAATTCATGAGTGATCCTCAGATATGTACGCAACTTTCATTCAATTTGAGCTTCTTCATCTGAGCATGTTAAGTGCCTCGAAAAAATTCGTCTTTACGGACTGTTCTGTTTTGATAGATTCTGCCTTTTATTTCACATTGCCTCTTTTACTGTGTTTGAGTGGATTTCTTTGCTCCATTAAATTTCAGTAGCCATGGGTAATGTCCAGAAGTGTTGGGAATGATTGTGTCCTTGTTGAACATGTGAATTTTTGATTATGCACTAACCCTCTAATGAGATTATTTTGAGTTTGGTGTGGAGGAACTTTTCAAGGATCAAGAGAGGAGGATGATATAATATGATCAAGAAGAGTGAAAAGGCTAAGCTTGGGGATGCCCCCGTGGTTCATCCCTGCATATTTCAAGAAGACTCAAGCATCTAAGCTTGGGGATGCCCAAGGCATCCCCTTCTTCATCAACAACTTATCAGGTCACCTCTAGTGAAACTATATTTTTATTCCGTCACATCTTATGTGCTTTACTTGGAGCGTCTGTGTGCTTTTATTTTCGTTTTATCTTAGTTCTCTGAATAAATCGGATCCTATCATGCTTGTGTGGGAGAGAGACACGCTCCGCTTTTTCATTTGAACACTTGTGTTCTTCGTTTTACTTTTAATGTTCATGGCAAAAGTTAAAAGCTGCTGCATTTATTGCTATTTGGTTGGAAACAGAAAATGCTTCATGTGGTAATTGGTATATTGTCTTGAATAATTTGATACTTAGCAATTGTTTTGAGCTCTCAAGTAGATCATGTTTAAGCTCTTGCATCATGTGGTTTAAACCTATTAGTGAAGAACTACCGTAGAGCTTGTTGAAATTTGGTTTGCATGATTGGTCTCTCTAAAGTCTAGATATTTTCTGGTAAAAGTGTTTGAACAACAGGAAGACAGTGTAGAGTCTTATAATGCTTGCAATATGTTCTTATGTAAGTTTTGCTGTACCGGTTCATACTTGTGTTTGCTTCAAACAACCTTGCTAGCCAAAGCCTTGTACTGAGAGGGAATGCTTCTCGTGCATCCAAAACCTTGAGCCAAAACTTATGCCATTTGTTGTCCACCATAACTACCTACTATGTGGTATTTCTCTGTCATTCCAAGTAAATTGCTTGCGTGCTACCTTTAAAATTTCATTCCTTGTCTTTGCAATACATAGCTCATGGGAAAATAGCTTAAAAACTATTGTGGTATTGAATATGTTGCTTATGTATCTTATTTCTTATAAGTTGCTTGTTGAGCGGTAACCATGTTTCTGGGGACGCCATCAACTGTTACACTTTTGTTGAATATCATGTGAGTTTCTATGCATGTTCGTCTTGTCTGAAGTAAGGGTGATTTATCATGATTAAATGGTTTGAGTATGCATATTGTTAGAGAAGAACATTGGGCCGCCAACCAAAGCCATGTATCATGGTGTAAGTTTCAGTTTGGACATTAATCCTCAATCTCTTATGAGAATATTATCTGTTGTTGAATGCTTAAGCATTAAAGAGGAGTCCATTATCTGTTTTCTATGTTGTCCCGGTACGGATGTCCTCAAGTTGAGATCTATCAAAAACGAGAAATCAAATGCGATCTATCTCCTTGGACCTTTGTACAGGTGACATAGAGGTACCCCTTTGTGACACTTGGTTGAAACATATGTAATGCAATGATAATCCATGGAAATCCGAGCTAATTAGGACAAGGTGCGAGCACTATTGGTATTCGATGCATGAGGCTTGCAACTTATAGGATGTTTTATGCATAACACATATGAATTATTACTACCGTTGACAAAATTGTTTCCATGTTTTCAAAATAAAAAGCTCTAGCACAAGAGTAATCCCTGCTTCCCTCTGCGAAGGGCCCTTTCTTTTACTTTATGTTGAGTCAGTTTACCTACTTCTTTCTATCTTAGAAGCAAACACTTGTGTCAACTGTGTGCATTGATTCTTACATACTTGCTTATTTGCATTCATCATATTACTTTGTGTTGACAATTATCCATGAGATATACATGTTGAAGTTGAAAGCAACTCGCTGAAACTTATATCTTCCTTTGTGTTGCTTCAAAACCTTCTATTAAGAATCTATTGCTTTATGAGTTAACTCTTATGCAAGACTTATTGATGCTTGTCTTGAAAGTACTATTCATGAAAAGTCTTTGCTATATGATTCAGTTGTTTAGTCATTATCTTTACCATTGCTTTGAATCACTTCATTCATCTCATATGCTTTACAATAATATTGATCAAGATTATGATGGTAGCATGTCACTTCAGAAATTATCCTTGTTATCGTTTACCTACTCGAGGGCGAGTAGGAACTAAGCTTGGGGATGCTTGATACGTCTCCAACGTATCTATAATTTCTGATGTTCCATGCTTATATTATACCAATTGCTACATGTTTTATATGCACTTTATATCATATTATGGCATTTATTGGACTAACCTATTAACAAGATGCCACAGTGCCGGTTTCGTTTATTATGTCTGTTTATTGCAGAAAAGGCCCAAAAACCAAAGTGCTCGGAAAAATCCAGAAAAATCACAGAAATTCTATTTCGCCAAAAGACTCACGGAGCCAGAAGGGCCAGGCCAGAGGAGGCCCAGGGCCTACTCCCCATCAGCCGGCGCGGCCAGGAGGGGGGCCACCCCACCCTATGGTGTGGGCCCCTCGGGACTCCACCGACGCTGCCCTTTCGCCTATATATTCCTCGCGACGCGAAAACCCTACATCAATCAATCATACTCCAGAAAGACTCCAGGGGCGCCGCCGCCATCGCGAAACTCCGTTTTGGGGGACAGAAGTCTCTGTTCCGGCACGGCACCGGGACGGGGAATTGCCCCCGGAGTCATCTCCATCGACTCCACCGCCATCTTCATCGCCATTGTTGTCTCCCATGATGAGGAGGGAGTAGTTTTCCCCCGAGGCTGAGGGCTCTACCGGTAGCTATGTGGTTCATCTCTCTCCCATGGTGTGATCTTTATGTGATCATGAGCTTTGTATCACTATTAATCTATGCGCTACTCTAGTGATGTTATTAAAGTAGTCTATTCCTCCTCCATGATGTAAAGTTGACAGTGTGTGCATCATGTAGTACTTGGCGTAGGTTATGATTGTAATCTCTTGTAGATTATGAAGTTAACTATTACTATGATAGTATTGATGTGATTTATTCCCCCTTTCATAGCTATTGGTGACAGTGTGTATGCTATGTTAGTACTCGGTCTAAATTGCAACGGTCTATTATGCACTCTAGAGGTTACTTTAATATGAACTCCGTGAAGTTGTGGAGCTTGTTTACTCCGGCTTGAGGTGTGCTCTTGTAGCCCTACACAATGAATGGTGTTTGTTATCCAACAAGAGAGTGTTTGAAAGTAGCACAAGTGAAGAGAAGTTATTTATTTATGTGATCATTGTTGAGAGTGTCCACTAGTGAAAGTATGATCCCTAGGCCTTGTTTCTAAGCATTGAAACACCGTTTCCAACAAGTTCTGCTACATGTTCACTTGCTGCCATTTTTATTTCAGATTGCAATTAGTACTATAATCATCCATATTACTTGTATTTCACTATCTCTTCGCCGAACTAGTGCACCTATACATCTGACAAGTGTATTAGGTGTGTTGGGGACACAAGAGACTTCTTGTATCTTAATTGCAGGGTTGCTTGAGAGGGATATCTTTGACCTCTACCTCCCTGAGTTCGATAAACCTTGGGTGATTCACTTAAGGGAAACTTGCTGCTGTTCTACAAACCTCTGCTCTTGGAGGCCCAACATTGTCTACAGGAATAGAAGCGTGCGTAGGCATCAGTGGCGGGAAAGCTTCATTAGAGGCACGAGTTTGAACTTGTTGAACTTGATGCTGAGGTGGCGGCGGTGGGTTCGGGAGCTGTGCCTGCCCCTTACCCGACGTGTAGAACTTCTGGATATCTGTAAAATGTCGACAGTCCCTGAGCAGATGGCTTGAGTTTTTGGTGTCATCCTTGGGGTCGATGTACGCGTGTATGTAACAGGGAACGTTTAGCTGTTCGGCAAACGGTAACTCTGGGACCCATGGTGGCCGCTCCCTGTAGTTGCCACAATTTCCCCCAGAACCGATGTAGTTATTATCCCAACGATCATCAGGCCTATCACCACGTTGATCATCGTACCGATCATCACGTCGATCGGAATATCCGGTAGCTACAATATTGGTGTCTTCATACCCGCGGCCTGAATTATGCTTATGGTCATCATATTCGTCGTCACTACGCGGACGCGGTTTCCTCACGTGATCTTCTCCATCAGCCCAACTGTTGGCAATCTCCATAAGCTTAGTAATAGTCTTTGGCTTTTTCCGGCCAAGTTCTTCGATCTAGGATTCTTGTCGGATGCCATCACTAAAAGCATCGATCGCTCTATCGACGGCAACAACTTTGGCAACGTTTAGGAGTTCAGTAAAATGTCCAATGTACACGCGCATTGATTCCTCCGGCTTCTGCTGACAATGACGCAACTCTTCGATTCCAACGGGCCTTTTGTATGTGGCCTGGAAATTCTTGACGAAAGCATCAACCATATCTTCCTAGGACTTAACAGATCCTTTCGGCAGGCCTCTTAACCATGCCCATGCCGAATCCTTCAGGTAAAGTTGCAAGCACTGCATTGCCGTTATTTGATTTCCCTTGTGTAATATCACGGTCTGCAGATTATCGTCTATCCAAGACCCCGGCTCCTGCTGCCCGTCATACTTGGCAGCGTCAGTGGGAGTAGGCTTGAATCTCTTCGGTGATATTGTCTCCCAAATTTTTTAGCTCAAACAATTGGCTCCTCGAAGCTCAACATCGTACTCTTGGGTTTCCTTGGAATCGTCACTCTCATATCCTTCCCTCGCGGCACGCCGATGGTGAGCTTTGTCAATCTTACTCTGTGTAATATCATCACGGGCATCTTTCGATCGATGCTTAGATCCACTACCTTGATGCGTAGTTTTCTCCTTCCTAGGGGTGAGTTTGTCTCCAAGGATTGCGAGGCTTTCCAAAGCACCCCAATGAGCTTGCGCCATTGGATCATTGGGTGTTGACTGGTGATTGATCATGTAAGCCGCAAGATTAGTTGTCACCCCTTTAACAGTTTTTGGCCTGAGCATGCCCACGGTGTCCATAGTCATAAAGGAGTTGGGGCGATTCGAAGTGATCTACCTTGCGTCATCTTCCGAAAGACGAGGAATTCGTGGCCGAAATCTCCCTGAACCTTGGTTGTTGCGAGACGCGTTCCCATGCAACGCCCTTTGTCTCTCGCTTGATTGATCAGCTGCATGTCAGCGTCGATCGAGGTCGGCTTGCTCATTTGCTAACCGAGCCCGATTCCTTTCCAAAATAGTATGATACGCGTTGAGGTTCCCTGCCAAAACTCCAGAGGGGACCCGAGTGTTATTGGATATAGCAGTGCGGGCAATCTCCCACTCTTCCTCAGTGATGGTATAAGCACTATCATCGTTACTGGCGCTATTCTCAATGTTGCGGCGTCCACCACGATTGGCGCGTGGGGTATGTTCACCTTCAGAGGGTCCTTCTCCGTTGACTGAGTTGAGGATAGCGTAAATTTGCTGATGCGCAAGTCTCCATGTGGCTGCCCTGGTAATGTTATTGATACTTTCTTCGTCAGAGGAATACTTGGTGCTGCAGACGAACAGCGTGTAATCCGAACCTAGCCCGTGCCTGGTGTCGCAGTTGAGGCAATAGTACGATGTCAGATCGGACGATGCAGAATTGTCGGATCCAATGGACATAGACGATGCCGAACGACATGAAGACGATGATGGCGAAGACATTGGTGTCGATGATGATAACGTAGCCGACAGATCGACCGAGATCAGAGTCGATGCGGTTGATCCCGCAGCCGTTGAAGCCACAGTTCTTGACGTGCTGGGGGCGAACGGATCGAGCAGCTGAAGGATGCCCTCAGCGTTGACGCAGTAGTGGACGCTCCCGAACGTCATATCCAAACCGCCGCGTAGCCCCAAGAAGACCGAACGCGACGAGTCGGTATGCGGAGTAAACTCGAAGGACCCGAAACGAATCGAGTTCCCAAACTTGGCGATGAAGGAGCCGACGATGGTGTCGGTGATGCTGGTGGAGTCGTGGTCGACATGATCGAAGCAGCCGATGATGTGCCTTGTACCGACAGGGTCCCCACAGACGGCGCCATTGACGAGGGTGCTCCCCGGCAATGCCCACCATGAGGGGCTTCGGGTTGACGGAATCCTGCACACTGACACGAGACATCGGATACCAAACAAACAGGGAGAGAAATTTAATCTTGATTATCGAATATATTGGGTTACAATGAGGTAGCCGATAGGTTGTGGTGGTTGTCTCGTCGAGAGGCTAAGATTCTAGGGTTCTAGCTCTTGACTTGCGGTGAATCTATGTGTTGAAGTTGTATCTCGGCCGACCCTGTCCAGGCCTTTATATAGCAGGCTAGGTATCGAGAGTTCTGTTCGGAATCGACTAGGTTACAGAGAGATCTATTCTAATCTTTCCTTGTATAGAGTCTTCTTGCCTTGTTCCTCAAGAATCCTTCTTCAGGTAGGCCTCCTTTACTGGAACCGACGTATAGGCACACGTTGGTTGTTGGGCAATCTTCATGGGCCCCTGGTTGGGCCGGAGGAGGTAGTCTAATGCTGGTTACCGAAGGGTAATGCCCACATCAGCGCCCAAATAGCCTCGGGAGTAGACACGAGTGCCAAAAAAGAAGAAGAGATCTCAACTATGAAGCAATTAATCGCACCAGTAGGACCACCATCAGTCACGCTAATCGGCACAACGATCAGTGCGGTGAGCAGTATAGGGAACGTCTGGTTAACAGCCATGAAGGACCCGGGAGTAGTCTACAAAATCGCTTTCCTCGGGTATCCGACCTGCCGGCCATGGAGAAATTAAAAGCTCCCTGTTATTTGCACACCTACATTGATCCAAAAGATAACATCAAGAAAGCATCTCACTTGCTCAAGGACTGTCGACAATTCATCGACCTTCAGAAGTTGTGCAGAGCATTGGGGTCCTGCCCCGATACACAGGCGCACCCGACAATACAGGGTGCAGCTGCCTCCAGTCAGCCGCTCGAGCTGCAGACCCAACAGGACCTTCCTCACATCCCAGTCGATGTCTTTCCTATATCGCGAGGACAGGTGAACATGATCCACAAGGCCGACGTCTCTAAAAGGGAGTCCAAAAAATTCACGCGGGAGGTAAAACTTGCAGATGTAGCCATGGCAAGCGTACCGGAATACATCGACTAGTCAGAGCAGAGTATCTTATTCATTAGAGCTGATCATCCGATGGTTGTTCCCAGGCCCGATCACGCTGCCCTGGTACTCGAAGCACAGATTGGCGGATCAACATGAGTAAGGTGTTCATGGATGATGGCAGCGGCTTAAACCTTTTGTTCACAAGCACAATGAAGGCAATGAGCATTACAATCGATATGCTACAAGAATCTGACACATGCTTTTACGGCATTATACCGACCCTACCCGCATATCCTCTTGGCAAGATCTCTTTAGACGTTGTCTTCGGTATACCCGACAACTTCAGGGAGGAAAGTCTCTAGTTCGAGGTAGTGAATTCGGAATCACAGTACCATGCTATTCTCGGAAGACCAGCATTCGCTAAGTTCATGTCAGTCCCTCATTATGCGTACCTAAAACTCAAGATGCCAGGCAATAATGGGACCACAATAACTGTTCACAGAAGTTTCTCTCGTTTTGATAATTGCAACAAAGACTTTCAGAAGATCGCCTCCAAATTCGGAGTCAGAGAGGAGCTCAATGCACTAGACGTACTCACCGATCAGAAGTAGCCACCTACCGACAATCGGAACACAAAAAACCGACGAGTTTGACGCTGCCAAAGAAGCAAAGAAGCATCAAGTGCATCCCTCCGACCCGAAGAAAACAGTCAACGCGTCGGCTGATCTCACTATCGCATAGGAAGGCTTGCTCATCGAGTTCCTTCGTGAGCACTGGGAAATATTTGCATGGGAGCCATCCGACATGCGAGGTATTCCCAGGGAACTCGCTGAGCACGCCCTCAATGTTGACCCTAAAGCTAAACCTGTCCAGCAAACGCTACGACGTTTTTCGGAACCAAAGCGTAAGGACATCGGCGAAGAAGTTAATCGGCTCCGGAAGGATGGATTCATCCTAGAACTCAAGGAAGCCAAGTGGGTATCTAACTCAGTGATGGTACCAAAGAAGGATACGACGGCTCTTCGGATGTGCATCGACTTCACCAGCCTCAACAAGCATTGTCCAAAGGATAATTTTCCGCTGCCGCGCATCGATCAAATTGTCCATTCCACGGCGGGCTGTGATGGCCTCTCTTTCCTCGAGCCTTACTCTGGATATAACCAAATCAAACTGAAGGAAGAAGACCAAGAGCTAACGATGATCATTACACCACATGGTGTCTACTGTTACAACATCATGACCTTCGGATTAAAAAATGCAGGCGCAACTTATCAACGGTGTATGCAAGCGTGTCTCGGGGAACAAATTGGCATGAATATCGAGGTCTACATCGACGACATCATCATCAAGACCAGAAACGCCACCACTCTCATCGACGACCTTCGTGAAACCTTTGACAATCACGATCGTTACAAAATCAAGTTGAACCCGAAGAAATGTTTCGTCGGGGTACCCGGAGGCCAAGTACTCGGGTACTTTATATCTGCTCGGGGGATCGAATCCACACCTCTCAAAATTAAGGCCATCCTCGATATGGAACCGCCAAGAAAACTGCAGCAGGTACAACAATTGGCAGGACGGGTGGCAGCTCTCAGCAGATTCATCGCCAAGTTGGGAGAAAAGGCACTACCCTTCTATCAATTGATGAAGAAATCAGCGAGTGGACCACAGAAGCTCAGGACGCTTTCGACAACCTCAAGAAAGACTTGACTACTTCCCCGGTTCTCGTCACTCCGTATGACATGGAACCAATGCTACTATACATCACCGCAATGAGTCGGGTGGTCAGCACAATGCTAGTAGTCGAACGTGAGGAAGCAGGGAAAGTCCACGGCGTACAACACCCCGTCTACTACCTCACCGAAGTACTCACGCCAGCCAAACAGCGGTCCCCGCATTACCAGAAGCTGGCATATGTCATATGGATGACATCATGAAAACTGTAGCAAAATTTTGCAGAGCACCAGATTATCATCGTCACCGATGCTCTGCTAAAAAACATACTCACCAATCTGGATGCTACAGGTCAAGTATCTTAGTGGGCCATCGAGTTGGCACCGCATGATATTTCCTATGTCAACAGAACATCCATCAAATCTCAAGTCCTCCCAGACTTCTTTGTTGATTGGATTCAGTCACAAACACCAGCTGCTCCAGATACGTCGGGTTCATGGACCATGTACATCGATGGATTAAAAGAAAACATGGGTGTTGGCGCTGGAGTAGTGCTCATATCACCTCAAGGCGACAAGATGTAGTACGTATTAAGGATGAATTTCCTATTACCAACAAACAATGAAGCAGAATATGAGGCATTGTTGCATGGCATGCGTACGGACAAAGCCTGCGGCGTGCTTGCGCGTGGCGGGGCTTGCAACAGCGCCAGAAAAGTAGCTGCTTGTGACGGTAAAGCACACGTCCGTTGGGAACCCCAAGAGGAAGGTATGATGCATACAGCAGCGAGTTTTCTCTCAGTAAGAAACCAAGTTTATCGAACCAGTAGGAGATGAAGGCCACGTGAAGGTTGTTGGTGAAGGAGTGTAGTGCGGCGCAACACCAGGGATTTCGGTGCCAACGTGGAACCTGCACAACACAATCAAAATACTTTGCCCCAACTTAACAGTGAGGTTGTCAATCTCACCGGCTTGCTGAAAACAAAGGATTAAACGTATGGTGTGGAAAATGATGTTTGCTTGCAAAGAACAACAGAGAACAATGATTGCAGTAGGTTGTATTTTAGATGTAAAGAATGGACCGGGGTCCACAGTTCACTAGTGGTGTCTCTCCAATAAGATAAATAACATGTTGGGTGAACAAATTCCAGTTGGGCAATTCACAAATAGAGAGGGCATAATAATGCACATACATATCATGATGACTACTATGAGATTTACTTAGGGCATTACGATAAAGAACATAGACCGCCATCCAGCATGCATCTATGCCTAAAAAGTCCACCTTCGAGTTAGCATCCGCACCCCTTCCAGTATTAAGTTGCAAACCACAGACAATTGCATTAAGTACTGTGCGTAATGTAAACAATACAAATATCCTTAGACAAAGCATTGATGTTTTATCCCTAGTGGCAACAGCACATCCACAACCTTAGAACTTTCCGTCACTCGTCCCGCATTCAATGGAGGCATGAACCCACTATCTAGCATAAATACCCCCTCTTGAAGTTACAAGTATCAACTTGGCCGAGCCTCTACTAGCAACGGAGAGCATGCAAGATCATAAACAACACATATATGATAGATCGATAATCAACTTGACATAGTATTCCATATTCATCGGATCCCAACAAACACAACATGTAGCATTACAAATAGATGATCTTGATCATGATAGGAAGCTCACAAGATCTAAACATGATGGCACAATAGGAGAAGACAACCATCTAGCTACTGCTATGGACCCATAGTCCAAGGATGAACTACTCACGCATCTGTCCGGAGGCGGGCATGGTGATGTAGAGCCCTCCGGTGATGATTCCCCTCTCCGGCAGGGTGCCGGAGGAGATCTTCAGAACCCCCGAGATGGGGTTGACGGCGGCGGCGTCTCTGGAACTTTTCTCGTATTTTGGCTCTCGGTACTAGGGTTTTCCGATACGAAGGAATATATAGGCGAAGAGGCAGCGTCGGGGGAGCCAGGGGGTGGGCTCCCCACACCTGGGCGCGCCAGGAGGTGGGGCCGCGCCGCCCTATGGGGTGGCCCCCCTGCTGGCCGTCTCCGACTCTTCTTCGATGTTCTCGAACCCTCCGTGGAAAATAGGACCGTGAGCTTTTGTTTCGTCCAATTCCGAGAATATTTGCTGTGTAGGATTTCTGAAACAAAAAACAGCAGAAAATAGGAACTGGCGCTTCGGCATCTTGTTAATAGGTTAGTACCGGAAAATGCATAAAAATGATATAAAGTGTGCATAAAACATGTGAGTATTGTCATAAAACTAGCATGGAACATAAGAAATTATAGATACGTTGGAGACGTATCACGGCGCCACGTGCCTGGATATCTATGGAGATTCAAACCTTGTTGTCCAGCAGTCGATGAATCTATGCGATGCAGTCAACGACAATATGATTGCTTATCGTGAAATGTACCAGTCGATCGAAGGAAAATTCGAAGGTTGCGAACTGAAACATATCGGCAGAGCCAGCAAAGAAGAAGCAGATATTTGGAAAACATTGGTTCCACATGCTCTACGATTCCAGATGGATTTTTTTACGAAGTAATCAACCAATGATTCGTCAAAGTCAAAACTTCGGCACCTCCCGCACAGTCGGCTACCGACTCGGGGGCTTCGCCCCGAACAGCCAATAAAAACGTTGTTATTGGCCCAAGCCAGCAAGTTCTACTCCTCGTGCCTATTTGGACCAAGCCTTTCCTTGCATATCTACTTCGGCAGGAACTGCCTGATGACCCAGCAGAAGCACGGCGTATTGTTCATCGCTCTAAGGCGTACACGGTGGTAGCAGTTGAACTCTACAAGAGAAGTATATCCGGCATATTCCAATGATGCATTGCGCTCGAAGATGGAAATGTCTTGCTACGAGAAATGCATGAGGGTACGGGCGGTCATCGCGTGAGCAGCCGAGCACTCGTCGCCAAAGCCTTCAGAGCAGGGTTCTATTGGCCAACAGCAGCAGCAGATGCCAAGGAGCTAGTCATGTGATCCCTGTCAACGCTTTGCGCCGAAACCGCACGCCCCAGCCATGGACCTTATTACAATACCTCTTGCATGGACCTTTGCGCAATGGGGACTCGATCAAGTAGGGCCAATGCCGAAATCTTCGTCAGGAGGACATACTTATATATTGGTCACAGTCGACAAGTTCACTAAATGGATAGAGGCTATACCAGTCACCAACCAAACAGCTGCAACAGCTGTCAAGTTCTTCCATGGCATCACGTGTCGCTTTGGCATATCACACAACATCATCACGAACAACGGAAGCAACTTCACCTCTGACGAGTTTCACCAATTTTGCGGAAGGCTCAACATCAAACTCAGCTTCGCTTCGGTGTCACACCCTCAAACCAATGGTTAGGTGGAGAAGATTAATGGTCTAATTTGTGATGGCATAAAGAAGCATCTCACAAAAGGCAGCTGGTGCGTGGATCGGAGAATTACCATCGGTACTGTGGAGCCTACGCACCACAGCAAACAGATAGACAAAATATACCCCCTTCTTTCTGGTGCATCTAGTCGAAACTGTTCTACCTACCGATGTTCGGTTTGAAGCACCTCGGGTTGTTGCGTACAATGATAGTGTTTTCTTTCAAGCACTCCAAGACATTATGGATCTAGTAGACGAAGCCCGAGACATTTCTTTGGCTAGAAGAGCTGTATATTAGCAGGCGATACGAAACTACCATAGTCGAAGGGTGCGCACTCGAAGGTTTAACGTCAGTGATCTAGTATTACGGCTGAAACAAGAAGGACATCTAAAGCTAGAATCTCCTTGGGAAGGACCTTACATCATCACCGAAATCATCCCGGGAGGCGCCTATCGCATCAAAAATACTACAATAGGATTGTTGGAAGGCAACCCATGGAACGTTGCGCAATTGCGACGATTCTATGTTTCGGATTTTTTGCTTTCCTTTATTTCATTCAATAAGGCTTCTTAGCCATACTCAAGACAATGTATACCTCAGTTGCATATTATTCATAAAATTCTAGTTTGTTCATAGAGCTATTACTTTGCTTAATAAAGACGTACCCGCAGACTATTCGGGAGTTCATGGCAAGTCTTCATCTAATGTGTTTACTCCCATCGGAAGCGCTGGAGTTCAAGAAAAACATCCTATACACGATGACTATCTCAAAATCTTTTATATATACTATCAATGCGGTAAGCATACCCGAAAATACTCAGGGGCTGCAGACGATAGCCCTTATCTTATGATTCCATCAAAGCCTCATGGAACATTCAAGTGTTGCAATTGATGAAAATCTCAACATACATAAAAAATACGAACGATTCCATAAAGCCTCATGGAACATTCGAGTGTTGCAGACTATGGAAATCACGCAAAAACAAACGGCCCACGCCAGTACGTCCTTCTTACGATACGTGAGCTATGAAGCTCATCGTGCACATGGTTCCCTCGTTGACTCGGGGGCTTCTGCCGATATAAATCAAAACATACATACGGCTCAGCAATACATATTGCGATTACTACATGGCCGTCGAACGCGCAACATGACTTGATCACTCAGTTGCCTTCGACATCATACACACTACTAGGAAAAGGCCTATAGCTGCAAATATTATTGCCGGCGCACCAACAAAGATGCCCGCCGGTGCTAAATACTACCGGCGCACCATGTTTCGGCCGCGCCGGTGATGACCCAATACCGCCGGCGCACGGAAAAATTAGTGCGCCGGGGATAAGGCTAAACCAGGTCCTGACCGAACTGAAAACCGCAGCTCCCCTTACTGCTGGCGCATCACCATGTTGGTGCGCCGGTGGTAATTTGCTTACCACCGGCGCACCTACAAGGTGGTGCGCCGGCAGTAAGGTTGGCTGCAACTTTTCCTCTCCACACCCCCCCCGGGACGGTGATACGTCTCCGACGTATCGATAATTTCTTATGTTCCATGCCACATTATTGATGATATCTACATGTTTTATGCACACTTTATGTCATATTCGTGCATTTTCCGGAACTAACCTATTAACAAGATGCCGAAGAGCCGATTGTCTGTTTTCTCGCTGTTTTTGGTTTCGAAATCCTAGTAACGAAATATTCTCGGAATTGGACGAAATCAACGCCCGGGGTCCTATTTTGCCACGAAGCTTCCGGAAGACCGAAGAGGAGTCGAAGTGGGGCCACGAGGCGCCACCACCATAGGGCGGCGCGGCCCGGGCCCCGGCCGCGCCGACCTGTGGCGTGGGGCCCTCGTGTGGCCCCCGCGTTGCCCTTCCGCCTACTTAAAGCCTCCGTCGCGAAACCCCCGCATCGAGAGCCACGATACGGAAAACCTTCCAGAGACGCCGCCGCCGCCAATCCCATCTCGGGGGATTCTAGAGATCTCCTCCGGCACCCTGCCGGAGAGGGGATTCATCTCCCGGAGGACTCTTCACCGCCATGGTCGCCTCCGGAGTGATGAGTGAGTAGTTCACCCCTGGACTATGGGTCCATAGCAGTAGCTAGATGGTTGTCTTCTCCTCATTGTGCTTCATTGTTGGATCTTGTGAGCTGCCTAACATGATCAAGATCATCTATCCGTAATACTATATGTTGTGTTTGTCGGGATCCGATGGATAGAGAATACTATGTTATGTTAATTATCAAGTTATTACCTATGTGTTGTTTATGATCTTGCATGCTCTCCGTTATTAGTAGAGGCTCGGCCAAGTTTTTGCTCTTAACTCCAAGAGGGAGTATTTATGCTCGATAGTGGGTTCATGCCTCCATTGATATCCGGGACAGGTGACGAGAAAGTTCTAAGGTTGTGGATGTGCTGTTGCCACTATGGATAAAACATTGATGCTATGTCTAAGGATGTAGTTGTTGATTACATTACGCACCATACTTAATGCAATTGTCCGTTGTTTTGCAACTTAATACTGGAAGGGGTTCGGATGATAACCTGAAGGTGGACTTTTTAGGCATAGATGCAGTTGGATGGCGGTCTATGTACTTTGTCGTAATGCCCAATTAAATCTCACTATATTTATCATGACATGTATGTGCATTGTTATGCTCTCTCTATTTGTCAATTGCCCGACTGTAATTTGTTCACCCAACATGCTTTTATCTTATGGGAGAGACACCTCTAGTGAACTGTGGACCCCGGTCCATTCTTTTATACTTGAAATACAAATCTGCTGCAATACTTGTTCTTTACTTGTTTTCTTGCAAACAATCATCTTCCACACAATACGGTTAATCCTTTGTTACAGCAAGCCGGTGAGATTGACAACCTCAGCTGTTTCGTTGGGGCAAAGTACTTTGGTTGTGTTGTGCAGGTTCCACGTTGGCGCCGGAATCTCCGGTGTTGCGCCACACTACATCCCGCCGCCATCAACCTTCAACGTGCTTCTTGGCTCCTCCTGGTTCGATAAACCTTGGTTTCTTTCGAGGGAAAACTTGCTGCTTGTGTGCATCATACCTTCCTCTTGGGGTTCCCAACGAACGTGTGAGTTACACGCCATCAAGCTCTTTTTCTGGCGCCGTTGCCGGGGAGATCAAGACACGCTGCAAGGGGAGTCTCCACTTCCCAATCTCTTTACTTTGTTTTTGTCTTGCTTTATTTTATTTACTACTTTGTTTGCTGCATTATATCAAAACACACAAAAAATTAGTTGCTAGCTTTACTTTATTTACTATCTTGTTTGCTATATCAAAAACACAAAAAAATTAGTTACTTGCATTTATTTTATCTAGTTTGCTTTATTTACTACTGCTAAAATGGCCACCCCTGAAAATACTAAGTTGTGTGACTTCACAACGACAAATAATAATGATTTCCTATACACACCTATTGCTCCACCTGCTACTACAGCAGAATTTTTTGAAATTAAACCTACTTTACTGAATCTTGTTATGCGAGAGCAATTTTCTGGTGTTAGTTCTGACGATGCTGTTGCCCATCTCAATAATTTTGTTGAACTATGTGAAATGCAAAAGTATAAAGATGTAGATGGTGATATTATTAAACTAAAATTGTTTCCTTTCTCATTAAGAGGAAGAGCTAAAGATTGGTTGCTATCTCTGCCTAAGAATAGTATTGATTCCTGGACTAAATGCAAGGATGCTTTTATTGGTAGATATTATCCCCCTGCTAAAATTATATCTTTGAGGAGTAGCATAATGAATTTTAAACAATTGGATAATGAACATGTTGCTCAAGCTTGGGAAAGAATGAAATCTTTGGTTAAAAATTGCCCAACCCATGGACTGACTACTTGGATGATCATCCAAACCTTCTATGCAGGACTAAATTTTTCTTCGCGAAATTTATTGGATTCAGCTGCTGGAGGTACCTTTATGTCCATCACTCTTGGTGAAGCAACAAAGCTCCTTGATAATATGATGGTTAATTACCGTGAATGGCACACGGAGAGAGCTCCACAAGGTAAGAAGGTAAATTCTGTTGAAGAATCCTCTTCCTTGAATGATAAGGTTGATGCTATTATGTATATGCTTGTGAATGATAGGACTAATGTTGATCCTAATAATGTTCAGTTAGCTTCATTGGTTGCCCAAGAAGAACATGTTGATGTAAACTTCATTAAAAATAATAATTTCAACAACAATGCTTATCGGAACAATTCTAGTAATAACTATAGGCCATATGCTTATAATAATGGTAACGGTTATGCTAATACTTATGGGAATTCTTACAACAATAATAGGAATACACCCCCTGGACTTGAAGCTATGCTTAAAGAATTTATTAGTACACAAACTGCCTTTAACAAATCTGTTGAGGAAAAGTTCAATAAAATTGATATTCTCCCTTCTAAGGTTGATAGTCTTGCCTCTGATGTTGATCTTTTGAAATCGAAAGTTATGCCTAATAGGGATATTGAAAATAAAATTGTTACTACAGCAAATGCCATCCAAGTTAGAAGTAATGAGAATATAAGATTAATGGCTGAATTGCGTGCTAGGTGGGATAGAGAAGAAAATGAAAAACTAGCTAAAGAGAAAAATGTAGCTAAAGTTTGGACTATTACCACCACTAGCAATGCTAATGCTCCACATGTTGCTGCACCTCCTACTATTAATGGTAAAATAATTGGTGTTGGCGATGTTTCTACTCCTAGTGCAAAGCGCGCAAAACTACTCGAAATCGCTAAAACCGCTGAAACCGCCTGTGATAAAGCTGCTGAAATTTTTTCCAACCTTGGGGATGATAATCCCATTGCTTTAGATTGTAATGATTTAGATTTTGATGATTGCCACATCTCTGAAGTTATAAAGTTCTTACAAAAACTTGCTAAGAGTCCCAATGCTAGCGCTATAAACTTGGCTTTCACAAAACATATTACAAATGCTCTCATAAAAGCTAGAGAAGAGAAACTAAAACTTGAAACTTCTATTCCTAGAAAGCTAGAGGATGGTTGGGAGCCCATCATTAAAATGAGGGTCAATGATTTTGATTGTAATGCTTTATGTGATCTTGGTGCAAGTATTTCTGTTATGCCTAAAAAGGTCTATGATATGCTTGACTTGCCACCATTGAAAAACTGTTATCTGGATGTTAATCTCGCCGATAATGCTAAAAAGAAACCTTTGGGGAAAGTTGATAATGTTCATATTATGGTTAACAATAACCTTGTCCCCGTTGATTTTGTTGTCTTGGATATTGAATGCAATGCATCTTGCCCCATTATGTTGGGAAGACCTTTTCTTCGAACCGTTGGTGCTACTATTGATATGAAGGAAGGTAATATTAAATATCAATTTCCTCTCAAGAAATGTATGGAACACTTCCCTAGAAAGAGAATGAAGTTACCTTATGATTCTATTATTAGAACAAATTATGATGTTGATGCTTCATCTCTTGATGTTACTTGATTTACACTTTCTGCGCCTAGCTGAAAGGCGTTAAAGAAAGCGCTTATGGGAGACAACCCATATTTTTACTACAGTATTTTTGTTTTATATTTGAGTCTTATAAGTTGTTTACTACTGTAGCAACCTCTCCTTATCTTAGTTTTGAGTTTTGTTGTGCCAAGTAAAGTCTTTGATAGTAAAGTAAGTACTAGATTTGGATTACTGCGCAGTTTCAGATTTCTTTGCTGTCACGAATTTCGACCTGCCTCCCTGTAGGTAGCTCAGAAAATTAAGCCAATTTACGTGAGTGATCCTCAGATATGTACGCAACTTTCATTCAATTTGGGCATTTTCATTTGAGCAAGTCTGGTGCCTCAATAAAATCCATCTTTACGGACTGTTCTGTTTTGACAGATTCTGCCTTTTATTTCGCATTGCCTCTTTTGCTATGTTGGATGAATTTCTTTGATCCATTAATGTCCAGTAGCTTTATGCAATGTCCAGAAGTGTTAAGAATGATTGTGTCACCTCTGAACATGTTAATTTTTATTGTCCACTAACCCTCTAATGAGTTGTTTCGAGTTTGGTGTGGAGGAAGTTTTCAAGGATCAAGAGAGGAGTATGATACAATATGATCAAGGAGAGTGAAAGCTCTAAGCTTGGGGATGCCCCGGTGGTTCACCCCTGCATATTCTAAGAAGACTCAAGCGTCTAAGCTTGGGAATGCCCAAGGCATCCCCTTCTTCATCGACGACATTATCAGGTTCCTCCCCTGAAACTATATTTTTATTCCGTCACACATCTTATGTGCTTTGCTTGGAGCGTCGGTTTGTTTTTGCTTTTTGTTTTGTTTGAATAAAATGGATCCTAGCATTCACTGTATGGGAGAGAGACACGCTCCGCTGTAGCATATGGACAAGTATGTCCTTAGGCTTTACTCATAGTATTCATGGCGAAGTTTCTTCTTCGTTAAATTGTTATATGGTTGGAATTGAAAAATGCTACATGTAGTAATTCTAAAATGTCTTGGATAATTTGATACTTGGCAATTGTTGTGCTCATGTTTAAGCTCTTGCATCATATACTTTGCACCCATTAATGAAGAAACACATAGAGCTTGCTAATTTGGTTTGCATATTTGGTTTCTCTAGAGTCTAGATAATATCTAGTATTGAGTTTTGAACAACAAGGAAGACGGTGTAGAGTCTTATAATGTTTACAATATGTCTTTTATGTGAGTTTTGCTGCACCGGTTCATCCTTGTGTTTGTTTCAAATAACCTTGCTAGCCTAAACCTTGTATCGAGAGGGAATACTTCTCATGCATCCAAAATCCTTGAGCCAACCACTATGCCATTTGTGTCCACCATACCTACCTACTACATGGTATTTATCCGCCATTCCAAAGTAAATTGCTTGAGTGCTACCTTTAAAATTCCATCATTCACCTTTGCAATATATAGCTCATGGGACAAATAGCTTAAAAACTATTGTGGTATTGAATATGTACTTATGCACTTTATCTCTTATTAAGTTGCTTGTTGTGCGATAACCATATTTACGGGGACGCCATCAACTATTCTTTGTTGAATATCATGTGAGTTGCTATGCATGTCCGTCTTGTCCGAAGTAAGAGAGATCTACCACCTTAATGGTTGGAGCATGCATATTGTTAGAGAAGAACATTGGGCCGCTAACTAAAGTCATGAATCATGGTGGAAGTTTCAGTTTTGGACATATATCCTCAATCTCATATGAGAATAATAATTGTTGCCACGTGATTATGCATTTAAGAGGAGTCCATTATCTGTTGTCCATGTTGTCCCGGTATGGATGTCTAAGTTGAGAATAATCAAAAGCGAGAAATCCAAAATGCGAGCTTTCTCCTTAGACCTTTGTACGAAGCGGCATGGAGGTACCCCATTGTGACACTTGGTTAAAACATGTGTATTGCGATGATCCGGTAGTCCAAGCTAATTAGGACAAGGTGCGGGCACTATTAGTATACTATGCATGAGGCTTGCAACTTGTAAGATATAATTTACATAACTCATATGCTTTATTACTACCGTTGACAAAATTGTTTCATGTTTTCAAAATAAAAGCTCTAGCACAAATATAGCAATCGATGCTTTCCTCTTTGAAGGACCATTCTTTTTACTTTTATGTTGAGTCAGTTCACCTATTTCTCTCCACCTCAAGAAGCAAACACTTGTGTGAACTGTGCATTGATTCCTACATACTTGCATACTGCACTTGTTATATTACTCTATGTTGACAATTATCCATGAGATACACATGTTACAAGTTGAAAGAAACCGCTGAAACTTAATCTTCCTTTGTGTTGCTTCAATACCTTTACTTTGATTTATTGCTTCATGAGTTAACTCTTATGCAAGACTTATTGATGCTTGTCTCGAAGTACTATTCATGAAAAGTCTTTGCTTTATGATTCACTTGTTTACTCATGTCATTACCATTGTTTTGATCGCTGCATTCATTACATATGTTTACAAATAGTATGATCAAGGTTATGATGGCATGTCACTTCAGAAATTATCTTTGTTATCGTTTTACCTGCTCGGGACGAGCAGAACTAAGCTTGGGGATGCTGATACGTCTCCGACGTATCGATAATTTCTTATGTTCCATGCCACATTATTGATGATATCAACATGTTTTATGCGAACTTTATGTCATATTCGTGCATTTTCTGGAACTAACCTATTAACAAGATGTCGAAGAGCCAGTTGCTGTTTTCTGCTGTTTTTGGTTTCAGAAATCCTAGTAACGAAATATTCTCGGAATTGGACGAAATCAACGCCCAGGGTCCTATTTTGCCACGAAGCTTCCAGAAGACCGAAGAGGAGTCGAAGTGGGGCCACGAGGCGCTGCCACCATAGGGCGGCGCGGCCCAGGCCCTGGCCGCGCCGACCTGTTGATACGTCTCCGACGTATCGATAATTTCTTATGATCCATGCCATATTATTGATGATACCTACATGTTTTATGCACACTTTATGTCATATTTGTGCATTTTCAGGAACTAACCTATTAACAAGATGCCGAAGTGCCATTGTCAAGTCACTGCTGGT
>NC_061513.1:94342037-94423632 GCF_022539505.1 Lolium rigidum
TACTGTTCAGTTACAATGTGTACTAATCATCTTTACGGATCTGTTCTGTTTTGACGATTCTGCCTTTTATTTCGCATTGCCTCTTTTGCTATGTTGGATGAATTTCTTTGATCCATTAATGTCCAAGTAGCTTTATGCAATGTCCAGAAGTGTTAAGAATGATTGTGTCACCTCCGAACATGTTAATTTTTATTGTGCACTAACCCTCTAATGAGTTGTTTCGAGTTTGGTGTGGAGGAAGTTTTCAAGGGTCAAGAGAGGAGGATGATATACTATGATCAAGAAGAGTGAAAGCTCTAAGCTTGGGGATGCCCCGGTGGTTCATCCCCGCATATTTCAAGAAGACTCAAGCATCTAAGCTTGGGGATTCCCAAGGCATCCCCTTCTTCATCGACAAATTATCGTGTTCCTTCTCTTGAAACTATATTTTTATTCGGCCAAATCTTATGTACTTTACTTGGAGCGTCTGTGTGCTTTTGTTTTTGTTTTTGTTTGAATAAATGATTGTGTGGGAGAGAGACACGCTCCGCTGGTTCATATGAACACATGTGTTCTTAGCTTTTAGTATTCATGGCGAAGGTTGAATCTTCTTCGTTAAATTGTTATATGGTTGGAATCGGGAAATGCTACATGTAGTAACTCTAAAATGTCTTGAATAATTTGATACTTGGCAATTGTTGTGCTCATGTTTAAGCTCTTGCATCATATACTTTGCACCCATTAATGAAGAAACACATAGAGCTTGCTAAAATTTGGTTTGCATATTTGGTCTCTCTAAAGTCTAGATAATTTCTAGTATTGAGTTTTGAACAACAAGGAAGACGGTGTAGAGTCTTATAATGTTTACAATATGTCTTTTATGTGAGTTTTGCTGCACCGTTCATCCTTGTGTTTGTTTCAAATAACCTTGCTAGCTTAAACCTTGTATCGAGAGGAAATACTTCTCATGCATCCAAATCCTTGAGCCAAACAACACTATGCCATTTGTGTCCACCATACCTACCTACTACATGGTATTTCTTGCCATTCAAAAGTAAATTGCTTGAGTGCTACCTTTAAACAATTCAAAATTTATCACCTCTGATTTGTGTCAATGTTTTATAGCTCATGAGGAAGTATGTGGTGTTTATCTTTCAATCTTGTTGGGCAACTTTCACCAATGGACTAGTGGCTTCATCCGCTTATCCAATAATCTTGCAAAAAGAGCTGGCAATGGGATTCCCAGTCCCAAATTAATTAACAAAAATAGACACTCCTCCATGGTATGTGATTGTTGGACGGCACCCGAAGGATTCGGTTAGCCATGGCTTGTGTAAGAAAAAGTTGGGAGGAGTGTCATCATAATAAAACTAAAATAAAAAGGCACTCCTTCATGGTATGAGATTGTTGGCAGGCACCCGAGGATTCGGTTAGCCATGGTTTGTGAAAGAAAGGTTGGAAGGAGTGCCACCCAAAAATAAAATAAAATGGGAGCCGCTCTTTGAAGGTTTGCCTCGGCAAGGGGTTAGAGTACCCGCTACCATTCGTTGACAACAACATACACCTCTCAAAACTTTATTTTTATGCTCTCTTTATGTTTTCAGAATAGAAGCTCTAGCACAAATATAGCAATCGATGCTTTCCTCTTTGATGGACCATTCTTTTACTTTTATTGTTGAGTCAGTTCACCTATCTCTCTCCACCTCAAGAAGCAAACACTTGTGTGAACTGTGCATTGATTCCTACATACTTGCATATTGCACTTGTTATATTACTCTATGTTGACAATTATCCATGAGATATACATGTTACAAGTTGAAAGCAACCGCTGAAACTTAATCTTCCATTGTGTTGCTTCAATGTCTTTACTTTAAATTATTGCTTTATGAGTTAACTCTTATGCAAGACTTATTGATGCCTGTCTTGAAAGTGCTATTCATGAAAAGTCATTGCTTTATGATTCAGTTGTTTACTCATGTCATTACCATTGTTTTGATCGCTGCATTCATTACATATGTTTACAATATGATCAAGTTTATGATGGCATGTCACTCCGTGAAATTATCATTGTTTATCGTTTACCCGCTCGGGACGAGCGTAAACTAAGCTTGGGGATGCCGATACGTCTCCGACGTATCGATAATTTCTTATGTTCCATGCCACATTATTGATGATATCTACATGTTATATGCACATTTTATGTCATATTCGTGCATTTTCTCGGAACTAACCTATTAACAAGATGCCGAAGTGCCGCTTCCTCGTTTCTCGCTGTTTTTGGTTTCAGTAAATCCTAGTAACGAAATATTCTCGGAATTGGACGAAATCAACGCCCGAGTTCCTATTTTGCCCGAAGCATCCAGAACACACGAGAACCGCCAGAGAGGGGGCACAGGCCCACCAAACCCTAGGCCGGCGTGGCCAAGGGGGGGCCCGCGCCCCCCTATAGTGTCGGCGCCCCTTCGACCTCCTGACGCCGCCTCTTCGCCTATATAAAGCCCCTGGACCTAAAACCTCGATACGGGGAGAGCCACGATACGGAAAACCTTCCAGAGCCGCCGCCATCACGAAGCCAAGATCTGGGGGACAGGAGTCTCTGTTCCGGCACGCCGCCGGGACGGGGAAGTGCCCCCGGAAGGCTCCTCCATCGACACCACCGCCATCTCCATCAACGCTGCTGTCTCCCATGAGGAGGGAGTAGTTCTCCATCGAGGCTCGGGGCTGTACCGGTAGCTATGTGGTTAATCTCTCTCCTATGTGCTTCAATACAATAATCTCATGAGCTGCCTTACATGATTGAGATTCATATGATGATGCTTGTAATCTAGATGTCATTATGCTAGTCAAGTGGGTTTTACTTATGTGATCTCCGGAGACTCCTTGTCCCACGTGTGTAAAGGTGACGAGTGTGTGCACCGTGTGGGTCTCTTAGGCTATATTTCACAGAATACTTATTCACTCGTTATGAATGGCATAGTGAAGTGCTTATTTATATCCCTTTATGATTGCAATGTGTTTTGTATCACAATTTATCCATGTGCTACTCTAGTGATGTTATTAAAGTAGTTTATTCCTCCCGCACGGTGTAATGGTGACAGTGGTGTGCATCCGTGTTAGTACTTGGCGTAGGCTATGATTATGATCTCTTGTAGATTATGAAGTTAACTATTGCTATGATGGTATTGATGTGATCTATTCCTCCTAGATAGTGTGAAGGTGACAGTGTGCATGCTATGTTAGTACTTGGTTTAGTTGTGTTGATCTGTCATGCACTCTAAGGTTATTTAAATATGGACATTGAATATTGTGGAGCTTGTTAACTCCGGCATTGAGGGTTCGTGTAATCCTACGCAATTTGTGGTGTTCATCATCCAACAAGAGAGTGTAGAGTATGCATTTATCTATTCTGTTATGTGATCAAAGTTGAGAGTGTCCACTAGTGAAAGTCTAATCCCTAGGCCTTGTTCCTAAAAACTGCTATCGCTGCTTGTTTACTGTTTTACTGCGTTACTACTGCTGCGTTACTACTGCTACGTTACTACTGCTTGTTTACTGTCCTGGGCAAAGCACTTTTCTGGTGCCGTTGCCACTGCTCATACTTATTTATACCACCTGTATTTCACTATCTCTTCGCCGAACTAGTGCACCTATTAGGTGTGTTGGGGACACAAGAGACTTCTTGCTTTGTGGTTGCAGGGTTGCATGAGAGGGATATCTTTGACCTCTTCCTCCCTGAGTTCGATAAACCTTGGGTGATCCACTTAAGGGAAACTTGCTGCTGTTCTACAAACCTCTACTCTTGGAGGCCCAACACTGTCTACAAGAATAGAAGCACCCGTAGACATCAGCCGACGCAAACGAAGGCGCACGGTCACCGTCCTTTTGACGTCCCAGATGAAGGAAGCAGATGATGGCGGAGGAATATGTGTGCTCCTCTCGATCGCCCTTCGATCACCAGATAAGGATCCAAAGAGAAGAGACTGACCGATTTCCGCGCCAAAATACATTGCGCCCGCGCTTTAGCCTGCCAAAACCACCATTATTCCAACTCTGTCCCAAACAGGGCTCTTACATGAGCTGGGCCTGGCTAATATGCGTTGAGAGAGGGGAGGGAAGGAGGGACCCTTAGATGGGAAACTGACGGCATCCGGACGAGGCTGGGCTGCCTCTGACTTGCTTCAAGCAAGGTAGAGAATCCGCGCCATCGCAGCAGGCCCATGCCTTGCGGCCACGCCCCTGGAGAGCATATCCTATGAAACCACCAAACTCATGTACCAGTTGCACGTGTAACATATCAGCCGTTGGATGCCAAAGAGATGCCAAAGAGACAGATGAGATCTGCTAGAAGATTGGGTACTAGCACATATACAAAATGACACTTTAGTTTCATGGAATCAATCGATCTATCCTCCTCAAGTCAAGCTGTCTCTCTCCATTGCCCTGGTTCTGTACTGCTGTACCGGAAGCTGGGTAGAAAAGTTTGCTCCATTCGCCTTTCTTCCTATCTATACTACTCAGCCAGTTAGAATAATGTAATTAAGTTCAGGCTACATTTGTCTCTCTTCCTATCAGTATGACTCGGCCGCTGCAAAAGACGAATCCGAGGCGCCCGACTACTTCAAATCTGAAGACCGCTAAATCATCAATATATCAGATCACCGCCTCTCAAAACGAGAAAGGGAAGCTGTGTCAGGAGTCGGAAGGACCTAGCGTAATTTGCCAGAGCTAATTCGCATCTTTACTATTAAATTGCAGTTAGGGATGGTGTGCACTTTGACATCAAACATTGGAGCAATCCTATCCGTTAAAAACAATAGCTAAACATTAGAAGAATCAACACCGTCGGATCACGTCTGCGTCTAAAGATTACATCAAATATTGAAGGAAGTAAACATGTGAATTTAATGAGAGAATCGCTAAATCAAAGGATCGCCATGATGACGTGAAAGCAATCAGCCAAATGCTGATCATGAAATCTAAAATACATGGAAAGCAATCACTAGCTTACCATTTTCTTCCAGCGCACAAACTTATTGTGTGTTTTCTCGCTGACCAGAATTACTGCCTAGCTATGCGTGATCTCTTCGGGCCGCCAATTTCAACCGACCACGAAGGTCATCGTGCGCCCCGTTCAGACGATCAAGATCAACGGCTTCAGCACCACCTCCATGGCCTTCTGATACCGCTAAGACTGCATCAGGATGCCTACGTGGAGTGTCGGCGGAAACGACTGGAAGATCCGTTGATACTTGATACCCTGCATGCTCGGTGTGCAACATGTGGCCTCCCTCAAGCTCTCGCTCCTCGCCCAAACCAGCGTCAGCAACGACGACATCGTGATCCCGAGCCTATCCTGCCACCTGCGGGTACGGCTGTCAAGCATTCGGAGGAGAGGAGTGTGTTGGAGATGTTCGTGCTGGCGGAGAGGCGTGACCTGGTGGTCTCTGGCGATGCCAGGGAGGACGGCTCCGTGATCGTGTAGTGTGCTATCATGCCACCACTTCAAAAAAAAACATGGAAAGCACAAACTAAATCCAGAAATTTCTATCCAAATCGTGGAAATTTTGGTCATTGAAGTCGTTTTGTTCTTCTACGGCAGGTTCATCTCCTAGGAACAAGAATCTCCTAAAAAAATGATGCATGGTGGTCTTTTTGGTGCTTTGAAGAGAACATTATTTTTTGTATACTTTATCTTCGTCGTATATCTATACTTCTCTTGTATTTGCCAAATATTTGTCCACATATTTACTATTAAATTGCAGTTA
Organism: Lolium rigidum; assembly: GCF_022539505.1. NCBI lineage: Eukaryota > Viridiplantae > Streptophyta > Magnoliopsida > Poales > Poaceae > Lolium > Lolium rigidum. The sequence continues at coordinate 94,347,782 of NC_061513.1, forward strand.
GGGATGGTGTGCACTTTGACATCAAACATTGGAGCAATCCTATCCGTTAAAAACAATAGCTAAACATTAGAAGAATCAACACCGTCGGATCACGTCTGCGTCTAAAGATTACATCAAATATTGAAGGAAGTAAACATGTGAATTTAATGAGAGAATCGCTAAATCAAAGGATCGCCATGATGACGTGAAAGCAATCAGCCAAATGCTGATCATGAAATCTAAAATACATGGAAAGCAATCACTAGCTTACCATTTTCTTCCAACGCACAAACTTATTGTGTGTTTTCTCGCCGACCAGAATTACTCGCCTAGCTATGCGTGATCTCTTCGGGCCGCCAATTTCAACCGACCACGAAGGTCATCGTGCGCCTCGCTCGGACGATCAAGATCAACGGCTTCAAGCACCACCTCCATGGCCTTCCGATACCGCTAAGACCGCATCGGATGCCTACGTGGAGTGTCGCGCGAAACGACCGGAAGATCCGTTGATACTTGATACCCCGCATGCTCGGTGTGCAACATGTGGCCTCCCTCAAGCTCTCGCTCCTCGCCCAAACCAGCGCGCAACGACGACATCGTGATCCCGAGCCTATCCCGCCACCCGCGGGTACGGCCGTCAAGCATTCGGAGGAGAGGAGTGTGTTGGAGATGTTCGTGCCGGCGGAGAGGCGTGACTCCGGTGGTCTCTGGCGATGCCAGGGAGGACGGCTCCGTGATCGTGTAGTGTGCTATCATGCCACCACTTCAAAAAAAAAACATGGAAAGCACAAACTAAATCCAGAAATTTCTATCCAAATCGTGGAAATTTTGGTCATTGAAGTCGTTTTGTTCTTCTACGGCAGGTTCATCTCCTAGGAACAAGAATCTCCTAAAAAAATGATGCATGGTGGTCTTTTTGGTGCTTTGAAGAGAACATTATTTTTTGTATACTTTATCTTCGTCGTATATCTATACTTCTCTTGTATTTGCCAAATATTTGTCCACATGGGATAATTTTCTTGCTATTATTTACTTCTTTCTTTAGATCATCCCCACTCGTCTCCCCGAGAAGCCCCCACGACCACTTTTTTCATCCGGACGGCGAAAAACGGTCCAGTCAGGCCCCCGGTTTCTCGTTTTTGTCCGGATTTGAGCTTATTTCGTCCGGACTCCCCACGCCAACCCCGATTCCCCGGGGTCTTCCCGGGGGCTCCGGATGGAGCGAATCACGCACGCTGGGCCACTGTCAGTGAAGGATAGAGAATAAACACGGGTCCCCCACCCACCTCTCTCTCTCCCATCCTTTCTCTCTCCCCGACGCCACCGGCCACACCGACCACGCCCTGGCTCTCCCGCCCCGCCGGCCACCGGCCAAGCCGACCCACCGGCCAAGCCGACCCATAGCCCCACCCTCCCGACCCTCCGGCCACGCCGCCCCTCACGCCACTCCGCCTTCGTCCACGCCATCAGCGGCGGGCGCCCGGTCCCCGCTGGTCTCTTCCCGCTGCCAGGCGTCGAGGCCATGCCTCTTCCATCCGCACCGCCGGCCACTCCCGCACGCCGCCGCGCCTCGAGCGAGGCCGTCCCAGCTCGCCGCCGCACCACCAGCGGCCGCCCGCTCTCCTCACTTGGTCGGCGCCGTTCTTCTCACTCGGCTGGCCCGCACACCCACATGCTCACGTCCTGAGCGAGGCGAGGCCGTGGCGCCCTCGAGCCCGCGGAGGCGCAGTAGGTCGAGGCCAAGCGGGGCCAGCGCGGGCGAAGTCGTGGCCGGGCTGGTCGTGGCTGGCCGGCGGAGGCGAGGTGCAGGATGTCGAGGCCAGCGAGACCAGCGTGGGCGAGGTCGTAGCCGGCATGGTCCATGGTCGAACACCTCATGAGCAGCTCGGCGTGGGGTGCACATGGCTAGAAGTTTGTTGCCCCCCATGCCAAAAATTGATCCAATCCGGAGCTAATTTCGTCCGGAATTCAGCCCGGGGGCTGGAGATGCTCTTAGTGTTGGTGCAAAGTATGGATCCATGAACGAAAACTAAGCAGTAAAATTTGAGGTCGCCTCCTGATCACATTTATTTTCTCCTTTCATGCTGCTTATTTGTTGCCTATTGACCACAATGTCAGACCACATTTCTGAAATATTCATCACCTCTGTTATGCCTTTTCTGATTTGTGCGGGAATTGCTAGAGCTTAATATAAATGGAAACCAATTTTGCGTTATTGGCACAGAGATGTTGGTGCGCCTTTGAAATGCACATGAATGTGTATACAATCTAATAAACTCTCATTTTTAGTTAGCTTCAAATAAAAGTGTAAAAATAGTTTCTTTTGTCGGGTGATTAGTTTATATTTTATATTGGAGTTATTACAAGCTATCATGATTGTAATAATAAGTTTATATGGAGTGAGCTTCTAATGCAGAAGGTATACTTAATTGTCTGTGAGAATTGCACTTTTATAAGCTGATACAATCTATCCTCGTCATAGTTTTTTCATATTTTCATGAAAACTAGCGATCTCATTAGTGCTCAACAAATTCAATATGTAGGGTGACAATGGTACCGTTTTCTTGTAATATATCTAATTGCACGATCTTTGTCGAGTGCGAAGGTTTGATGCAATTTATCAAAGAAATGGAAGGGGCAAAAAGTTCTAATCAAACTACTTTTCAAAAAAGTATAAGCCTTAAGTTTTGGGATGAAGGCAGTATTTTTGAGTGCAGTATTTTTGAGTGCAAACCTTCGTGTTTTCATCGCAATAGTTGGGAGTCGGCAGCAAAAAACATGAGATTTCATCACCTAGCTTAGCATGTCCACCTGGACAAGGTTTCTCTCTATTAGCCCTGTATGGTAGCATATATATCTTCTAGCAGCAATAAGTTTAATCTTTGGTGTGCCCTGAAAATTTATTGTTTATTCTGGTCATTCAACATGTACAATTATACCGTCGAAATTCGGTTCATTCATGGATTTTCCCGAAATTCGGTTCATACATGGATTTCCCGGTCTCTTGGATTTTTAGCCGACAAATTGTCTGTTATAAAAGAATGTGGAAAGTTATAGGTGAACAAGGACACCCTATATATATTCAAAAGTAAAAGGCCTATATTTCACGGATATACTTAAACATAAGTGGCATAAATTGAGGTCGCAATCAGCAAAACCTACACAAGCATGAGTATGCGATTTTCATGTGCATTATTTTAATGTGTGGAGAGGAAAGAAATTTCAAAAGTCTGACGTGATATTCATCGGGAGCAAGGATATGTTGGATGATGATGATAACTTTATTAGACCGTAGCAACGCACGGGCATTCAACTAGTGGTATAGAAGAGGATGAGGGAGGAAAGAAGACAACTGGATTTAGGAGGTCCGCGATTCACTGGGCTCACTAAATTCGCTGACTTTAGAAGGATTATTTTGCAAATGTGCCCGTACCTAATCTTCTAGCTGGATCCTATCCGTGTCTTTTCAATCAAACAACCAATATGTCACAGGTGCAACTGCTGCAGGAGTTTGCTCGGTTCATAGGATACGTTCTCCACGCCCCTGCTGCACTAGTGCTTGACCATGTACGCGCACACATCACCTGATCACCGTCAATCACAAAGGAGAGCAAGGAAAGACAACCATGCGCGGGAGGAGCCGGCCAGAGGTGCGGTGCGGGGCGCTGCCCTGGCACTGCGCATGAGCACGCGCTGGCAGCAGACCTCGTCCTACGGTCCTACCAGCAGTCCAGCATACCATCCACGAATCGCGGACCTAGTCATCATTTACATGTGACCTTAACCCACGAATCCCCTCCCTGGCTATCGAGCGCTCAAGCAATCACTTTTCGTGGCGCGGAGCGATCGGGCAGCGAGTCAATTCCCTTTTTATCACCTAGTGTTTAATTGTGTTCACATGTGTTCACACTAACAACTTGTATTACTACTTTGCAAGTTGCATGCACCTAAGCGCGTTCACACTGCATGCATGCACATGCACAGATCATCTCATGAATTTGCATTTAATGAGCCAACTTTTCAAAGATGCTTCGTAAGTTGTTGCATGCATACACACAACATCTCACTCTTTTTCTTCAGCACGAGACAAACTCTCAATTCTCTTTTTGCAATTCCCTTTTGGTTTTTTTCGTACGGTAATTCATGTTTAAGGGGGTCCTTTTGCAATTCCCTTTTTCGGGCCAGTGGTTTTTAAGGGGGAAAATAACGGGTGGGAAGATCCACTTGCAACTCAAATGAACTACCACTTGCTACTCAAATTAAGTATTGTTTTAAGTTGTAAGCTAACAAAAAATATTATAAATGAAATTTACTTTTTTAGGGTTGCTAGGTATTTATATTTACCGTTGATAAATAACGGGGCACCGGGTTGATAACTTGTAAACAAAAAAAGAGTCGCTACATATTTTAAATTAAATTAATTTTTAGGGTTGATATTTATTTATATTTACCATTGATAAGTAGCGGGCCATCGGGTTGATAGCTTGTAAACTAAAAAATAGTCGCTAAAATATTCTAAATGAAATACTTTTTAGGGTTATTATTTATTTATATTTACAGTTGATAAATAACGAGGCACAAGGTTGATAGCTTGTAAAATAAAAAAATGTTCGCTAAAATATTCTAAATAGAGGGTTGGTAGTTATTTATAATTACCATTGATAAATAACGGGGCTCCGGGTTAATAACATGTAAACTAAAAAGAGTCGCCAAAGTATTCGAAATGAATTTAGATTTTTAGGGTTGGTAGTAATTCATATTTACTGTTGATAAATATCAGGACACCGGGTTGATAGTTTCTAAACTAAAAAAGATTCGATAAAATGTTTAAAATAAAATTAACTTTGGGGTTGATAATTTTATACATTTACCGTTGATCACTCAAGTACGGAGGGTTTGATTATTCAAAACAGAGAGGGTTGATAACTTTTAGTCCCAAAAAAAAGTTGCTCGAAACAAATCAACATGGGTGCTAGTTTTGAAGATCTCGTCGAGACGGATTTATTGGTGAAAGTGAATCTTAATTTGGAACTGTCGTTTGAAAGTTAAAACGTTTTGAATTTTCAAATTTGGAAAAGATTCCGCTGACATCAACAGATTCGTCTATTTGTGCATGCATGCAGAACTTTTTTCCTCAATACCCTGCACCAGGTTGATAATTTTATACATTTACCTTTGATCACTCAAGTACAGAGGGGTTGATTATTCAAATAGAGAGGCTTGATAACTTTTAGCCAGAAAAAAAGTTTCTCGAAATATATCAACATGGGTGCTAGTTTTGAAGATCTCGTCGAGACGGATTTATTGATGAAAGCGAATCTTAATTTGGAGTTGTTGTTTGAAAGTTAAAACGTTTTGAATTTTCAAATTTGGAAAAAAGATTCTGCTGACATCAGCAGATTCGTCTATTTGTGCATGCATGCAGAACTTTTCCTCAATAGCCTGCACCAGGTTGATAATTTTATACATTTGCCGTTGATCACTCAAGTACGGAGGGGTTGATTATTCAAAAAGAAAGGCTTGATAACTTTTAGCCAGAAAAAAAGTTTATCAAAACATATTAACATGGGTGCTAGTTTTGAAGATCTTATCGAGACAGATTTATTGGTGAAAGCGGATCTTAATTTGGAGTTGTCGTTTGAAAGTTAAAACGTTTTGAATTTTCAAATTTGGAAAAGATTCTGCTGACATCAGCAGATTCGTCTATTTGTGTTTGCATGCAGAATTTTCCCTCAATAGCCTACACCAGATTGATAATTTTATACATTTGCCGTTGATCACTCAAGTACGGAGGTGTTGATTATTCAAATAGAGATGGTTGATAACTTTTAGCCAGAAAAAAAGTTTGTCGAAACATATTAACATGGGTGCTAGTTTTGAAGATCTCGTCGAGATGGATTTATTGGTGAAAGCGAATCTTAAATCGGAGTTGTCGTTTAAAAGCTAAAACGTTTTAAACTTTCAAATTTGGAAAGATTCTCCTTACGTCATCATGCATGCAAATGTACAACACCTTTACTCCTAATCCTGTCCGAAACCGATCGCTCGCTAATCTTCTAGCGATTGAGCGCCAGCTAGGGCAGCCCACCCACCCATCACTTTTAATGTTAAAACACTATCATACCAGTTTCTGCTCCATCTGTAACGCCATGCTTTAGAAGTGGTACTTATATGAAAAATTACTAATGTTGGTACCAAGCTGTGACCATTGTCCTAAATGTTGCTTTATGTAATTTACTCAAGCGCAGGCCTAAGACATGTACATACAACTTACGAACCGACTCGCAATGGGGTTGGAGATATTTAAAAATTTGGCATAAATTGAAAGGAAACTCATGAATCGATTTTTCACTTGAAAGTATTTATTAAAAAACATTAAAATATTAGAAAATGGAGATCTGTATGAAAAATAATGTATTTTTTTTAGGATAAAGCGGTCGATATCCGCTGCTCGATTAGATAGAAGAGTGACTCGGGTTATAAGGAAAACTGGGTCCAAAAACCATACAAACTATACAATGCCCAGTTTATAAGGAAAACCAAGACAAAAAACCACATAAGCAATGAGGCACGTCATCCACACAACGCAACCACCAATGCAACGAACACACCTCCAACCAGCTAGAACGACCTCCGCATTGCCCGAAGGTGAACCAGCCGGGTCGACATACTCGTTATCCACATAGATCTCCAAGATGCCACACAAGAACCATGCCTTCGTGATAGCAACCATATCGACCCTTGCGGTTACCCGAAGTCGATCTAGCCTAGTCAACGAACTCGCTGCCCGCACAGCTCGCCCCAGGTCGCCACCCAAACAATTATAGGCAACGATCAAGCCTCATATGACCACCGCTGCCCCGGCTTCCACCTCTCTGGCCGCATAGGCACTATGCCCAGCCACCACGAACCAGCCACACCGCAAGGGCTAAAAGGCTCCAAGGTGACGCCTCCAACAAGGTAGAAACACGTCCATTGCCGCCATCCGCTCTCGACGGAGCTTAGGTTTTCACCCGGAGGTTCTAGGACCACTTGCGTCGATCAGAATCGAGAAACTCCACAACAAGACCAAAAAGAAGGAGAACGACGGTCGAAGGCGCCGTCGTCATCGGCACGTATCGAAGTCGCGTGCAGAGCTTTCACCCGGAAATTAACCCGACCGCGAAGCATAGGAGCAGCAGGCCAGACAACGATACCATGTTGCTGACCACCAAAACTCCGCAACACGCCACCACCACTGCATCTCCCAAGCCCCTGCTGCACCGGGGTAGCCACCTATGCCCACAACAATCCTCACCGCCCCCGTCCTAAACCGCCACAGGGATAGGGACATCTCCTGCAGCACCACGAGCCCAACAAGACGCCGCCACGGTGCCCCAGAGAAGCACACCAGCGTGATGCCCTCGGCCCGCTAGGCCCAGATGGGGCCAGATCGAACCCTTGCTCCAGCGCCGCCATGACCTAGACCTCCACCGACCTCCAGCAGCCACCCCCGTTGATCCCTTGATGCATAGCCTGCAGCCTCATCTGCATCCAGCCAGCCGCCAGCTGCGGCGCCATGGTCGCCACCTACACAGCCCCGCACTCAAAGGGGGAGTCCCGTGAGGGGGAAACAACGGCCCACCACTGATGTCTACGGGTGCTTCTATTCTTGTAGACAGTGTTGGGCCTCCAAGAGCAGAGGTTTGTAGAACAGCAGCAAGTTTCCCTTAAGTGGATCACCCAAGGTTTATCGAACTCGGGGAGGAAGAGGTCAAAGATATCCCTCTCAAGCAACCCCGCAACCACAAAGCAAGAAGTCTCTTGTGTCCCCAACACACCTAATAGGTGCACTAGTTCGGCGAAGAGATAGTGAAATACAGGTGGTATGAATAAATATAAGCAGTAGCAACCGCACCGGAAAAGTGCTTGTCGGCGTGTGGTTGATGGTGGTAATATTGCAGGAAGTACAGATGCAGTAAAAACAAGAAACAAGCAGCATGTAGCGATATTTAGGAACAAGGCCTAGGGATCATACTTTCACTGGTGGACACTCTCAACATTGATCACATAACAGAATAAATAAATAGATGCTAGACTCTACACTCTCTTGTTGGATGATGAACACCACTAACTGTGTAGGATTACACGAACCCTCAATGCCGGAATTAACAAGCTCCACAATATTCGATGTTCATGTTTAAATAACCTTAGAGTGCATGACAGATCAACACAACTAAACCAAGTACTAACATAGCATGCACACTGTCACCTTCACACTACGAAAGGAGGCATAGATCACATCAATACTATCATAGCAATAGTTAACTTCATAATCTACAAGAGATCACAATCATAGCCTACGCCAAGTACTACACGATGCACACATCGTCACCATTACACCGTGCAGGAGGAATAAACTACTTTAATAACATCACTAGAGTAGCACACAGATAAATTGTGATACAAAACACATTGCAATCATAAAGGGATATAAATAAGCACTTCACTATGCCATTCATAACAGTGAATAAGTATTCTATGAAATATAGCCTAAGAGACCCACACGGTGCACACACTGTCACCTTTACACACGTGGGACAAGGAGTCTCCGGGAGATCACATAAGTAAAACCCACTTGACTAGCATAATGACATCTAGATTACAAGCATCATCATATGAATCTCAATCATGTAAGGCAGCTCATGAGATTATTGTATTAAAGTACATAGGAGAGAGATGAACCACATAGCTACCGGTACAGCCCCGAGCCTCGATGGAGAACTACTCCCTCCTCATGGGAGACAGCAGCGTTGATGAAGATGGCGGTGGTGTCGATGGAGATGCCTTCCGGGGGCACTTCCCCGTCCGGCGGCGTGCCGGAACAAAGACTCCCGTCCCCGCGATCTTGGCTTCGCGATGGCGGCGGCTCCGGAAGGTTTTCTCCGGTTTCGTTGAACGTGATAGGGTTTTCGCGACGGAGACCTTAAGTAGGCGGAAGGGCAAGGTCGGTGGAGTCCTGGTGGGACCACACACTAGGCCGGCGCCGCCAGGGCTTGGGCTGCGCCGCCCTACAGTGTCCCCACCTCGTGGCCCCACTTCGTTTCCCCTTCGGACTTCTGGAAGCTTAGTGGAAAAATAGGACCCTGGGCGTTGATTTCGTCCAATTCCGAGAATATTTCCTTACTAGGATTTCTGAAACCAAAAACAGCAGAAAACAGCAACTAGCATTTCGGCATCTCGTCAATAGGTTAGTTCCGGAAAACGCATAAATATGACATATAATGTGTATAAAACATGTGAGTATCATCATAAAAGTAGCATGGAACATAAGAAATTATAGATACGTTTGAGACGTATCAAGCATCCCCAAGCTTAGTTCCTACTCGCCCTCGAGTAGGTAAACGATAACAAAGATAATTTCTGAAGTGACATGCTATCATAATCTTGATCAATACTATTGTAAAGCATATGAGATGAATGCAGCGATTTGAAGCAATGATGAAGATAATGAGTAAACAAATGAATCATATAGCAAGTACTTTTCATGAATAGTACTTTCAAGACAAGCATCAATAAGTCTTGCATAAGAGTTAACTCATAAAGCAATAATTCAAAGTAAAGGTATTGAAGCAACACAAAGGAAGATTAAGTTTCAGCGGTTGCTTTCAACTTATAACATGTATATCTCATGCATAATTGTCAACATAAAGCAATATAACAAGTGCAATATGCAAGTATGTAGGAATCAATGCACAGTTCACACAAGTGTTTGCTTCTTGAGGTGGAGAGAGATAGGTGAACTGACTTAACATAAAAGTAAAAGAAAGGCCCTTCGCAGAGGGAAGCATTGATTGCTATATTTGTGCTAGAGCTTTGGTTTTGAAGACAAGAAACAATTTTGTCAACGGTAGTAATAAAGCCTATGTATCATGTAAATTATATCTTACAAGTTGCAAGCCTCATGCATAGTATACTAATAGTGCCCGCACCTTGTCCTAATTAGCTTGGATTACCGGGATTATCATCGCAATACACATGTTTTAACCAAGTGTCACAAAGGGGTACCTCTATGCCGCCCTGTACAAAGGTCTAAGGAGAAAGCTCGCATTGGATTTCTCGCTTTTGATTATTCTCAACTTAGACATCCATACCGGGACAACATAGACAACGAGATAATGGACTCCTCTTTAATGCATAAGCATGTAGCAACAATTAATGTTCTCATATGAGATTGAAGATATATGTCCAAAACTGAAACTTCCACCATGAATCATGGCTTTAGTTAGCGGCCCAATGTTCTTCTCTAACATTATGCATGCTCTAACCATTAAATGAGTGGTAAATCTCCCTTAGTTCAGACAAGACGAACATGCATAGCAACTCACATGATATTCAACAAAGAGTAGTTGATGGCGTCCCCAAGAACATGGTTATCGCACAACAAGCAACTTAATAAGAGATAAAGTGCATAAGTACATATTCAATACCACAATAGTTTTTAAGCTATTTTTCCCATGAGCTATATATTGCAAAGGTAAAGAATGGAAATTTTAAAGGTAGCACTCAAGCAATTTACTTTGGAATGGCGGAGAAATACCATGTAGTAGGTAGGTATGGTGGACACAAATGGCATAGTGGTTGGCTCAAGGATTTTGGATGCATGAGAAGTATTCCCTCTCGATACAAGGTTTAGGCTAGCAAGGTTATTTGAAACAAACACAAGGATGAACCGGTGCAGCAAAACTCACATAAAAGACACATTGTAAACATTATAAGACTCTACACCGTCTTCCTTGTTGTTCAAACCAATACTAGAAATTATCTAGACCTTAGAGAGACCAATTATGCAAACCAAATTTTAGCAAGCTCTATGTATTTCTTCATTAATGGGTGCAAAGTATATGATGCAAGAGCTTAAACATGAGCACAACAATTGCCAAGTATCAAATTATTCAAGACATTTTATCAATTACCACATGTAGCATTTCCCGTTTCCAACCATATAACAATTAACGAAGCAGTTCAACCTTCGCCATGAACATTATGAGCTAAGAACACATGTGTTCATAAGAACCAGCGGAGCGTGTCTCTCTCCCACACAAGCATGATGGATCATATTTTATTCAAACAAAAACAAAAACAGACGCTCCAAGTAAAGTACATAAGATGTGACCGAATAAAAATATAGTTTCAAGAGAAGTGACCTGATAAGTTGTCGATGAAGAAGGGGATGCCTTGGGCATCCCCAAGCTTAGATGCTTGAGTCTTCTTGAAATATGCAGGGATGAACCACCGGGGCATCCCCAAGCTTAGACTTTTCACTCTTCTTGATCGTAGTATATCATCCTCCTCTCCCGACCCTTGAAAACTTCCTTCACACCAAACTCGAAACAAACTCATTAGAGGGTTAGTGCATAATCAAAAACTCACATGTTCAGAGGTGACACAATCATTCTTAACACTTCTGGACATTGCCCAAAGCTACTGGAAGTTAATGGAACAAAGAAATCCATCCAACATAGCAAAAGAAGCAATGCGAAATAAAAGGCAGAATCTGTCAAAACAGAACAGTCCGTAAAGATGAATTTTATTGAGGCACCAGACTTTCTCAAATGAAAATGCTCAAATTGAATGAAAGTTGCGTACATATCTGAGGATCACTCACGTAAATTGGCATAATTTTCTGAGTTACCTACAGAGAATTAGGCCCAGATTAGTGACAGCAAAGAAATCTGTTTCTGCGCAGTAATCCAAATCTAGTATGAACCTTACTATCAAAGACTTTACTTGGCACAACAATGCGATAAAACTAAGATAAGGAGAGGTTGCTATAGTAGTAGCAACTTCCAAGACACAAATATAAAACAAAATTGCTGTAGTAAAATAAACACATGGGTTATCTCCCAAGAAGTGCTTTCTTTATAGCCATTAAGATGGGCTCAGCAGTTTTAATAATGCACTCGCAAGAAATAAGAGTTGAAGCTAAAGAGAGCATCAAGAGGCAAATTCAAAACACATTTAAGTCTAACATGCTTCCTATGAAAAGGAATCTTGTAAATAAACAAGTTCATGAAGAGCAAAGTAACAAGCATAGGAAGATAAAACAAGTGTAGCTTCAAAAATTTCAGCACATAGAGAGGCATTTTAGTAACATGAAAATTTCTACAACCATATTTTCCTCTCTCATAACAACTTTCAGTAGCATCATGAGCAAACTCAACAATATCACTATCACATAAAGCATTCTTATCATGAGTCTCATGCATAAAATTATTACTCTCCACATAGGCATAATCAATTTTATTAGTAATAGTTGGAGCAAATTCAACAAAGTAGCTATCATAAAATATAGGAGGCATATTGTAATCGTAATCAAATTTATCCTCCATAACAGGTGGTACTAAAAGACTACTATCATTATAATCATCATAAATAGGAGGCAAAGTATCATCAAAGTAAATTTTCTTCTCAATGCTTGGGGGACTAAAAAGATCATGCTCATCAAAACCAGCTTCCCCAAGCTTAGAACTTTCTATATCATTAGCAACAATGGTATTCAAAGTGTTCATACTAATATGTTCCATGGGTTTTTAATTTTCGCATCAAACCATCCATATCTTAAATCAGGAAATAGAATAAGAAGCTCATTGTTGTCCATTATGCCAAACTAGTGTAAACAAGAAACAAAAAGATGCAATTGTAGGATATAAAGGAAATAGCTTCGAGCACACACACAATGGCGCCAGAAAAGTACTTTACCTGGGACCGGAGTATGAGTGCCTTTTACCTTTCCTCCCCGGCAACGGCGCCGTAAAAGTGCTTGATGTCTACGGGTGCTTCTATTCTTGTAGACAAGTGTTGGGCCTCCAAGAGCAGAGGTTTGTAGAACAGCAGACAAGTTTCCCTTAAGTGGATCACCCAAGGTTTATCGAACTCAGGGAGGAAGAGGTCAAAGATATCCCTCTCAAGCAACCCTACAACCACAAAGCAAGAAGTCTCTTGTGTCCCCAACACACCTAATAGGTGCACTAGTTCGGCGAAGAGATAGTGAAATACAGGTGGTATGAATAAATATAAGCAGTAGCAACCGCACCAGAAAAGTGCTTGCTGGCGTGTGGTTGATGGTGGTAATATTGCAGGAAGTACAGATGCAGTAAAACAGTAAACAAGCAGCGGTAGCAGTATTTAGGAACAAGGCCTAGGGATCATACTTTCACTGGTGGACACTCTCAACATTGATCACATAACATAATAAATAAATAGATGCTAGACTCTACACTCTCTTGTTGGATGATGAACACCACTAACTGTGTAGGATTACACGAACCCTCAATGCCGGAGTTAACAAGCTCCACAATATTCGATGTTCATGTTTAAATAACCTTAGAGTGCATGACAGATCAACACAACTAAACCAAGTACTAACATAGCATGCACACTGTCACCTTCACACTACGAAATGAGGCATAGATCACATCAATACTATCATAGCAATAGTTAACTTCATAATCTACAAGAGATCACAATCATAGCCTACGCCAAGTACTACACGATGCACACACTCGTCACCATTACACCGTGCGGGAGGAATAAACTACTTTAATAACATCACTAGAGTAGCACACGGATAAATTGTGATACAAAACACATTGCAATCATAAAGGGATATAAATAAGCACTTCACTATGCCATTCATAACAGTGAATAAGTATTCCGTGAAATATAGCCTAAGAGACCCACACGGTGCACACACTCGTCACCTTTACACACGTGGGACAAGGAGTCTCCGGAGATCACATAAGTAAAACCCACTTGACAAGCATAATGACATCTAGATTACAAGCATCATCATATGAATCTCAGTCATGTAAGGCAGCTCATGAGATTATTGTATTGAAGTACATAGGAGAGAGATGAACCACATAGCTACCGGTACAGCCCCGAGCCTCGATGGAGAACTACTCCCTCCTCATGGGAGACATCAGCGTTGATGAAGATGGCGGTGGTGTCGATGGAGATGCCTTCCGGGGGCACTTCCCCGTCCCGGCGGCGTGCCGGAACAGAGACTCCTGTCCCCCAGATCTTGGCTTCGGATGGCGGCGGCTCTGGAAGGTTTTCTCTGGTTTCGTCGAACGTGATAGGGTTTTCGCGACGGAGACCTTAAGTAGGCGGAAGGGCAAGGTCGGTGGAGTCCTGGTGGGACCACACACTAGGCCGGCGCGGCTAGGGCTTGGGCCGCGCCGCCCTCATCGTGTCCCCACCTCGTGGCCCCACTTCGTTTCCCCTTCGGACTTCTGGAAGCTTAGTGGAAAAATAGGACCCTGCGCGTTGATTTCGTCCAATTCCGAGAATATTTCCTTACTAGGATTTCTGAAACCAAAAACAGCAGAAAACAGCAACTGGCACTTCGGCATCTCGTCAATAGGTTAGTTCCGGAAAACGCATAAATATGACATATAATGTGTATAAAACATGTGAGTATCATCATAAAAGTAGCATGGAACATAAGAAATTATAGATACGTTTGAGACGTATCAACCACCATCTTCCCTAGGCGCGCGCGGCTTCACCGGCGCCCCTCCGGTGGCGGTGATGCGGATGAGGGAGGAGAGAGGCCCCTAGGACCTGCAGCGCTTAGGGTTCCCCCATGTCGTTGGGGAGGTGGCGACGCGGGGGTTAACTGGAAATTGATTCACAAGGTTACCATGTAATTAATGTATATATAAATTTATACGTTTCACTCAATTAACATATAACGACAGGAAAAAAGCTTTAGGTCATGTCTCATGGTAAAATTACTTTGCTACAATCATACACACTCAATCTTTCCATAGGATTCACATAGACATGATATCTCAATCATATGCATTTCCTATTCATATTTCTTTCATACCCTAAAGGAGCCCTAAAGTAAAAGTTTTCTCAAAGTTACGTAAGAGAAACTATGTTTATTGGGGTGTTCATTTTGATCCATTGTGTATCTACCTTTTAAGTGGTAAAGTTTAAATAGAAATTAGGCATCCGTGGTGCTAATTTCCTAGTAGAAGTAGTTAGTGGTTACTTTTTTTGGGGTGTGTTTTTAATTTTTTTGCATCTACCTTTTATGTGATGAAGTTTGAAAAAAATAAGTATTATCGAAGTTACCATGGGAGGACCCTGAAGCTACCGTGGAGGAAGGCAATTACCGTTGAAAAGTTAAGTTCCAAAAATTATTGTCCATGAATTGTTGAAAAAAATAATGTCGGGAAATAACCCTTTGAAGAATTATGCCCTGCTGATGAATTAATGTTAGTTAAGTCCTGTTGGAAAAATTGCATTGCAATAAATCCATCCACATACACCGACATTTTGGACGGAACAAGCCGTATTTGCCTGCAATTTTTTTGTCGGTGGAGCAGAATTCGCGGCGGCAACAAGGCAACACATAGATTTTCGACATGGTTAATTACATACCAGGTGGATAAAGACGTCGTAGTTGATGGCAGGAAATCCCGACGCCTCATGAGTATCGGGCTTTCGTGCAAACACGCCCCAAATAACCAGCCACCCTATTCTCACAATGTTGTTGGCGTTTATTGTTATCAATGACGTTGTTGTGGGACGGGGCGAGGTTGTCACACCCCGCCCCCTTGCCGGTATGATTGCCGACTGATACGCGTGAAGCACACGTCCGTTAGGAACCCCAAGAGGAAGGTGTGATGCGTACAACAGCAAGTTTTCCCTCAGTAAGAAACCAAGGTTATCGAACCAGTAGGAGTCAAGGATCACGTGAAGGTTGTTGGTGGCGGAGTGTAGTGCGGTGCAACACCAGGGATTCCGGCGCCAACGTGGAACCTGCACAACACAATCAAAGTACTTTGCCCCAACGTAACAGTGAGGTTGTCAATCTCACCGGCTTGCTGTAAACAAAGGATTAAATGTATAGTGTGGAAGATGATGTTTGTTTGCGAAAAACAGTAAAGAACAAGTATTGCAAGAGATTGTATTTCAGATGTAAAGAATGGACCGGGGTCCACAGTTCACTAGTGGTGTCTCTCCCATAAGATAAATGGAATGTTGGGTGAACAAATTACAGTTGGGCAATTGACAAATAAAGAAGGCATAACAATGCACATACATATATCACCATGAGTACTATGAGATTTAATCAGGGCATTATGACAAAGTACATAGACCGCTATCCAGCATGCATCTATGCCTAAAAAGTCCACCTTCAGGTTATCATCCGAACCCCTTCCAGTATTAAGTTGCAAACAACGGACAATTGCATTAAGTATGGTGCGTAATGTAATCAACACAAATATCCTTAGACAAAGCATTGATGTTTTATCCCTAGTGGCAACAGCACATCCACAACCTTAGAACTTTCTGTCACTGTCCCAGATTCAATGGAGGCATGAACCCACTATCGAGCATAAATACTCCCTCTTCGAGTTACAAGTATCAACTTGGACAGAGTCTCTACTAGCAACGGAGAGCATGCAAGAACATAAACAACATATATGATAGATTGATAATCAACTTGACATAGTATTCCATATTCATCGGATCCCAACAAACACAACATGTAGCATTACAAATAGATGATCTTGATCATGATAGGCAGCTCACAAGATCTAACATGATAGCACAATGAGGAGAAGACAACCATCTAGCTACTGCTATGGACCCATAGTCCAGGGGTGAACTACTCACACATCGATCCGGAGGCGATCATGGTGATGAAGAGACCTCCGGGAGATGATTCCCCTCTCCGGCAGGGTGCCGGAGGCGATCTCCTGAATCCCCCGAGATGGGATTGGCGGCGGCGGCGTCTGTGGAAGGTTTTCCGTATCGTGGCTCTCGGTACTGGGGTTTTCGCGACGAAGGCTTTAAGTAGGCGGAAAGGCGGAGTCGGAGGGCTGACGTGGGCCCCACACCATAGGGCGGCGCGGGCCCCACCCAGGCCGCGCGGCCCTGTGGTGTCGGTGCCCCGTCGCCCCACTTCGTTTCCCTTTCGGTCTTCTGGAAGCTTCGTGGAAAAATAAGACCCTGGACGTTGATTTCGTCCAATTCCGAGAATATTTCCTTTGTAGGATTTACGAAACCAAAAACAGCGAGAAACAAAGAATCGGCTCTTCGGCATCTCGTCAATAGGTTAGTGCCGGAAAATGCATAATAATGACATAAAGTGTGTATAAAACATGTGAGTATCATCATAAAAGTAGCATGGAACATAAGAAATTATAGATACGTTTGAGACGTATCAAGCATCCCCAAGCTTAGTTCCTACTCGCCCTCGAGTAGGTAAACGATAACAAAGATAATTTCTGAAGTGACATGCTATCATAGTTTTGATCAATACTATTGTAAAGCTTATGAGATGAATGCAGCGATTCGAAGCAATGGTAAAGACAATGAATAAAAAATTGAATCATATAGCAAAGACTTTTCATGAATAGTACTTTCAAGACAAGCATCAATAAGACTTGCATAAGAGTTAACTCATAAAGCAATAAATTCTTAGTAGAAAGCTTTGAAGCAACACAAAGGAAGATATAAGTTTCAGCGGTTGCTTTCAACTTCAACATGTATATCTCATGGATAATTGTCAACACAAAGTAATATAACAAGTGCAATAGGTAAACATGTAAGAATCAATGCACACAGTTCATACAAGTGTTTGCTTCTAAGATAGAAAGAAGTAGGTAAACCGACTCAACAATAAAGTAGAAGATTGGCCCTTCGCGAGAGGAAGCATGGATTACTATTTTTGTGCTAGACTTTTCATTTTGAAAATATAGAAACAATTTTGTCAACGGTAGTAATAAATCATATGTGTTATGTATAAGACATCTTATAAGTTGCAAGCCTCATGCATAGATTACCAATAGTGCTCGCACCTTGTCCTAATTAGCTTGGATTAACACGGACTATCATTGCATTACATATGTTTCAACCAAGTGTCATAAAGGGGTACCTCTATGCCGCCTGTACAAAGGTCTAAAGAGAAAGATCGCATTTGATTTCTCGTTTTTGATTATTCTCAACTTAGACATCCATACCGGGACAGCATAGACAATAGATAATGGACTCCTCTTTAATGCATAAGCATTCAACAACAGATAATATTCTCATAAGAGATTGAGGATTAATTGTCCAAACTGAAACTTGCACCATGATTCATGGCTTTAGTTAGCGGCCCAATGTTCTTCTCTAACAATATGCATACTCAAACCATTTGATCATGAAAATCGCCCTTACTTCAGACAAGATGAACATGCATAGTGATGACCCACAAGTATAGGGGATCGCAACAGTCTTCGAGGGAAGTAAAACCCAATTTATTGATTCGACACAAGGGGAGCCAAAGAATATTTGTAAGCCTTAACAGCGGAGTTGTCAATTCAGCTGCACCTGGAAACGAGACTTGCTCGCAAGAGTTTATTAGTAGTAACAGTTTTATAGCGATAGCAGTGGTGAAATATCACAGCAGAGTAACAAAGACAGCAGTAGTGATTATAGTAAACAGCAGTATTAAAATACTGTAGGCACAGGGATGGATGACGGGCGTTGCATGGATGAGAGAAACTCATGTAACAATCATGGTAGGGCATTTGCAGATAATAATAAAACGGTATCCAAGTACTAATCAATCAATAGGCATGTGTTCCATATTTAGTCGTACGTGCTCGCAATGAGAAACTTGCGCAACATCTTTTGTCCTACCAGCCGGTGGCAGCCGGGCCTCTAGGGAATCTACTGGATATTAAGGCACTCCTTTTAATAGAACACCGGAGCAAAGCATTAACACTCCGTGAACACATGTGATCCTCATATCACCGCCTTCCCCTCCGGTTGTCCCAATTCTTGTCAATTTGGGGCCTCGGGTTCCAGACAGCAATATGTGTATACAACTTGCAGGTAAGATCATAAAGCAATGAATATCATCATGAATTGATAACATGTTCAGATCTGAGATCATGGCACTCGGGCCCTAGTGACAAGCATTAAGCATAACAAGT
The DNA here is from genome assembly GCF_022539505.1 of Lolium rigidum. Taxonomy (NCBI): domain Eukaryota; kingdom Viridiplantae; phylum Streptophyta; class Magnoliopsida; order Poales; family Poaceae; genus Lolium; species Lolium rigidum. The sequence goes on from NC_061513.1 coordinate 94,366,747, forward strand.
TGCAACAATATCATAAAAGTACCAATTACGGACACTAGGCACTATGCCCTAACAATCTTATGCTATTACATGACCAATCTCATCCAATCCCTACCATCCCCTTCAGCCTACAGCGGGGGAATTACTCACACATGGATGGGGGAAACATGGCTGGTTGATGGAGAGGCGTTGGTGGTGATGATGGCGATGATCTCCTCCAATTCCCCGTCCCGCGGAGTGCCGGAACGGAGTTTCGGTCCCGAGACGAGTTTCGCGACGGTGGCGGCGTCATCGGATGGTTTCGGCGACTTCGACTTCTCGTCTCGCGTTTTTAGATCGAAATCCTTAAGTAGTCCGGAGGGGAGCGTCGGAGGCTGGCCGAGGGGCCACACGGTAGGGCGGCGCGCCCCTCTAGGCCGCGCCGGCCTAGTGTGTGGGGGCCACCGGGCCTCCCCCGGGCCTGCCCTTCTGGCTCCGTGAATCTTCTGGAAAAATAAGCCCTTCGACATAAATTCCTGGGATTTTCCTGAAAGTTGAATTTCTGCACAAAAACGAGACACCAGAGCAATTCTGCTAAAAACAGCGTTAGTCTGTGTTAGTTGTATCCAAAATACACAAATTAGAGGCAAAACAATAGTAAAAGTGTTCGGGAAAGTAGATACGTTTTGGACGTATCACATAGCAACTCACATGATACTCAACAAAGGTGTAATAGTTGATGGCGTCCCCAGAAACGTGGTTACCGCTCAACAAGCAACTTATTAAGAAATAAGATACATAACTACATATTCTTCACCACAATAGTTTTTAAGGCTATTTTTCCCATGAGCTATATATTGCAAAGACAAAGGATAGAATTTTAAAGGTAGCACTCAAGTAATTTACTTTGGAATGGCAGAGAAATACCATGTAGTAGGTAGGTATGGTGGACACAAATGGCATAGTTTTTGGCTCAAGGATTTGGATGCATGAGAAGTAATCCCTCTCAATACAAGGTTTAGGCTAGCAAGGTTGTTTGAAGCAAACTCAAGTATAAAACGGTGCAGCAAAGCTTACATATGAACATATTGCAAGCATTATAAGACTTTACATCGTCTCCTTGTTGTTCAAACACCTTAACAAAAAAATATCTAGACTCTAGAGAAACTAATCATGCAAACCAAATTTTAACAAGCTCTATGTAGTTCTTCATTAATAGGTACAAAGTACATGATGCAAGAACTTAAATATGATCTATACGAGCACAACAATTTCCAAGTATCAAATTATTCAAGACATTATACCATTTACCACATGAGGCATTTTCCGTTTCCAACCATATAACAATGAACGAAGCAGTTTCAACCTTCGCCATGAACATTAAGAGTAAAGCTAAGAACATATGTGTTCATAAGCAACAGCGGAGCGTGTCTCTCTCCCAAACAAGGAATGCTAGGATCCGATTTTATTCAAACAAAAACAAAAACAAAAACATACAGACGCTCCAAGTAAAGCACATAAGATGTGACAGAATAAAAATATAGTTTCACTAGAGGTGACTCGATAAGTTGTCGATGAAGAAGGGATGCCTTGGGCATCCCCAAGCTTAGATGCTTGAGTCTTCTTAAAATATGCAGGGATGAACCACGGGGGCATCCCCAAGCTTAGACTTTTCACTCTTCTTAATCATATTGTATCATCCTCCTCTCTTGACCCTTGAAAACTTCCTCCACACCAAACTCAAAACAAACTCATTAGACGGTTAGTGCATAATCGAAAATTCATATATTCAGAGGTGACATAATCATTCTTAACACTTCTGGACATTGCACAAAGCTACTGAAAGTTAATGGAAAAAAGAAATCCATCAAACATAGCAAAACAGGCAATGCGAAATAAAAAGCAGAATCTGTCAAAACAGAACAGTCCGTAAAGACGAATTTTTCTGGGGCACTTAACTTGCTCAGATGAAAATGCTCAAATTGAATGAAATTTGCGTACATATCTGAGGATCACGCACGTAAATTGGCAGATTTTTCTAAATTTCCTACAGAAGGGGCTGCTCAATTTCGTGACAGTAAGAAATCTGTTTCTGCGCAGTAATCCAAATCTATTATTGACTTTACTATCAAAGACTTTACTTGGCACAACAATGCAATAAAATAAAGATAAGGAGAGGTTGCTAAAGTAGTAACAATTTCCAAGACTCAAATATAAAACAAAAGTGCAGAAGTAAAATAATGGGTTGTCCCCCATAAACGCTTTTCTTTAACGCCTTTCAGCTAGGCGCAGAAAGTGTGAATCAAATATTATCGAGAGATGAAGCATCAACATCATAATTTATTCTAATAATAGAATCATAAGGTAACTTCATTCTCTTTCTAGGGAAGTGTTCCATATCTTTCTTAAGAGGAAATTGATACTTAATATTACCTTCCTTCATATCAATGGTAGCACCAACGAGTTCAAGAAAAGGTCTTCCCAATATAATGGGACAAGATGCATTGCATTCAATATCCAAGACAACAAAATCAATGGGAACAAGGTTATTGTTAACCATAATGCGAACATTATTAATCCTCTCCAAAGGTTTCTTTATAGCATTATCTGCAAGATTAACATCCAAATAACAATTTTTCAATGGTGGCAAGTCAAGCATATCATAGATTTTCTTAGGCATAACAGAAATGCTTGCTCCAAGATCACATAAAGCATTACAATCAAAATCATTGACCCTCGTCTTAATGATGGGCTCCCAACTATCTTCTAACTTCCTAGGAATAGAAGTTTCAAGTTTTACTTTCTCCTCTCTAGCTTTTATGAGAGCATTTGTAATATGTTTTGTAAAGGCCAAATTTATAGCACTAGCATTGGGACTTTTAGAAAGTTTTTGTAAGAACTTTATAACTTCAGAGATGTGACAATCATCAAAATCTAAACCATTATGATCTACAGCAATGGGATCATTGTCCCCAATATTTTGAAAAATTTCAGCAGTTTTATCGCAAACAGTTTCAACAGTTTTAGCAGTTTCAGGCAATTTTGCACGCTTTGCACTAGGAGTAGAAACATTGCCAACACCAATTATTTTACCATTGATAGTAGGAGGTTTAGCAACATGTGAAGCATTAACATTACTAGTGGTGGTAATAGTCCAAACTTTAGCTACATTATTCTCTTTAGCAAGTTTTTCGTTTTCTACTCTTTCCCACCTAGCATGCAATTCAGCCATCAATCTAATATTTTCATTAATTCGAACTTGGATGGAGTTTGCTGTAGCAAATGAATTAATATCTTTATCTTCATTAGGCATAACTTTCAATTTTAAAAGATCAACATCAGAAGCAAGACTATCAACCTTAGAAGCAAGAATATCAATTTTATCAAACTTTTCTTCAATAGATTTGTTAAAAGCAGTTTGTGTACTAATAAATTCTTTAAGCATGGCTTCAAGACCAGGGGTACACTCCTATTATTTTTGTAAGAATTACCATAAGAATTACCATTACCATTACCATTATTAGAAGGATATGGCCTATAGTTGTTACCAGAATTATTCCTATAAGCATTGTTGTTGAAATTATTATTTTTAATGAAGTTCACATCAACATGTTCTTCTTGGGCAACCAATGAAGCTAAAGGAATATTATTAGGATCAACATTAGATCTACCATTCACAAGCATAGACATAATAGCATCAATCTTATCACTCAAGGAGGAGGTTTCTTCAACAGAATTTACCTTCTTACCTTGTGGAGCCCTTTCAGTGTGCCATTCGGAGTAATTTATCATCATATTATCAAGAAGCTTTGTTGCCGCCCCCAAAGTAATGGACATAAAGATACCTCCAGCAGCTGAATCCAATAGGTTCCGCGAAGAAAAATTCAATCCTGCATAAAAGGTTTGGATGATCATCCAAGTAGTCAGTCCATGGGTAGGGCAATTCTTTACCAAATATTTCATTCTCTCCCATGCTTGAGCAACATGTTCATTATCTAATTGCTTAAAATTCATTATGCTACTTCTCAAAGATATAATTTTAGCGGGAGGATAATATCTACCAATGAAAGCATCTTTACATTTAGTCCATGAATCAATATTATTCTTAGGCAAAGATAGCAACCAATCTTTAGCTCTTCCTCTTAAGGAGAAAGGAAACAATTTTAGTTTTATAATGTCACCATCTACATCCTTATTAAGATCGGCAGCAGCATCATCAGAACTAACACCAGAAAATTGCTCTCTCATAACAAGATTTAGTAAAGCAGGTTTAATTTCAAAAAATTCTGCTGTAGTAGCAGGTGGAGCAATAGGTGTGCATAAGAAATCATTATTATTTGTGCTAGTGAAGTCACACAACTTAGTATTTTCAGGGGTATTCATTTTAGCAGTAGTAAATAAAGTAAACTAAATAAAGTAAATGCAAGTAACTAATTTTTTGTGTTTTTAATATAGAGAATGCAAACAAGACAGTAAATAAAGTAAAGTAAAGCAAGACAAAAACAAAGTAAAGACATTGGATGTGGGAGACTCCCCTTGCAGCGTGTCTTGATCTCCCCGGCAACGGCGCCAGAAAAAGAGCTTGATACGCGTGAAGCACACGTCCGTTGGGAACCCCAAGAGGAAGGTGTGATGCGTACAGCAGCAAGTTTCCCCTCAGTAAGAAACCAAGGTTATCGAACCAGTAGGAGTCAAGGATCACGTGAAGGTTGTTGGTGGCGGAGTGTAGTGCGGCGCAACACTAGGAATTCCGGCGCCAACGTGGAACCTACACAACACAATCAAAGTACTTTGCCCCAACGTAACAGTGAGGTTGTCAATCTCACCGGCTTGCTGTAAACAAATGATTAAATGTATAGTGTGGTAGATGATGTTTGTTTGCGAAGAACAGTAAAGAACAAGTATTGCAGTAGATTGTATTTCAGATGTAAAGAATGGACCGGGGTCCACAGTTCAGTAGTGGTGTCTCTCCGATAAGATAAATGGCATGTTGGGTGAACAAATTACGGTTGGGCAATTGACAAATAAAGAAGGCATAACAATGCACATACATATATCATGATGAGTACTATGAGATTTAATCAGGGCATTACGACAAAGTACATAGACCGCTATCCAGACATGCATCTATGCCTAAAAAGTCCACCTTCAGGTTATCATCCGAACCCCTTCCAGTATTAAGTTGCAAATAACAGACAATTGTATTAAGTATGGTGCGTAATGTAATCAACACAAATATCCTTAGACAAAGCATTGATGTTTTATCCCTAGTGGCAACAGCACATCCACAACCTTAGAACTTTCTGTCACTGTCACAGATTCAATGGCGGCATGAACCCACTATCGAGCATAAATACTCCCTCTTGGAGTTACAAGTATCAACTTGGCCAGAGCGGCAGAGCCTCTACTAGCAACGGAGAGCATGAAAGAACATAAACAACATATATGATAGATTGATAATCAACTTGACATAGTATTCCATATTCATCGGATCCCAACAAACACAACATGTAGCATTACAAATAGATGATCTTGATCATGATAGGCAGCTCACAAGATCTAACATGATAGCACAATGAGGAGAAGACAACCATCTAGCTACTGCTATGGACCCATAGTCCAGGGGTGAACTACTCACACATCGATCCGGAGGCGATCATGGTGATGAAGAGACCTCCGGGAGATGATTCCCCTCTCCGGCAGGGTGCCGGAGGCGATCTCCTGAATCCCCCGAGATGGGAGTGGCGGCGGCGGCGTCTCTGGAAGGTTTTCCGTATCGTGGCTCTCGGTACTGGGGTTTTCGCGACGAAGACTTTAACTAGGCGGAAGGGCGGAGTCGGAGGGCTGACGGGGGCCCCACGCCATAGGGCGGCACGGGGCCCACCCTGGCCGCGCCGCCTTATGGTGTCGGCGCCCCGTGGCCCCACTTCGTATCTCCCTCGGTCTTCTGGAAGCTTCGTGGAAAAATAAGACCCTGGACGTTGATTTCGTCCAATTCCGAGAATATTTCCTTTGTATGATTTCTGAAAACAAAAACAGCAGAAAACAAAGAATCGGCTCTTCGGCATCTCGTCAATAGGTTAGTGCCGGAAAATGCATAATAATGACATAAAGTGTGTATAAAACATGTGAGTATCATCATAAAAGTAGCATGGAACATAAGAAATTATAGATACGTTTGGGACGTATCACCGACGTGAGGCATGATCGAGATCATCTGAATTCAACTGGAACATAGAGAAAAGTAATAGAGAGTAGCGAGCGAAGCTTGGTTCTATTTCAATCTTCAAACTCGTGTTCTCCTTTGTAGACTCTAGACCAAGCTTCTAACTCTCCAGTAGCCCAAAGCCCATGAGCTCCTGGCCCAACACATGGCCATATTATGGGTGTTACACTACCACCCTAGAAAATTGTTGCTTGTTCCCAAGCAAAGGCGTGCCTATGTGATACGTTGCAAACGTATGTATCATTTTTGATGCTTCATGCTTGTTTTACACCAATTTCACTATGATCTACATTCACTTTGTTACACTTTTATACATTTTCCAGCACTAACCTATTGATAAGATGCCACAGTGCCAGTTCCTTGTTTTCTGCTATTTTTTATTTCAGAAAAATTATACATGAAATATTTTCGGAATTGGACGGGATAAAAGCCGAAGTCAATATTTCTTCGTAACGAAGACAAAAGACCGAAGGGGGGATGAAGAAGCGCCAGGGGCGGCCAGGCCAACCCTAGGCGTGGCCCAGGCCCTGGCCGCGCCTAGGGGTGGTGTGGGTCCCCCAGGGCTCCACCGACCACGCTCTTTCACCTATTTATTCACGATCTCGGAAAAACCTCATACACCCGAGCAGTGGCGGAGCCGAAAACGGAGAAAAAGGGGTGCTAACTTGGGGCATACGGAAAAAATTGCTAGTTCGCAACCGAAAAAATTTATATCTCGCGGCAAAAATGGACAATAATTTTTTTTGAGCTTGCAAGCAAAAAAGATAACAAAAATACAATTCTACTAACACGACAGACAAATAATCTACTGATAGTACTTAGTCAAAGATTAATAATGACAAAACTTTTCATTGCTCTGTTAAATAACACCTCCCACTTTTCTGACCTGGCGGTATGGCTTTTGGAAGTGACTGCGGAGACAGAGGAAAGAACGAAGTAGACATGTCTCAATTTCTCAGTACACGATGCACAAAGAAACGATCGATCGTGTCGTGATGTCCCTCTCGGCAGAGTTTGGGCAGGCCAAACGAGCAAAAGCTTAGTTTGTAGCATGGGCCAAGATTGCTTTGCCGAAATGGCTGGTGCTAGACAGCAGATCTTTGCGTTTCTTGCCTGAATACATAACATCTACCGTTTTGGCCTAATTCACTGGACCGGTGCTACAGCCCAGGTAGCATCGGCCGCAGCTATGCCCCTGCATTCGAGTCTCCATTCACGAAAAGTTCCGTCGCGGCCGCCATCGTAGAACCCATCTCGGGAGGGTTCTGAAGTTCTTACCAGCACCCTGCCGGAGGGGGAAATCATCGTCGGAGGCATCTACATCATCATGCCCGCCTCCGAAAGTGATGCATGAGTAGTTCATCCCTGGACTATGGATCCATAGTAGTAGCTAGATGGTTGTATTCTCCAATTTACGCCTCATGTTTAAATCTTATGAGCTACCCTACATGATCAAGATCATCTTTATGTAAAGCTACATGTTGTGTTTGCTAGGATCCGATGAATATTAAATACTATGTTGAGGTCGATTATATATTCATGCCATATGTTATTTGTGATCTTGCATGCTCTCCGTTGCTACTAGATGCTCTGGCCATGTAGATACTTGTGACTCCAAGAGGGAGTATTTATGCTCGTTAATGGGTTCATGCCTCTAGTTTTCTGGAAGAGTGGCAATAACTTCTAAGATTGTAGATGTGGTGTTGCTATTAGGGAGAAAACAACAATGTTCTATCCGAGGGTAATGCAATTATCTATTGCTTGCAACTTAATGCTGAAAGGGGTGCGGACGCTAACCGGAAGGTGGATTTTTAGTCATAGACCCAGTTGGATTACGGTCTATGTATCATGTTGTAATACCCAAACGAATTTCATAGTAATCATCTTGTCATGCATGATCATTATTCTGTTAATTACCCAGCTGTAATTTGTTCACCCAACATGCTATTATCTTTATGGAGAGACACCACTAGTAAACTATGGACCCCGGTTCTTTTTCTTTACACTGATAAACTTAATCACTGTAATCCTGTTCTGTTTACTTTCCGCAAGCAATGTTCTCTTTAATTACTGCAAATATCTCCTTCCACTTGATACATTTAATTCTTTATGTTCAGCAAAACCAATAAAATTGACAACCTCACTGCAAGTTGGGATAAAGTGTTTTGGTTGTGTTGTGTGTAGGTTCCACATTGTTCAACAGGTAAACATCCTGAATTCCAAGAACTAGAGACTGAGGGGCCATTTTGATGGCATATTGAGTACAATCTGATGTGATTCCTTCGAAAGCATCTCTTCTGATCCGTGCCAAGGCTGTATCTCCTTGGTGCATAGTACACAAGTTGCTGCAATGGCTGAATGAGCATGTACCACCAGAAGCAAGGAATTGTAACGTGTTCTGAACCAGCACATAATTTCTTGACTGAATCAGCTCAACATCATAGTAACAACTGAAGTTTTGAAAGAGCTGAGTAATAATAAAATAGTGCTTGCAGCTTGGGTTCCATGATTTAGTAGATGGTCCACTATTTTTCCATTAGCAATCAAGGTGTTGCAGATTCCCGTGGATGGCCTGCTTGAACTTTTTATTATTTTTCTCAATCAGTAAGAAATGAATCTGATTTTTTAGTCCAATCATAGACAACTTTGTAATGTCACGTTTTGACTGCCTTAGAGCATCTCCACCGGCGTCCCCGATAGCGGTCCCGATAGCATTTTGGGGGCCGGCAGTGAAAATGGGCTCGCACCGGTGCGCCCCAAACGGCGCCGGCTAATTGTGGAGCCCAATAGAATCGCCGGCAACCCCGTGCCGGCCCCTTCGCCAAGGACGCGAATCGGGCGCGCCGGCACCTCGAGGCACATCTGAAAATGAGCGTGGGCTCCGCCTGACAGCCAGACACACCGATTTCCTACTTCCTACACACGCCCGAGCCGACTTCCACCCCTCTAGATCGCCACCATCGTCGTCATCGCCGCGGCCCCCCTACTTGCAATAGACACCGCTGACTGTCTAGGAACCACCGTCCATCGATACGGCCGCCACCCCCTCGACCGGTGGCCGCTGTTTCGCCCGGAACAGAGCTCGCCGCCACCGCAATAGTATCGCCCCGCCTGCAAAGTGTTCGTCCGATTTCCGCAATGGACAGTGATGATGAGATGATGGTGCAGCTATTCACGGAGGAGCAGAACGCTCAGGCAGTTCGGCGGCAACAACAGCAGCTGATTCTGATGAACATGTTGCGCGTTTGCCAGCCTTTCTTGGTCGTGCCTCGGTGCGGCGGCTCAAAGCCAAGCAAGAGGAGGAACATCAACCGACATCGTGAAGCCGGCGCAATGCTGCTTGACGCTGACTACTTCAACGACGACGCGACTTATTCACCGAAGGAATTTCGGAGCCGGTTTAGGATGAACAAGGAGCTGTTCTTGAAGATTTTCCACGACGTCAGGGAGTACGACAAGTACTTCATGACCAAGAAAGATTGCACAGGTTTGTGGGGCTTCACCTCAATTCAGAAGTGCACTGCTGCATTGCGCTGTCTTGTATACGGAGCTCCTCCAGATACATCCAATGACTACCTACGGATGGCAGAGTTGACATTTACAGAGACTCTCTACAGGTTCCGCCAAGCCGTCATAGTGGTGTTTTCTAAAGACTATTTGACAGCACCAAGAGAAGATGATACAACTCGGATCCTGCAAAAGAATGCAGCAAGAGGGTTTCCTGGGATGCTCGGAAGCATTGACTGTATGCATTGGGCCTGAAAGACTTGCCCTTTTGCTTGGAAGGGGATCTACAAGGGGCATACTGGTGAGTGCAGTGTCATTCTTGAGGCGGTGGCAGACCATGAGTTTTGGATTTGGCATGCATTTTTGGCATGGCAGGAACAAACAATGATATCAACGTGCTGCAGCGCTCTCCGGTGTTTGCCAGGCTAGCTGAGGAACAAGCTCCTGCCGTGAACGTTGAGGTAAACGGCCACGCATACAACAAGGGGTACTATCTAGCTGATGGTATCTACCCTATGCTACATTTGTGAAGACAATTCCCTCTCCATCAAACGAGATAGAAACCTATTTTGCAACATGCCAGGAAGCAACACGCAAGGATGTTGAGCGTGCTTTTGAGGTGCTTCAACAGCGTTTCGCCATTGTCAGGTACCCTGCTCTCACTTGGTCTGAGGCACAGATGTGGGAGGTGATGAACGTTTGTGTGATCATTCACAACATGATCATTGAGAGCGAGCGCGACGCACCTGCGCAGGATGATCATCCATTTGATTATCAAGGGCCACTAGCTGAGGTAGAGCATATACCCCAAGAATTTGCTGTTTTTTTTCATATGCACAATAAAATTCGAGATGCAGGTGTCCATGCATAGCTGAAGGTGGATCTAGCTGCGCATTTGTGGGCGAGGAGAGGAGCAGCCAACAATGTATGATTTTATTTCTATTTGTTTGTCTCTATGAATAATTAAAGTACTATTTATTTGTTGGGTTGTATGAATAATTGAAGTACTATTTATTTGATTGATTGTATGAATAATTTAATTCTATTTGTTTGATTGATTGTATGAATAATTTAATTCTGTTTGTGTGATTGTTTGAATAAAATATGATTGATATGTTGTTTCAAAATATTGTAAAAAAAATAAATATGGGCCGCCGTTTGGGGTATCGGTATGGGAGCAGCCTCCTCAAAAGAAGGATGCATGCCGGCGCTCCCGAACGGAGGTGCCGGCGCCTCTGCCGATGCCTATTTGGGACTGCCGGTGGAGATGCTCTTACTAGCGTGCCAAAACTTCATGAATAATCTGACCCAGGCTATAGCGAGCCCGCTCCACAAGTATTTCATAGAAGTTCAGATTTTTTGCACATTGGTCAGTGCAAGCTGTTATTTCTTCCATGGCAGCTAGTAGCAAGCATAGTAGAGTATATTGTATATATGGTGCTGACAAGCAAATGCACTTCAGCGGCATCTCGTGCAGCACTAGAAAATCACCTTTCTTTGGAAGCATTCCAGAATGAAATAAATTGATTTGCGCAGTTGATACGCCTGGATCACATAGCCTGGCAATTACAAAAAGTTGCTGAATGAGTTCCTAAGTGACGTAAGGGCCTATATGTTCCCAGTGCGAATCATGTTGATGCTCACATGTTCCTGGACTAAAGCCACTCAACCTTCACAGTAGAATTTTACCGAACATATGATCCATGCAATTAGTGGTGCTGGCAATTTTCTCAATCTCTTGATGATCAATAGTGAGCTCAAGAAACAACAACAAGCCACCAATATAAGTGAGAGCGTGATCACCAATTTCCATGTCCCACGTCATATCCATCGGAAGCATTCCTGAAAATGCTCTAGTAGCGGTATGTACACAAAGCTCCAGAAAAATTGATATACCACCAACATAACCTCATTCAGAAGCAGAGTTTGATACACCATATCTGTCGCATCCATCACATGTTCCAGAAATAGAGATGAGCTTCCAATATCAGTGAGGTTCTCCTGTGAGTCCTCCTTAACCCAAGATTTTGTCAGATGAGCCATATCCCACGAACTTGCCTCTCCCACAATCTGTTGTTCATATGTATCATGTGGCACATTGTCAACTGGGTGCTCGGAAATCAGTTCATGCATGTCGTGAGACATCATGTGGACAACATTTGCCTCACCCACCATGCTAACTGACCTAATTTGAATTCCATGAAACACTGGACGAGCAACACCTACAGTTGATATCTCAGATGGAAGCATTTCCACCTGCAGCCCCCAACGGAAATCTCTAGAACTGTAGTGTGCTTCCACTGCATCCATGAACTGAGACCAATCACCAACAACTTGACGCAACTTGTATGCCTCAAACCACTCCTTGGCTTCACCATCCATGTGCATTCTAGCAGCAATAACCCACAAACACTTGCTTATATTGAAGCGGTGGAAGTACTGAAGACATTGAACTCGCTAGAGGCCTAGATTCGTGCCATTGAAAATGTGGGAAAGATTTTCTGCATACTGGTCTATGTGGACAACACGAGCACGGGCAACTGAAACTTCCGACACCTGGTGAGGACAAAAGTCGAACACCTTGTGGACGTGGCAGGAGCGAGGACGACGCCCTCATGAACAACACCAACAACAATGACCCGATGCTTGGTGACTAGGGAGGACGACGATGGATTCATCGTCGGCTTGTCCCCCACACGATCCTGCACGAAAATCGGTGTGGTCGTCGTGGCCAACGAAGAAGTGGTGGTCACCTGCCCTCCGTGCTCTTTGACCCCCAAGTGCTGCGCACAAGAGTCCAGCAGCGCCCGTGACTCATTGAGGCTCACCATGGTTGCCGCTAGCCGCTCTTCCATGGTTGCTACCGCCTCACCCATCAAATCCACCAACTGCAGCTCCGAAGATGGCTTGGAGGTCGCTGTTGTGAATCCTCCCTGAATCCGAGCAAACCCACCCCAGATTTATAGAAATTAGGGGAAATCAAAATCAACCCCCAAATCTTAGGCCGCTTGCAGGAATTCGACTCAAGATCTCGCGAATTGGTAATCAGCGACAAACTCTACCCCAGTGGAACGAGACTGGAACCTGATACCAATTGTCACACCCCGCCCCCTTGCCAGTATGATTGCTGATGTGAGGCACCATCGCGATTGCCTCAATTCATCTGGAACAGAGAGCAGAGGGAGAGTAGAGAGCAGAGTTTGGTTTTATTCCAATCTTCAAACTAGTTTGATGCCCGAGACTGCTACTTGTCTTCTCCTTTCTACACTCCAGACCAAGCCTCTAACTCTTGTCTAGTGGCAGAAAGCCCATATGCTCCTGGCCCAACACATGGCCATATTATGAGTGTTACAGAGGTGGATGCTCTCATGCGAGGATGTTGGTCAAGGTGGTGGATCACTTGTTATTCTCCAACTTCGTTGATGGGATACATTGGATCTTGATCAAAGATAGCACATAAACGTCCCCCAGTTAACTTGCCACAACGACATGTTCTTTGCTACTTGTGGCAATGGATCTATTCATCTACTCACCAAATCTTGTTAATGATGGTGTTTTTTTTGGATCTCGTAATAGTAGATATTCCACTACTAGAAAAAGGAATATTGATAAACGGATTACCCATGGCACAACAAACTTTTGGTGTGCCGCTGCTATTATCCGTGATGCACTAAAAAAGGATGTGCCACTAGTATGTCCTTCCCTGTAGCACACCAAATAAGCCTATGTGCCACGGATAAGTTGGGACAGGGTAGCCGGTATGCGCCCACATAATATGGCGCACACAAGGACAATGCGTCATGGTAGCCTAATACCTGTGGCGCATCATATTTCTGTTCCCCACATGTATTCGTGGTAGTGCTAAATTTGGACCAGAAATACCTGTGACGCTCCCTATTATGATGTGTCGTAGTTTTTTTTTGTTTGAGCATAAATTGTGTCGTAGTTATGGTGCGTAATCTAGTTGCCTGCCCAGCACCTATTCGCTTCAGGTGGCCCAATCATTGAGACCGTAGTGAGCGGCAAATATTTATTAGTAGGCTGATTGCATGCATAGATACGAAAAGGCCCATGGCCTTGTAGGCAATAGCTAGTATGGGATGCAGCCCATTCCCACCTCTTGCCGAGACTATAAAACAATACAAACACACTGAGTTCACACGCAAATCTCCGTACAACAAATGTAACGGGCTGCGCTAGCTAGCGCTCGAGCGTTAGGGAGGGATTAAGCGATCGGTTTCCAACCCAAAAAAAATTCCATTTTTGGCAAATTTTGGACTGTAGTGGAGGCTATTGAGGGAAAGTTTTGCAAGCATGTAGAAACAGACGAATTTGATGATGTAAGCGAGAATCTTTCCAAATTTTAAAATTCAAAACGTTTTATCTCACAAACGACAGCTCCGATTTAAGATCTGTTTTCACCAATAAATCCGTCTCGACGAGATCTTCAAAACTAGCACCCATGTTAATATGTTTCGACAAACTTTTTTTCTGACTAAAAGTTATCAACCCTCTTTATTCGAATAATCAACCCCTCCGTACTTGAGTGATCAACGGTAAATGTATAAAATTATCAACCTGGTGCAGGCTATTGAGGAAAGTTCTGCATGCATGTACACAAAAGACGAATTTGCTGATGTCAGCGGAATCTTTTCCAAATTTGAAAATTCAAAACGTTTTAACTTTCAAACGACAACTCCAAATTAAGATTCGCTTTCACCAATAAATCCGTCTCGACGAGATCTTTAAAACTAGCACCCATGTTAATATGTTTCGACAAACTTTTTTCTGGCTAAAAGTTATCAACCCTCTCTATTTGAATAATCAACCCCTCCATAGTTGAGTGATCAACGATAAATGTATAAAATTATCAACCTGGTGCAGGCTATTGAGGTAAAGTTCTGCATGCATGCACAAATAGACAAATCTGCTAATGTCAGCGGAATCTTTTCCAAATTTGAAAATTTAAAACATTTTAACTTCCAAACGACAACTCCAAACTAAGATTCGCTTTCACCAGTAAATCTGTCTCGACGAGATCTTCAAAACTAGCACCCATGTTGATATGTTTCGAGAAACTTTTTTTCGAGCTAAAAGTTATCAACTCTCTCTGTTTGAATAATCAACCCATCCGTACTTAAGTGATCAACGGTGAATGTATAAAATTATCAACCTAGTGCAGGCTATTGAGGGAAAGTTCTGCATGCATGCACAAATAGACGAATCTGCTGATATCAGCGGAATCTTTTCCAAATTTGAAAATTCAAAATGTTTTAACTTTCAAACGAAAATTCCAAATTAAGATTCGCTTTCACCAATAAATCCGTCTCGACGAGATCTTCAAAGCTAGCACCCATGTTGATATGTTTTGACAAACTTTTTTTCTGGCTAAAAGTTATCAACACTTTATATTTGAATAATCACCCCTCCGTTCTTAAGTGATCAACGGTGAATGTATAAAATTATCAACCGCAAAGTTAATTTTATTTAAAACATTTTAGCGAATCTTTTTTAGTTTAGAAGCTATCAATCCGAGTTGTCCTGTTATTTATGAACAGTAAATATAAATAACTACCAGCCCAAAAAATCTAACTTCATTTCGAATATTTTGGCGACTCTTTTTAGTTTACAAGTTATCAACCCGGTGCTCCGTTATTTATCAATGGTAATTATAAAATAACTACCAATCCTAAAAAGTATTTCATTTAGAATATTTTAGCGAACATTTTATTTTATTTTACAAGCTATCAACCTGGTGCCTCGTTATTTATCAACTGTAAATATAAATAAATAATAACCCTAAAAAGTATTTCATTTATATTTTAGCGACTCTCTTTTAGTTTACAAGCTATCAACCCGGTGACCCGCTATTTATCAATGGTAAAATATAAATAAATATCAACCCTAAAAATTTAATTTAATTTAAAATATGTAGCGGCTCTTTTTTTTTTACAAGTTATCAACCCGGTGCCCCGTTATTTATCAACGGTAAATATAAATACCTAGCAACCCTAAAAAGTAAATTTCATTTAGAATATTTTAGCAACTTTTGTTAGCTTACAACTTAAAACAGTACTTAATTTGAGTAGCAAGTTGTAGTTCATTTGAGTTGCAAGTGGATCTTCCCACCTGTTATTTTCCCCCTTAAAAACCATTGGCCCGAAAAAAGGAATTGCAAAAGGACCCCATTAAATATGAATTACCGTATGAAAATAAAACCCAAAAGGGAATTGCAAAAGGAGAATTGAGAGTCTGCCTCGTGCTGAAGAAAAAGAGTGATATGCTATGTGTATGCATGCAACAGCTTATGAAAGTGTGAACGCTCATTAAATGCAAATCCATGAGATGATCTATGCATGTGCATGCATGCAGTGTGACCGCTCTTGGTTACATGCAACTTGCAAAGTAGTAATAGAAGTTGTTAGTGTGAACACGTGTGAACGCAATTAAAACACTAAGTGATAAAAAGGAAATTGACTCGCTTCGCGAGCGCTTCCGCGCCATGGAAAGTGATTGCTCGAGCGCTCGATTGCCAGGGAGGGGATTCGAAATGTAACGGTCGTAAATTGACTAGGAACTAAGCTAGTACTCAGCTAACTAAAACTAGAAAATCCCTAATTATTTTTATTTTTATTTCTTTGTACCACGATAAATAATTATGAATAGATCGGAACACTTTTTTAAAAAAATACCATGGCCACTAAATAACTATGGTGTCTCGGACATGTGCTTTAAGCAATTTGTTATCGTGGAAGTGCACGTGCTTACTGTTGATCAATCTCTCTCCTGAGTTATGTGTACTGTACGTACGAATAGCTAGCCCCGTCGGGTCAGTCGCATGAACCTAGCTGCAGTTTGCACGAATATTCACTCCGCTATAGGTTGCTGCTCACATTCAGTAGCTACAGTTTTCTATGTTTAGTTACTTCCTTCGATTTATATTAATTGATTTAACTTTGTCTACATATAAATATATATAGCCAATGACTACGTTTAGATACATTCATATGTAGATATAGTTAAGTCAATTAATTTAAATCAGAGGGAGTATTTTTTCCTTCTATAAAAGGATTTTTAGCCATGCTATATAATAAAAAATAAAAGGACTGGAGGGGACTCTACCCCAACTTTATCATCAAGGTAGAGGTGAACAACCGAGTTTTAATTACAATCCAGCCGCTAGAGAAAACATTCATGTAAAATTGTGGTGAAATATTTGTTTTCAGCATGCATAAGAAGGGGCGGACCTAGAACAAAAATAACCAGATATCACTGGATCAGATGAACACACTTTTCAGCTCGATTTAGGGGTGTCACATAGTTTAAATGCTTAAAATCTAGCAAAGAAATCAATTTTGTCTCGGGGTCCTGTGACCCCTGATTGCATAACGTGTGTCCGCCCCTGTACAAGAAGGATATTCGTGTTTGCATTGTTGTCAGACTTTATTTTCTATGATGGGAATAGCTTGTTTTCCTATATAGTTGCAAACACCAATTTCACCAATTTGCGCACACGTGGACAGAATGGATTAGGGAGGTGGGACGAACGCACAATAAAACCGAAATCACGCATTCACGGGTGATCACCACGATTGATCACTTCTTGGAATCACGTCACTTGCTCCTCCCAATCCCTTTCCGGCAACCGGCCATCTTTCCCAATATGGCAATAGCCTGCTCCTCCTATTCCTTTTTCTATGTCTAGAAAATTATCAAATTGCATCTACTCTGCCCCCTTGTTCCATGTCGTGACCCTCCCCGTGTTCATTCCTCTCTAGATCTAGCATGCCAAATACTATCTATCGCAAACGTTGCTTCATTGGGAGATTTCACGCACATTTATGATTTCTCTGCGCAACATCATCAATGCACCCGTTGGAAAATGGCCATAGGAATCATCCATACAAGATGTTTAGCACATGCCAGAGGTGGTGGTGGTTTTTTTAATAGGGGGAAAACAAGTGGTTCTCGATTAATTAAGAAATATCGGGAAAAAAATGTTATAAAAAAACAAACAAATAGCTCCCAAAACATGCGCATGCAACTAGACAAGGCAACCAATTCTCACCACCTACAACCAACAAACTCTCTCAACTTACGACAAGTGTGAACTCATGGATCGCCAAGCCGCAAAGAAGATCCCACTAAACGGACACGGCAACCTAAATTGGGAGTTGAGACCATCAATTAAGCAGACACATAAGCTTTCCTTGCAATGTCCCCCTACTTTGTTATCCTCAAAGAGACTTCTCCGCTTTTCTAATTATGCCCTTGAAAGCCTTTCCGCCAATGCAGTCAATCTCCTCACCATATGTAGCTCTAGCCGCCTACAAACTGACGGTCCTAGTGAAGTCCAGATCTTGGTTTTGTCAAGGGTCAACCTTGCATTCTTTCAACGGTCTAAGATTCTACTCAGTTTAACCATTTGTTACCCTAATCCCTTAGCTGAAAGGACCCTATTAGCAAGGCTACATCCCATACTCTTAGCCAGATCCTCTCGCCGGCTGGGAGAGACCAATAAAATTTTCTTTTAGTAAAAAAATGGTTGTGACTCTCTCTATCGATTGAGAACTAATTTCGTTTGTACTCATATGATGCCATCATATCTTACTTGCAACTTCACGAAGCAAATCTAATGGTTCGGATTTTTTTTTGTTACATTGCCACTTGCAACTGAAAAAATTCAGTTACAGCCTAACTTTAGAACAGGCAAATCTCAAAAAATGTACATGCTCTTCTGACCCACCTAAATTGTCATCTCGTCGCTACGGTTTGGACTAGTGCCCAGCGAGTTCCAGACCAGTCAACTAGACAGTGCACGGGATGTACCGCACGCTGAGGCAGCAGCTACGCTCTACTAAATCACACCGGTCTGAGCGAGATCGGTGAAACAAAGGTAGTTGACGGCGCATTCCCATCCTAATCCGAGGCCGCCCTCCAGAAACTCCATTACAGGAGAAGTGCCGAATTCCGCTTCCGATGAAGAGGTGGAGGAAGACGACGACCCCCGTCCCCGAGACATCTCACTGCAGGGAGCCTCGCCTTGACGGCGCCAACTCTGCTCTGACGGTTGAGGAGATTCCACGTTCTGATATTGATCAAAGAAACCGACTACTCCGCCAGTGTTTGGGTCGATGACAGCAGGAGGCAGCGGCGGTGCCGCCCGATGGCACGCATCGCCGACGCCAGCTCCGCACGTGTGGTCGCCGTAGTAGGCGATGATGAACGCCGCGGGGTGCTCCTGCGACTGCTGAACCCGGCGAGTCGCGCCGCAGCCATTGGCGCTGTACGCGCAGCGGTAGTAGAACCTGAAACAGAAGGGCGTACGTACGTGAGGCTCCGCTCAGATCGATCAGACAGCCGCGAATCGTGCGAGCAAATGCGTTGGTTCCTACCTCGGGTGGGTGCTTCCATTGATGTCCTTCTGCCCGTACTTCCTCCACACGAACCCGTCCGCAGTCGTCCGGCTCCGGACCTCCCGACGCACCTCCGCACCACTACGCGACCTGCGAAATCAACTGTCAAATTAACATTCCTGCAAAAGTATAGCCCGTACGGTCGATCCTTGCTTCCAAGTGTCGAGCGAGCTTTGTTTCGTACCTTCTTTTGGATGGCATAAGAACGCCGTGCTCCATGGTCGCCTTCCTCTTCCTGCTGGTGGCGCCCCCGCTGATCGCGGCGATGACGCGGTCGCAGCAGCGGAGGATCTCCGCGGTGAGCGCCTGGCCGCGCTCCGCCACCATGGGCGGCGATGCCGCCATGAGCAGCTCCCCCAGGTGCGCCGCGGACTGCTGTCCCATCGTCATCAGCTCCAGCACCACGGAGGTCGGGGTGGACAGCGCCATAACGATCGAGTCTCTCCGCTCGCTCGATCTTTCCACTACTCACTAGAGCACTAGAGCTGGGGCTGCACCTTGTCTCGCTTTTGGGTGTCGTCGGGTTTGTGAGTGCCGCGTCGTGTGGGATGGGGAATTTATAGAGCTCGGGACAAGGGAAACTGCAGGGAAGCTGCGGAGGTGGAGCTAAGTGCCCTAGGCGACAACTTACTCAAGTCCACTCTTGAGCTTTTGGTAGTACGGTAGTACGTGTGCCAAGCCTAGCTAACCCTTTCTTTGCCCTTTGCAGCCGATCGATCCAAGCCAAGGTGTACAGCCCAAGAGAAGTGAGCTTGGAATTGAAAATGATATGACTATGCTAGCTGCACATGTAAGATAAAATCTATGAGATCGATCGAAGCTAGTAGAGATACGCTCAGACATATGTGCGGCCCGGCGTCCGAGTACGATCGAGGGCGACGTGTAGTGGTTGCCCAAACGCGTATACGTAGGCTCATCTTTGTATATACGGGAGTAGATGGGTACGTACGCCGTCACATGGAGCTGGTTGAGCTCACTCTGTAGGAGTGATTGGGCAACGTGGCCGTGACGATGGGATGATGCATCCATCCCTGTATATACTACCGGTCAAGGCTGGACGATCGAGGTCCTAATCAACGGTCAAGAAAACCACATACACACGCGGCGAGACGCAAGGAATCGACTCCCTGAATTCACTCCTGGTGAGTTAGGTCAACCCATCCCTCGTCCCTCCCGAGTCGCTCCAGCGAGCGACCTGGGTGAAACCCTTGCCGTCGGGTCTGCGCTCCCGCCCCTCCCTCCCCTCCCCTCGTAGTCGGCATGGCGGGCTGACGGGCGAAGCCTAGTCGGTGTTAGCTGGGATTTTATCTCCCCTCGCTTGGTGGTGGTTAATTAGCGCAGGCTGGCATCGTCGAGCGGTAGCGGAGTGCTAGCGTGGGGCACGGTGGCCAGCGCTGGCGGCGGAGGTCCTGGGTACTAGGCAGCGATGCAGTGGGCTTCACAATGATGATGTTCGTGGCATCAGAGGCTTCATTTGGCCGGCTTAGATCCTAAGTGGTCAACACGTAGATAGTGAAGAGCTCGACTGGCAGTGGGGCAAGGTCGGTTACGGCGTGGTGCTATCCCTAGGTGTCGCGATGGTGGTGCCCCCCTATTGTATGACCCGATTTCGGCTAGGTTGGCCGATTAGGGTGGAGCGATGCGGCGAAAAAACCATTCATGATGGCGGGATACTGTTGGTGGTGATGACACCAGGTGCAGTGGACGACTGTGGGGCTAATCAGTCCTAATTTGAGCATGGAGGACTGATTTGGCCCTGATAGGCCATGCTGCTTCGTCCGGTGAGCGACCGCCATAGGCGCAGGAGGGCCGAATGGTTGAAGGATCTAGTGCTAGCCTACCTCGCCCGATCCATCGGCCTTGCACTGTACCATTGGTCGCATGATTGGATCCAGTTCGTGGATGCTAGGGCAGCGGCCTCGAAAGGAGAACCGTGCGGGTGTCTATTTGGTGGGCAACCGTGTTGCATTGGTAATGGTCATGTTCTTTGTTCATCTGGGTAGCGAGGAACAAATGATAGGACCTAGTGATGGTGGTGTTTGGCGGTGTTTCGGGATTAACATTTCCTAGCTCACGACTGCAGGGCATGTGTGAAGGGTTTTTTCATTGGAAGCTACACGTTTCGACGCAACGTCGGCGATGACTCGGGGCCGTTGTAGGTACCTTCGTCGTGTTAGGGTTTCTGGTGAAAACCTTTGACTGTTGATTCCGTTCCACGGTGGCGGGATTCCCCACGTCAGTCGCTGGTGATAAAATTTTGTTCTTCTTATACCTTTTTTGTTCATCGTTCATCTGCTATATAAGAGGATTTTCTCATTATTTTGTATCGATTTGAATGTGTGTAACTTTGTATTAAACAGGACGAAAGCCTGATCGAGAAATTCGC
Organism: Lolium rigidum; assembly: GCF_022539505.1. Lineage (NCBI taxonomy): Eukaryota > Viridiplantae > Streptophyta > Magnoliopsida > Poales > Poaceae > Lolium > Lolium rigidum. Next base: position 94,388,240 of record NC_061513.1, read on the forward strand.
TGCTACTGGTTAATATTGGCACGTGCTGGCTCAGCTCGATCTAGATTCGCATTGAGGTTCAGTGCACCTGGACGCCACGACGCTACGTACGCTGCTTTGATCTTTGATTTTTATTTTTATTATTATTATTTTTTTTTTTTTTTTTTTGCGGAATGAAACGACAAACACCGATAGAAAATTACTTCAATGTTCATGAGTGTCTTCAACAAACTTGAACAAGAAGCAAGAAGCGAGAAGCGTAACGAAAACTATGTTGATTAATCTGGTCCAACTACACGTCCGGTCTTCCTACTAATATAATTGGTGTGGCCGGTGATGATGCTCAGGCAGCGTGACTAGCTAAGCCGGTCCGAGTGTAGGGTTCAGGCCATGCTTTCTCACTTGAACTACCCGACATTGTTTGCTATGCTAGCTCCAGCAAGATCATCTCTAACGGGGTGACGCAAACAGACGCGGACGACCGTTTGCGTCCGCGTGGACTGAAAATGCGTCAAGATCCCGCTCAGCGAGGCGACGCAAGGTGACCGGACCATCCGCGGCGACGCAAACGCGGCCCAAATATGCGGTAGGTTTGCGTCTCCGCGGACGCTGAGCACTCGCGCCGAGCGTCCTCCTTTTGTTACACGGCCCTGCACGTCAGGGAGAGCGAAATCGACCGCGCAAATTTGCTTCCTCTTCCCCTTCTTTGTTGCCCTAGTGCGACGCCAGCACCCCAACCCCACCGCCCGCCGCCCCACCGCACCGCCGCAGTACACGCCGTGTGCTCGGTCCTCGCCGCGCCGAAGAACGGGATCTCAGTCAGTGTAAGTTCTAGCGCGCACCTGTCGCATGTTTGGGGGCCAAACTCTGCTGGTTGCGCCGCCCGGTCTCGCCGTCCACGACATGTTCGGTCAATTGCGCCAGTAGGTTGCTTACTCGTGTTTTGGGCGCTATTGTGCGCGGCCATTGATTCCGCAGTTGCTACCCACACAGATGGACATATGGAAGATGCTGGACAAGTTCCGCGCGGAGGTCGTTGACTCCTCTTCCGACGAAGAGTCCGATCAGTCGACGCAGACCATGGCTACTGATGCGGATTCCATCCTCCACCAGTACAATGCCAGCCAGATTCCGATGCACTTGGGTTCTGTGAAGGGCCGCTCAAAAAAAATACGCAAAAGAGTGGAAGGGCCACCTCCGCCTCCACGCGTACTACTTCGACCGCACAAATCCGGTGTTCTCGGAAAATTTGTTTTGTCGCCGGTACAGGATGTCTAGGGACCTATTCATGGTCATTCTACGGGGCGTCACCTCTACTTCCAATGCAGGACAGATGCAACAGGTGCGCTAGGCTTCACCTCCTACCAAAATGTTCCGCAGCTATTCACATGCTATCATATGGAATGACTGCTGATATATTCGATGAGTATCTTCGAATGGGTGAGAGCAGCTGTCTTGAGTCCATGTACCGGTTTTCCCGAGCCGTGATTGCCATGTTCGGACAACATTACTGTAGGGAGCCAATGGTTGAGGATACAAGGCGGCTGTTGACATAGGCATCCCCAATGGGCCTGCCGAAGAAGGTACTCGGGGTTTATTGAAGGCCCATGACTCGAAGAATATGAAGCCCGGAAGCCCAATTAAGTGTCGATATGGAAAGATAGAGTTGTATTAAGAATAAAGACTTGTAACCGATACAGGACGAACTCGAAGTCTCTCGTTGTTTGTAACTTGTACATCACGAAACCCTCGGCTCCACCTCCTATATAAGTGGGAGTCAAGGGAGAAAGAAAGGATCGATTCATTGTCAACATAACCCTAGCTTTTTAGCAGTCGAATACTTTTCCGGCTGAAACCCTCGAGATGTACTTGCCCTCTACTTCCACGAAAACCCTAGCCTACAACTTGTAGGCATTGAGAAGTTAATACATTGTCAGCTGTTGTCTATCAACAAGTCTAGGGGGTTCCAGACATGATTGATAGCAAAGATTACATGCACTGGGAGTGGAATAACTGTCCATTTGGATTTTTTTCGATAAAGGGAATATATTAATATCAAAACGATATCAATTACACCCAGCCTCTGCAACAACGCACCACCCTAATGGCACTACGGATGCACACAACCAAAAAAAGGAAAAGAAAACAAAGAAACAAAAGTCCCGCTACAATATCTCGGGCCTAACAACAGCAATACATCCACCGCCAAGACAACACCTGAAATACAGACTCTCCAAAAACGACGCCTCCAAGAAGGGAACAGTGCGCTAACACCATCGTCGCCCGATCAAAGATCTTAGTTTTTCACCCTGAAGATAGTCCCCGCTCTCAAAACAATGCCTCCAACAAGGTTATTGCCAGGCACAACCAGTTAAGGCCAGACCTTGAGTTTTCACCCTGAAAGGTAGGACTCTAAACTTCACATGTGTTGTCGCCCCCAATTTCATACCACTGCTGTGAAGCCCGGAACACCAGGCAAATTCCTCAACAGCGCGGAGATTTGAACCTCCCTTAGCTAGTCCTCCCCTCCGGCCTTCATGAACTTCCCTTCTTCCGACTTTCATCATGGATCCATAGTCAGTTGATGTCAACACAGAAAAAGAGCTTCGCGCCGCTCCCTCCAGAACCAATCGGTCGGAATAAAAGCATTGGTGCACACGACCGAATACCATCGATCCAGCAAACTCCAGGCAAAAAGCACTGTTACATTCGCCGGTGGAGCCTTCCGGAACTCAACTCTCCGGCTAGATCACGAGTCCAGGCCTCCAGTAGGTCTTCCTCTTCACGCAAGAGAGACCCTAGGACCACCACCTTTATTCAGGTCGGACCCCCACGTCGGCTACCGTCCCGGGCTGGCCATGCCAACCCTCCACCGGCGACTCCGTCGCAGGCTTCCAAGCATCTCCATCTCACCGCCGGAATGCGGTGATAGATCGATAGATCCACCACCACCAACCGCAGGCCGACCCTCTCCGGCGAAGAAGAGGGCCACCTCCACCGTCGTACCCAAGGCTGCTGCCCCGGACGACCTCGTGTCGCGGGTGAAACCCGAGATCGCCTCCACTCACCGGCAAGAGGCGGGGGGGGGGGGGAATTGGCGCAGGCCATGAGCCTGGCCGCCGCCCACCACCAACCCCTGCCGGAGTGCTGCGGAGCCGACGGGAGGAGGAAGGCCGCAGCGCAGGCCGCCGCCGCCCATCCCACACGCCGGCCGCCAGGGGAGCCGACGGGAGAAGGAGGCGCAGCGCAGGCCGCCGCCGCCCGACTCATCCGCGTGCCCGTCATGCATCTAGGAGGGAGATCCGGCCTCCTTCACCAGGCGTCGACGAGGAGGAGACCCCGCCGCCGCCACGCCCCGTGGGCCTTTGCCCCGGCGGCGGCGGTTAGGGCAGGGGTGCGGGAGGGTTACGGGGGTGCAGGAGGGTTATTGTCCATTTGGATGGCAGGGTCAATACATCGGCCATGCGGAGGGATGCACTATCATTTTTGAAGCAGTGATATCTAAAGATGTATGGATTTGGCATTCATTCTTTGGCATAGCCGGTTCCAACAATGACATCAATGTGTTGCACTGATCACCGGTTTTCAAAAGGCTTATGCAATGCAAAGCTCACCGGGTGAGGTACGAGATCAATGGAAATAAATATGACAAGCCATATTATCTTGTTGATGACATTTACCCTGACTGGGCCACACTGGTGAAGACTGTCCATAATCCAAACACGAAGAAGAGTAAGAGGTTTGTGATGGCGTGTAAGCACACGTCCGTTGGGAACCCCAAGAGGAAGGTGTGATGCGTACAGCAGCAAGTTTTCCCTCAGAAAGAAACCAAGGTTTATCGAACCAGGAGGAGCCAAGAAGCACGTTGAAGGTTGATGGCAGCGGGATGTAGTGCGGCGCAACACCAGGGATTCCGGCGCCAACGTGGAACCTGCACAACACAACCAAAGTACTTTTCCCCAACGAAACGAGTGAGGTTGTCAATCTCACCGGCTTGTCTGTAACAAAGGATTAGATGTATAGTGTGGATGATGATTGTTTGCGGAAAACGGTAGAACAAGTATTGCGAGTAGATTGTATTCAATGTAAAAGAATGGACCGGGGTCCACAGTTCACTAGAGGTGTCTCTCCCATAAGATAAACAGCATGTTGGGTGAACAAATTACGGTCGGGCAATTGACAAATAGAGAGGGCATGACAATGCACATACATGATATAATGAGTATTGTGAGATTTAATTGGGCATTACGACAAAGTACATAGACCGCTATCCAGCATGCATCTATGCCTAAAAAGTCCACCTTCAGGTTATCATCCGAACCCCTTCCGGTATTAAGTTGCAAACAACAAACAATTGCATTAAGTATGGTGCGTAATGTAATCAATAACTACATCCTCGGACATAGCATCAATGTTTTATCCCTAGTGGCAACAGCACATCCACAACCTTAGAACTTTTCGTCCATTGTCCCAGATTTAATGGAGGCAACCCACTATCGAGCATAAATACTCCCTCTTGGAGTTAAGAGTAAAAACTTGGCCAGAGCCTCTACTAATAACGGAGAGCATGCAAGATCATAAACAACACATAGGTAATAGATTGATAATCAACATAACATAGTATTCTCTATCCATCGGATCCCGACAAACACAACATATAGCATTACAGATAGATGATCTTGATCATGTTAGGCAGCTCACAAGATCCGACAATGAAGCACATGACGAGAAGACGACCATCTAGCTACTGCTATGGACCCATAGTCCAGGAGTGAACTACTCACTCATCACTCCGGAGGCGACCATGGCGGTGAAGAGTCCTCCGGGAGATGATTCCCCTCTCCGGCAGGGTGCCGGAGGCGATCTCCTGAATCCCCCGAGATGGGATTGGCGGCTGCGTCTCTGGAAGGTTTTCCGTATCGTGGCTCTCGGTACTGGGGGTTTCGCGACGGAGGCTATATGTAGGCGGAAGGGCAGCCTCGGAGGGGTCACGGGGGCCCCACACAACATGGCCGCGCGGCCCTATGCCGGCCGCGCCGCCCTGAGTGTGGCGGCGCCCGTGGCCCCACTTCGTCTTCTCTTCGGTCTTCTGGAAGCTTCGTGGCAAAATAGGCCCCTGGGCGTTGATTTCGTCCAATTCCGAGAATATTTCCTTACTAGGATTTCTGAAACCAAAAAGAGCAGAAAACAGCAACTGGCTCTTCGGCATCTCGTTAATAGGTTAGTGCGGGAAAATGCATAAATACGACATAAAGTATGCATAAAACATGTAGATATCATCAATAATGTGGCATGGAACATAAGAAATTATCGATACGTCGGAGACGTATTAGCATCCCCAAGCTTAGTTCCTGCTCGTCCCGAGCGAGTAAACGATAACAAAGATAATTCCCGGAGTGACATGCCATCATAACCTTGATCATACTATTGTAAGCATATGTAATGAATGCAGCGATCAAAACAATGGTAATGACATGAGTAAACAAATGAATCATAAAGCAAAGACTTTTCATAAATAGTACTTTCAAGACAAGCATCAATAAGTCTTGCATAAGAGTTAACTCATAAAGTAATAAATCAAAGTAAAGGTATTGAAACAACACAAAGGAAGATTAAGTTTCAACGGTTGCTTTCAACTTATAACATGTATATCTCATGGATATTGTCAATGTAAAATAATATAACAAGTGCAATATGCAAGTATGTAAGAATCAATGCACAGTTCACACAAGTGTTTGTTCTTGAGGTGGAGAGAAATAGGTGAACTGACTCAACATAAAAGTAAAAGAAAGGCCCTTCACAGAGGGAAGCATTGATTGCTATATTTGTGCTAGAGCTTTGATTTTGAAAACAAGAAACAATTTTGTCAACGGTAGTAATAAAGCATATGTATCATGTAAATTATATCTTACAAGTTGCAAGCCTCATGCATAGTATACTAATAGTGCCCGCACCTTGTCCTAATTAGCTTGGATTACCGGGATTATCGCAATACACATGTTTTAACCAAGTGTCACAAAGGGGTACCTCTATGCCGCCTGTACAAAGGTCTAAGGACAAAGCTCGCATTTGGATTTCTCGCTTTTGATTATTCTCAACTTAGATATCCATACCGGGACAACATAGACAACAGATAATGGACTCCTCTTTAATGCATAAGCATGTAGCAACAATTAATGTTCTCATATGAGATTGAGGATATATGTCCAAAACTGAAACTTCCACCATGATTCATGGCTTTAGTTAGCGGCCCAATGTTCTTCTCTAACAATATGCATGCTCTAACCATTAAATGAGTGGTAAATCTTCCTTACTTCAGACAAGACGGACATGCATAGCAACTCACATGATATTCAACAAAGAGTAGTTGATGGCGTCCCCAGGAACATGGTTATCGCACAACAAGCAACTTAATAAGAGATAAAGTACATAAGTACATATTCAATACCACAATAGTTTTTAAGCTATTTGTCCCATGAGCTATATATTGCAAAGGTAAAGGATAGAAATTTTAAAGGTAGCACTCAAGCAATTTACTTTGGAATGGCGGAGAAATACCATGTAGTAGGTAGGTATGGTGGACACAAATGGCATAGTGGTTGGCTCAAGGATTTTGGATGCATGAGAAGTATTCCCTCTCGATACAAGGTTTAGGCTAGCAAGGTTATTTGAAACAAACACAAGGATGAACCGGTGCAGCAAAACTCACATAAAAGACATATTGTAAACATTATAAGATTCTACACCGTCTTCCTTGTTGTTCAAACTCAATACTAGAAATTATCTAGACTTTAGAGAGACCAAATATGCAAACCAAATTTTAGCAAGCTCTTTGTATTTCTTCATTAATGGGTGCAAAGTATATGATGCAAGAGCTTAAACATGAGCACAACAATTGCCAAGTATCATATTATTCAAGACATTTTAGAATTACTACATGTAGCATTTCCCGATTCCAACCATATAACAATTTAACGAAGAAGATTCAACCTTCGCCATGAATACTATGAGTAAAGCCTAAGGACATATTTGTCCATATGCAACAGCGGAGCGTGTCTCTCCCACACAATGAATGCTAGGATCCATTTTATTCAAACAAAAACAAAAACAAAAACAAACCGTCGCTCCAAGCAAAGCACATAAGATGTGATGGAATAAAAATATAGTTTCAGGGGAGGAACTCGATAATGTTGTCGATGAAGAAGGGGATGCCTTGGGCATCCCCAAGCTTAGACGCTTGAGTCTTCTTAAAATATGCAGGGGTTAACCACCGGGGCATCCCCAAGCTTAGAGCTTTCACTCTCCTTGATCATATTGTATCATCCTCCTCTCTTGATCCTTGAAAACTTCCTCCACACCAAACTCGAAACAACTCATTAGAGGGTTAGTGCATAATAAAAATTCACATGTTCAGAGGTGACATAATCATTCTTAACACTTCTGGACATTGCACAAAGCTACTGAAAGTTAATGGAATCGAAAAATCCATCAAGCATATCAAAACAGGCAATGCGAAATAAAAGGCAGAATCTGTCAAAACAGAACAGTTCGTAAAGGTGGATTTTATTGAGGCACCAGACTTGCTCAAATGAAAATGCCCAAATTTAATGAATCTTGCGTAAATATCTGAGGATCACGCACGTAAATTGGCATATTTTTCTGAGCTACCTACAGAGAGGCAGGTCGAAATTCGTGACAGCAAAGAAATCTGTTTCTGCGCAGTAATCCAAATCTAGTATGAACCTTACTATCAACGACTTTACTTGGCACAAAAATGCACAAAACTAAGATAAGGAGAGGTTGCTACAGTAGTAAACAACTTCCTAGACTCAAATATAAAATAAAAGTACTGTAGTAAAAACATGGGTTGTCTCCCATGAGCGCTTTTCTTTAACGCCTTTCAGCTAGGCGCAGAAAGTGTATATCAAGTGTTATCAAGAGACGAAGTATCAACATCATAACTTGTTCTAATAATAGAATCAAAAGGTAACTTCATTCTCTTTCTAGGGAAGTGTTCCATACCTTTCTTGAGAAGAAATTAATATTTAATATTACCTTCCTTCATATCAATGATAGCTCCAACAGTTCGAAGAAAAGGTATTCCCAATATAATGGGACAAGATGCATTGCATTCAATATCCAAGACAACAAAATCAACGGGGACAAGATTATTGTTAACGGTAATGCGAACATTATTAACTCTCCCCAAAGGTTTCTTTATAGCATTATCAACAAGATTAACATCCAAATAACAATTTTTCAATGGTGGCAAGTCAAGCATATCATAAATTTTCTTAGGCATAACGGAAATACTTGCACCAAGATCACATAAAGCATTACAATCAAAGTCATTGACCTTCATCTTAATGATGGGCTCCCAACCATCCTCTAGCTTTCTAGGAATAGAAGTTTCAAGTTTTAGTTTCTCTTCTCTAGCTTTTATGAGAGCATTTGTAATATGTTTTATGAAAGCCAAGTTTATAGCACTAGCATTAGGACTCTTAGCAAGTTTTTGTAAGAACTTTATAACTTCAGAGATGTGACACTCATCAAAGTCTAAACCATTATAATCTAGAGCAATGGGATCATCATCCCCAATGTTGGAAAAAATTTCAGCAGTTTTATCACGAGCGGTTTCAGCGGTTTTAGCGGTTCCAGCGGTTTGCACGATTTGCACTAGGAGTAGTAACATTGCCAACACGAATTATTTTACCATTGATAGTAGGAGGTGCAGCAACATGTGAATCATTAACATTGCTAGTGGTGGTAATAGTCCAAACTTTAGCTACATTATTCTCTTTAGCAAGTTTTTCATTTTCTTCTCTTTCCCACCTAGCATGCAATTCGGCCATCAATCTTATATTCTCATTAATTCTAACTTGGATGGCATTTGCTGTAGTAATAATTTTATTTTCAATATCCTTATTAGGCATAACTTTTGATTTCAAAAGATCAACATCAGAGGCAAGACTATCAACCTTAGAAGCGAGAATATCAATTTTATTGAGCTTTTCCTCAACAGATTTGTTAAAAGCAGTTTGTGTAAGTTCAGGGGGTGTGTTCCTATTATTGTTGTAAGAATTCCCATAAGAATTACCATAACTATTACCATTATTATAAGGATGTGGCCTATAGTTATTACTAGAATTGTTCCGATAAGCATTGTTGTTGAAATTATTATTTTTAATGTAGTTTACATAACATGTTCTTCTTGGGCAACCAATGAAGCTAAAGGAACATTATTAGGATCAAAATTAGTCCTATCATTACAAGCATAGACATAATAGCATCAATCTTATCACTCAAGGAATAGGTTTCTTCGACAGAATTTACCTTCTTACCTTGTGGAGCTCTTTCCGTGTGCCATTCAGAGTAATTAATCATCATATTATCAAGAAGCTTTGTTGCCTCACCAAGAGTGATGGACATAAATGTACCTCCAGCAGCTGAATCCAATAGGTTCCGCGAAGAAAAGATCAGTCCTGCATAAAAGGTTTGGATGATCATCGAAATAGTCAGTCCATGGGTTGGGCAATTTTTAACCAAAGATTTCATTCTTTCCCAAGCTTGTGCAACATGCTCATTATCTAATTGCTTGAAATTCATTATGCTACTTCTCAAAGATATAATTTTAGCAGGGGGATAATATCTAGCAATAAAAGCATCCTTGCATTTAGTCCATGAATCAATACTATTCTTAGGCAGAGATAGCAACCAATCTTTAGCTCTTCCTCTTAATGAGAAAGGAAACAATTTTAATTTTATAATGTCACCATCTACATCTTTATACTTTTGCATTTCACACAATTCAACAAAATTATTGAGATGGGCAGCAGCATCATCAGAACTAACACCAGAAAATTGCTCTCGCATAACAAATATTCAGTAAAGCAGGTTTAATTTCAAAGAATTCCGCTGTAGTAGCAGGTGGAGCAATAGGTGTGCATAATAAATCATTATTATTTGTGGTTGTGAAATCACACAACTTAGTATTTTCAGGAGTAGCCATTTTAGCAGTAGTAAATAAAGCAAACTAGATAAAAGAAATGCAAGTAACTAATTTTTGTGTGTTTTTGATATAGAGTGCAAGACAGTAAATAAAGTAAAGCTAGCAACTAATTTTTTTGTGTTTTGATATAATGTAGCAAACAAGAAAGTAAATAAAATAAAGCAAGAAAAAAACAAAGTAAAGAGATTGGATTGTGGAGACTCCCCTTGCAGCGTGTCTTCATCTCCCCGGCAACGGCGCCAGAAAAAATGCTTGATGGCGTGTAAGCACACGTCCGTTGGGAACCCCAAGAGGAAGGTGTAATGCGTACAGCAGCAAGTTTTCCCTCAGAAAGAAACCAAGGTTTATCGAACCAGGAGGAGCCAAGAAGCACGTTGAAGGGTGATGGCAGCGGGATGTAGTGCGGCGCAACACCAGGGATTCCGGCGCCAACGTGGAACCTGCACAACACAACCAAAGTACTTTGCCCCAACGAAATAGTGAGGTTGTCAATCTCACCGGCTTGCTGTAACAAAGGATTAGATGTATAGTGTGGATGATGATTGTTTGCAGAAAACAGTAGAACAAGTATTGCAGTAGATTGCATTCAATGTAAAAGAATGGACCGGGGTCCACAGTTCACTAGAGGTGTCTCTCCAATAAGATAAACAGCATGTTGGGTGAACAAATTACAGTCGGGCAATTGACAAATAGAGAGGGCATGACAATGCACATACATGATATAATGAGTATTGTGAGATTTAATTGTGCATTACGACAAAGTACATAGACCGCTATCCAGCATGCATTTATGCCTAAAAAGTCCACCTTCAGGTTATCATCCGAACCCCTTCCAGTATTAAGTTGCAAACAACAGACAATTGCATTAAGTATGGTGCGTAATGTAATCAATAACTACATCCTCGGACATAGCATCAATGTTTTATCCCTAGTGGCAACAGCACATCCACAACCTTAGAACTTTACGTCACTCGTCCCAGATTTAATGGAGGCATGAACCCACTATCGAGCATAAATACTCCCTCTTGGAGTTAAGAGTAAAAACTTGGCCGAGCCTCTACTAATAACGGAGAGCATGCAAGATCATAAACAACATATAGGTAATAGATTGATAATCAACATAACATAGTATTCTCTATCCATCGGATCCCGACAAACACAACATATAGCATTACAGATAGATGATCTTGATCATGTTAGGCAGCTCACAAGATCCGACAATGAAGCACATGAGGAGAAGACGACCATCTAGCTACTGCTATGGACCCATAGTCCAGGGGTGAACTACTCACTCATCACTCCGGAGGCGACCATGGCGGTGAAGAATCCTCCTGGAGATGATTCCCCTCTCCGGCAGGGTGCCGGAGGCGATCTCCTGAATCCCCCGAGATGGGATTGGCGGCGGCGGCGTCTCTGGAAAGTTTTCCGTATCGTGGCTCTCGGTACTGGGGGTTTCGCGACGGAGGCTATAAGTAGGCGGAAGGGCAGCCTCGGAGGGGTCACGGGGGCCCCACACAACAGGGCCACGCGGGCCCTATGCTGGCCGCGCCGCCCTAGTGTGGTGGCGCCCCGCGGCCCCACTTCGTCTTCTCTTCGGTCTTCTGGAAGTTTCGTGGCAAAATAGGCCCCTGGGCGTTGATTTCGTCCAATTCCGAGAATATTTTCTTACTAGGATTTCTGAAACCAAAAACAGCAGAAAACAGCAACTGGCTCTTCGGCATCTCGTTAATAGGTTAGTGCCGGAAAATGCATAAATACGACATAAAGTATGCATAAAATATGTTGATATCATCAATAATGTGGCATGGAACATAAGAAATTATCGATACATCGGAGACGTATCAGTTTGCCAAGATGCAAGAGGCTTGCAGAAAAGATGTGGAGCGAAAATTTGGTGTGCTTCAAGCTCGGTGGGCAATTGTCCGTCACCCGGCAAGAACATGGTCGCTGAAGACCATGCATGAGGTCATGACATGCTGCGTGATCATGCACAACATGATCGCTGAGAACGAGCGTCATGATGGCCGCAATGAGCACTAATGGGATTTCCAAGGTGAGCTGATTGCGCCAATCCCCGTGGCATTATCCTGGAAGGAGTATCTGCATATGAATGTATAAGTCACTGACGAGATCGTGTCCAAACGCCTACAGATGGATCTGATTGACCATCAGTGGGCATTGGCTAGCTACGAAGACAATGCCTAGAGGAATTCTATCTTATTTTCATGTAGACTTTTAAATTTTTTGATGTTATAACGGAGAGTACTTTGAACCTGTTTATTTTGTTGTTTTAAACATCCCAATCATGCGGACGCTCAAATGTCTCATCCCACTAGAGGTACCCCCAGACGCAAATGGACCGACCAAAACGGTCATTTTCGCTGCCGCCAGGCGACGGGAACGAACGCGCACGGACAATTTAGACGAATATGTTTAATTTTATAATCACGATGTACGTGTGTCATGTCCTTCTCTTGGTAGAGCTGGATTGTCACGGGAGTCACTAGCTAGTGGCCATGGCTCTAGTGATCTTTTTTATTGAAAAAAAATATCATATTTACGAGTTTGGAAAAAAAATAAAAAAAGGATGTAGCCAGTAAAACATCCCACAAACTTGCAAACTATCAGTTGAAAATAATGTATATTTTAGACAACCTAAAAATGTTTAAATTGTGGATCTGAGTACAGTGATATAAAATCTCAAGAAAATCAGACTTTGTAATTTTTGTGTAGCTTATATAACAACATATTTTGAATTTAGAATTTACACGTTCATGGATTACATCATTAGCTAGTTTTAGAATTTTGTTGCGCAATTTTTTTAAACTTGTAAATGTATTTTTCTAATTTTTAATGTTCTAGGAGCCCTGAAAGCTGGGTAGCCAAAACGACTTTCCGCCATATTCCGTTTGTATGTACTCCCTCCGTTCTTTTTTAATTAACTCAAATTTAATATAAAGTTGTACTAAATCCGAATCAATTAAAAGAGACAGGAGGGAGTAGTACCGTTTTGGCATTCCCAAATGTTCGGTCTCAAAAGGCCAAAAGCGGAGATGAAGAGGAAGTTAATCAATAAATAATTATAGAAGTCTTGACAACTGCTTGAGATCAGATTCTTTATTCCCAAACTGCGAGAATAATCTCAAGACCTGTGTTCAGTTGTGCCGGGTGCCTTGACAAGCGTTTGAGATAAAATTAAGCAAGTTTTATTCTATCACCTCGTGTTTCCTGAGTTTCAAACTGATTGATATGAAACACAATAAAAAGATTCTATGCAAGGAGGTTCCGTGCGTGGGATAAAATTATTTCACCCTTTTCTTCTTCGAAATAACGTATTAATGACCAGACTTATTCATTTGAAATTGTATATGTAATTTTAACAACCTATTTGTTTTGTACTGCTCCCTCTGTTTTATTAGTTGTCGTTAATTTCTTTAGTACAAAAATTGTACTAAATCAACCATACCTATTATGTAAAAGAGGGGGTATAATAAGTTATGAAAAGGATGTAACTAGCGTACACACATCCGTCGTCGAGTGCCGCTCTCAATTCCCGAGTTGCGATATGTCACCTCCCAATTAAATTTGACATGTGTCGATGGAATCAGCTGGCAACTTTTGCGAGTTGCCATCCCACCGCACATTTTGAAATCCAATGGTGACGATTCCAACGCGCTGGGAAGCAAAATTCATCACATTCGCTCCCTTTTCTTTTATATGCACCTAGTAATTCTTTTGACTGCAAATGAGTAGAAGGTACGTAATGTACGTCCGTACATGCGTACACTTGCTGCTCAAGAGTCAAGACAGAGATGCATATTGATTTGCAATCTAGATGAAGTGAGGTCATCTGTTCGATTAACCGTTGGCATCATATTGATTTCATTGCATGCGTGGCCTGGTCCTGATGGATTGCCATTGCTGCATCCGTGTTCGATGGAAACACGAACAAGTCTGCAATATTACATACTCCCAGCCATGTATTCTCTCATTGATCGATTCTTGGAGTTGCAAGACGGTCGTGCATACGGACCCTGAACAACACGTACTTCACTGAGCGTGACCTTATGCTTGTACATAAACCAGCCCAGCACATGTTTTACATGCATTAACTGTTACTAGGTCTCGAAACCGTTAAGTTCTACGATGAATGTGGTGTAAATAGTACTCCTGACTTATTCGTTTAGAAGATACTGTAGATAGTAGCAACATACTGACCAGACTTGTTCGTTTAGAAAACGTACATCATAGTGACCACAAAGTTGTCAAGAGCATATACTAGTACTATCCTTTTCCATGTAGTCAGCTCTGCGCAGAACGAAGACGGGGAAAAGTATAGGAGCAGTATATATACATATATACAAATTTTAGAACGTTCCAAAATGTTGGCCATGCGAAAATGTAGAAACGGGTTAGACTTTCACGCATGGATGGATATATACAAAACCGTGCCCTAGTGCCCAGGGTTTCTTGATATATGCCAAGTCGCGATTTGCATTTATTAGTGGGTCTCGCCAAGAAAATTGTCCTTCAAAGCCTTTCAAGGTACGTACGTGTTGACCGGCTGGTGCAAATCCTAGGACAAGGACGTATATGTACCTAGCTAGCTAGGCGTACGTCGTCCTTGTTAAATCGAAGAATTTTTGTTTGACCCAAATAATAGGATTTTCACAGCAACCTGAGCACTCATATATAATCTACGTACTCTGCTTTGCTCAAAGGCTAATCATACGCGGCAGTACACTTAACTGACTAAGAGACTGCCGGCTGATTGGCTTTTGATAGTCAAGTGCTCTACTAAGGTTAATATGGCCACGTGCACACGCTTCCAGTTGGTAACCACCAAGCAAGAAAATGACATTACTCAAGGGAAAACAAGGACCATTAAAGACTACGTAGTTGATGATAGATCGTACGGTTGTTGAACTGGTCCAGTTGGGTGTTAGGGCTAATTATGGAAACGATTCAGTGCCAAGTGTTACTGACTGAGTAAACTTGCTGTGAACAATCTAGCCGATGGAGGGTCCGGGAGGCACGAATACCGGTAAATGCCGCTCTAACTTCGGTCATGAAGTGGTTGTTGCAGTTTTCGTCTTCTCACTCGGGCTGCTCTGGACAAAACCCAAGATGGTCTTCTTGATTGGCCGATGGCGGTGCACAACGTTGTTTGCCTCTTAGGGCATCGGTTTTTAAGAAAATGCTGGCTGGAAGGGTCTTGAGGTGGAGCGGCGTGGTATCTTCAGCGTTGAAGACGACGTGTCTCGGTGGCGGTCGCGTGAAGATGGACACATGCAAGGTGGTGGCACTGTTTTGTGTTGTGGCAACTTCGACGACATGTTTGGCGAAGTTTTTTTTAGATCAACAGGTCGTAGCCCCATTCCACTTTCTATAGAAAATGAAATGATCAGTTTTACATCATCCAAAAGCATCATCCAAAAGCGTTAAAGTTCTAGGTTCTAACAAGACTGCAGCTATAGCTAAGCAAGAAGTAGCACTTGACAAGCTACTAGAGAGAATAAAAAAACTAAAAAAAACTAAGAAAAACTAAAAGAAAAACTAAAAGAAAAACTAAAAAAAACTACTATGCCCAGGATTGACAAGCTCTGGTTTTCCATTTCTTTAGGAAGATTTTTCGCTGCTCGTCAGCCTTCATTATTCCTCCTTCTCTTTCTACGCCTGTCCACGAGCACCCAGCCGTGGGACAGAGATCTCAGGTGTCCTGGGACCAAACATTGCCACCATCTTCCTCCTCTTCAATTGCTTGTTATCGCAGGGGCTCCCAATGCTTTCCTCTCCAGGTGGCATATGCACACTTCCAGGAATCGCGCATGTTTTGTGGGGCAAAGTGGAGACCATCTTTTCATCATCTTCGCCATCCTCAACCAAATTACCTGCAAGCCAGAACAAAGATGTTGCCGAAACAATATATCATTTCTCATTTTCCATGTTGTCCACATAAAGCAAGCATTAACCATATTAGTCACTGCATTTTTATTGTTAATAATCCACAAGCCCATTACACATTCGAAACCTCCACAAACATTTTTATTTAAGATAGCAGATAGTTCTGCACATGATTTTAACAACATCACGCGAGAAAAATAAATCATCAACGCTTTCATTTTCTGCACATAGTAAGCAAGATTCATCAAGAATTGTTTGTCCCTTCATCAAGTTATCTCTAGTAAAAAAAATTGTTATTGGATAGTAACATATGAAAACATGCACCCTAGGAGGTACATGAAAACTCCACACTGTAGGTGAGTATATGGGAATGATCCCTCTAAAATTAAGAATTGCATAACGAGATTGAGCAGAGTATTGCCCAGATTTATGAAGCTCCCATACCAAGGAATCTCAGATATCAGAAAAATTAATAGAAGCATCAATCTGCTCTAATTGATGCCAATGATCCATCATTCTAGCATTTAAAACCCTCCTAAAGGTAAGCTTCAGCTGCTGCTGATGGCGTGTATTTCACACGTTCGTTGGGCAACCCCAAGAGGAAGGTATGATGCGCACAGCAGCAAGTTTTCCCTCAGAAAGAAACCAAGGTTTATCGAACCAGGAGGAGCCAAGAAGCACGTTGAAGGTTGATGGCGGCGGGATGTAGTGCGGCGCAACACCAGAGATTCCGGCGCCAACGTGGAACCTGCACAACACAACCAAGCTACTTTGCCCCAACGAAACAGTGAGGTTGTCAATCTCACCGGCTTGCTGTAACAAAGGATTAACCGTATTGTGTGGAAGATGATTGTTTGCAGAGAAAACAGTAAAAACAAGTATTGCGAGTAGATTGTATTTCGAGTAAAGAGAATTGGACCGGGGTCCACAGTTCACTAGAGGTGTCTCTCCCATAAGACGAACAGCATGTTGGGTGAACAAATTACGGTTGGGCAATTGACAAATAAAGAGAGCATGACAATGCACATACATATCATGATGAGTATAGTGAGATTTAATTGGGCATTACGACAAAGTACATAGACCGCCATCCAATCGCATCTATGCCTAAAAAGTCCACCTTCGAGTTATCATCCGAACCCCTCCGAGTATTAAGTTGCAAAGCAACGAGACAATTGCATTAAGTATGGTGCGTAATGTAATCAACAACTACATCCTTAGACATAGCATCAATGTTTTATCCCTAGTGGCAACAGCACAACACAACCTTAGAACTTTACGTCACTCGTCCCGAGTGTCAATGCGAGCATGAACCCACTATCGAGCATAAGTACTCCCTCTTGGAGTTAAAAGCATCTACTTGGCCAGAGCATCTACTAATAACGGAGAGCATGCAAGATCATAAACAACACATAAGCATAACTTTGATAATCAACATAACAAGTATTCTCTATTCATCGGATCCCAACAAACGCAACATATAGAATTACATATAGATGATCTTGATCATGATAGGCAGCTCACAAGATCCGACAATGATAGCACAATGGGGAGAAGACAACCATCTAGCTACTGCTATGGACCCATAGTCCAGGGGTAGACTACTCACTCATCACTCCGGAGGCGACCATGGCGGTGTAGAGTCCTCCAGGAGATGAATCCCCTCTCCGGCGAGGTGCGGGAGGCGATCTCCGAGGATCCCCGAGATGGGATCGGCGGCGACGGCGTCTCGGTAATGTTTTCCGTATCGTGGCTCTCGGTACCGGGGGTTTCGTCACGGAGGCTATTTGTAGGCGGAAGGGCAGGTCAAGAGGCGGCACGGGGGCCCACACCACAGGCCGGCGCGGCCAAGGGGGCCGCGCCGCCCTAGGGTTTGGCCACCCTGTGGCCCCTCTTCGTCTCTCCTTCGGACTTCTGGAAGCTTCGTGAGAAAATAGGCCTCTGGGCTTTAATTTCGTCCAATTCCGAGAATATTTCTTTACTAGGATTTCTGAAACCAAAAACAGCAACTGGCACTTCGGCATCTTGTTAATAGGTTAGTTCCAGAAAATGCACGAATATGATATAAAGTGTGCATAAAACATGTAGATAACATCAATAATGTGGCATGGAACACAAGAAATTATCGATACGTTGGAGACGTATCGGCATCCCCAAGCTTAGTTACTGCTCGTCCCGAGCGGGTAAAACGATAACAAAGATAATTTACGGAGTGACATGCCATCATAAACTTGATCATACTATTTGTAAAGCATATGTAGAGAATGCAGCGATCAAAACAATGTGTATGTCATGAGTAAACAACTGAATCATAAAGCAAAGACTTTTCATGAATAGCATTTCAAGACAAGCATCAATAAGTCTTGCATAAGAGTTAACTCATAAAGCAATAATTCGAAGTAAAGGTATTGAAGCAACACAAAAGAAGATTAAGTTTCAGCGGTTGCTTTCAACTTGTAACATGTATATCTCATGGATATTGTCAACATAGAGTAATATAATAAGTGCAATAAGCAAGTATGTAAGAATCAATGCACAGTTTACACAAGTGTTTGCTTCTTGAGGTGGAGAGAAATAGGTGAACTGACTCAACATAAAAGTAAAAGAATGGTCCTCATAGAGGAAAAGCATCGATTGCTATATTTGTGCTAGAGCTTTGATTTTGAAAACATGAAACAATTTTGTCAACGGTAGTAATAAAGCATATGCATCATGTAAATTATATCTTATAAGTTGCAAGCCTCATGCATAGTGTACTAATAGTGCTCGCACCTTGTCCTAATTAGCTTGGACTACCTGGATTATCACCGCAATACATATGCTTTAACCAAGTATCACAAAGGGGTACCTCTATGCCGCCTGTACAAAGGTCTAAGGAGAAAGCTCGCATTTGGATTTCTCGCTTTTGATTATTCTCAACTTAGACATCCATACCGGGACAACATAGACAACAGATAATGGACTCCTCTTTTAATGCTTTAAGCATTCAACAACAATTAATTCTTTTCTCATTAGAGATTTGAGGATGTTTGTCCAAAACTGAAACTTCCACCATGGAACATGGCTTCGAGTTAGCGGCCCAATGTTCTTCTCTCACAATATGCATGCTCAAACCATTCAACTCAGTGTAGATCGCCCTTACTTCAGACAAGACGAACATGCATAGCAACTCACATGAAATTCAACAATGAGGAGAGTGGATTTGTGAACATGGGGATACGTGTGCACCCCCTAGACACCGTTGGATTGCCTTTAAGATTCTGCCATCCCACTTGCTAACTAACGGCAACATAACGGTGTTAAAGGGAATCTTTTTTGGTTGTCTGTTGTTGTCATCCCACCGAAACGCTCGAGCTGGACTGCGGTGCCGGCGGAGTATCTGAGCTCTTATTTCACGTTTCTCCATCGCTGGATCTCGCGTTTTTAGAAATCCAGGGACTTGACCCACAACCAGCTTGAAGGCCGACGGACGACGCGCGGTGGTGGAGGACGGACGGCGCCGCGTGTATGGAGGAACGACGGCGCCGCGGTGGTGGAGGGGGCGGACGGAGACGCGCGGATCTGGATGAGGATGGTGGCCTGGGAGGTAGGACGATCTCCGCCGTGGTGTGCTCATCGTCTTCCGTCAATCCAAAACCATCTGCGCAGCCACCACCACCTACCAACTCTGCTAATCGTTGCAGCCCACCGGCACAGGATTGTCCCTGCTTCACCTGCTGGTTGTGTCGACTAGCGACAACACAAAAATCCACGGGCCTCACCCACCTCGACGCGCTCCACGCCGCTCTGGCAGAGCGCCTGCTCCTCCCCGAAGCCCGCTCCGCGCTACACCAAGCGCTCCGCCACCTCCACCTGCTCCTCCCCGAAGCACGCGTCCGAGGCTCAGACCGCGCTCCGGAGCCGCGACGACGACTGGCTCGCCTCAGCCGTGCGCTCCCTCCGCCGCGCCGAGAAGGATCTCGCGCGCCTCGCTGCGTCCGTACGAACCGCTCCCAAGTTGCCGACGATGCCGTCCGCATCCAGCAGCTTGGCAGAGGTCAAGATTTTCGGAGCACTCGCCGAGGCCGTGGGCGCCGCGGTGTGCGCGTCCGCTACAGTGTTCTCGTCTGTCGAAGCCATGTCCACTGCAGTGCCATACGAAAAATTGCCCCCAAATCGAATTATCCCCAATGCGGTTGCGGTGGATGAGAGCCCATGAGCCATGCCTTCCGGCCGATGGACGAGGCACGGCGGTCGAGGATGACGACAGCGCCGACGGACGAGTGGTCGCCGGGTGGCTCGCGGATCCGTTCCCGCCGCCCATGTTCGATCTGCCGGCGGAGGACGCGCGGTGTTGGAGGATAGAGGACGACGTGCAGTGGGGGAGGAGGGAGGCGTGGTGGTGGGGGCACTGTGGAGGAGGACCTACTTATCATCTGTGTTTTTTCTCTGCAGCGCCGCCGTAGTGTCCATATTCATCACAACCGCTTCAAGCTGGTTGTGGGTCAAGTCAACAGATTCATGTCTAAAAACGCGAGATCCAGCGATGGTTTGCATTATTGATGAGACATGACTAATCATTGCATACCTGATAAGTTGCGCTCAATGCCAGCGGGAGTGGCGCTCGTGGCAGCCAAACTGTTAACGGACAATGGATGGCGTTAGACACGTGTTGAGCAGATAGGGGGTGCTCACGTACCCCCCTGCTCACCGGGCTTCATTCCATTACATATTCAATACCACAATAGTTTTTAAGCTATTTGTCCCATGAGCTATATATTGCAAAGGTGAATGATGGAATTTTAAAGGTAGCACTCAAGCAATTTACTTTGGAATGGCGGGAAAATACCATGTAGTATAGGTAGGTATGGTGGACACAAATGGCATAGTGGTTGGCTCAAGTATTTTGGATGCATGAGAAGTATTCCCTCTCGATACAAGGTTTAGGCTAGCAAGGTTATTTGAGGCAAACACAAGGATGAACTAGTACAGCAAAACTCACATAAAAGACATATTGAAAGCATTATAATACTCTATACCGTCTTCCTTGTTGTTCAAACTCAAAACTAGAAATTATCTAGACCTTAGAGAAACCAAATATGCAAACCAAATTTTAGCATGCTCTATGTATTTCTTCATTAATGGGTGCAAAGCATATGATGCAAGAGCTTAAACATGAGCACAACAATTGCCAAGTATCACATTACCCATAACATTTATAGCAATTACTACATGTATCATTTTCCAATTCCAACCATATAACAATTTAACGAAGGAGAAACTTCGCCATGAATACTATGAGTAGAAACCAAGGACATATTTGTCCATAAGCTACAGCGGAGTGTGTATCTCTCCCATAAAGTGAATGCTAGGATCCATTTTATTCAAACAAAACGACGCTCCAAGAAAAAGCACATAAGATGTGGCCGAATAAAAATGTAGTTTCAGGGGAGGAACCTGATAATTTGTTGATGAAGAAGGGGATGCCTTGGGCATCCCCAAGCTTAGACGCTTGAGTCTTCTTAATATATGCAGGGGTGAACCACCGGGTGCATCCCCAAGCTTAGAGCTTTCACTCTCCTTGATCATGTTGCATCATACTCCTCTCTTGATCCTTGAAAACTTCCTCCACACCAAACTCGAAACAACTCATTAGAGGGTTAGTGCACAATATAAATTGACATATTCAGAGGTGACACACTCATTCTTAACACTTCTGGACATTGCATAATGCTACTGGACATTAGTGGATCAAAGAAATTCATCCAACATAGCGAAAGAGGCAATGCGAAATAAAAGGCAGAATCTGTCAAAACAGAACAGTTCGTATTGACGAATTTTAAAATGGCACCAGACTTGCTCAAATGAAAATGCTCAAATTGAATGAAAGTTGCGTACATATCTGAGGATCATGCACGTAAATTGGCATAATTTTCTGAGCTTCCTGCAGGGCAGTGGGCTCAGATTCGTGACAGCAAAGAAATCTGGAACTGCGCAGTAATCCAAATCTAGTACTTACTTTTCTATCAACGGCTTAACTTGGCACAACAAAACTCAAAACTAAGATAAGGAGAGGTTGCTACAGTAGTAAACAACTTCCAAGACACAAAATAAAAACAAAGTACTGTAGGTAAAAACATGGGTTGTCTCCCATAAGCGCTTTTCTTTAACGCCTTTCAGCTAGGCGCAGAAAGTGTGTATCAAGTAACATCGAGAGATGAAGCATCAACATCATAATTTGTTCTAATGATAGAATCATAAGGTACCTTCATTCTCTTTCTAGGGAAGTGTTCCATACCTTTCTTGAGAGGAAATTGATATTTTATATTTCCTTCCCTCATATCAATAATAGCACCAACGAGTTCGAAGAAAAGGTCTTCCCAATATAATTGGACAAGATGCATTGCATTCAATATCCAAGACAACAAAATCAACGGGAACAAGATTATTGTTAACGGTAATGCGAACATTATCAACTTTACCCAAAGGTTTCTTTGTAGAATGATCAGCAAGATTAACATCCAAATAACAATTTTTCAGCGGTGGCAAGTCAAGCATATTATAAATTTTCTTCGGCATAACAGAAATACTTGCACCAAGATCACATAAAGCATTACAATCAAAATCTTTAACCTTCATCTTAATGATGGGCTCCCAACCATCTTCTAGCTTTTTAGGAATAGAGGCTTCGCGCTCTAGTTTCTCTTCTCTAGCTTTTATGAGAGCATTTGTAATATGATGCGTGAAAGCCAAATTTATAGCACTAGCATTAGGACTTTTAGCAAGTTTTTGCAAGAACTTTATAACTTCAGAGATGTGGCAATCATCAAAATTCAAACCATTATAATCTAAAGCAATGGGATCATCATCCCCAATGTTGGAAAAAATTTCAGCAGCTTTATCGCAAGCGGTTTCAGCGAGTTTTAGCAGTTTCGGGCAGTTTTCGCGCTTTGCATTAGAAGTGGAAACATTGCTAACACCAATTCTTTTATTAGTATGAGTAGGAGGTGCAGCAACATGTGTAGCATTATCATTACTAATGGTGGTAATAGTCCAAACTTTAGCTATATTTTTCTCTTTAGCTAGTTTTTCATTTTCTTCTCTATCCCACCTAGCACGCGATTCAGCCATTAATCTTATATTCTCATTAATTCTAACTTGGATGGCATTTGCTGTAGTAACAATTTTATTTTCAATGTCCCTATTGGGCATAACTTTCGATTTCAAAAGATCAACATCAGAGGCAAGACTATCAACTCTAGAAACAAGAATATCAATTTTATTGAGCTTTTCCTCAACAGATTTGTTAAAGGCAGTTTGTGTACTAATAAATTCTTTAAGCATGGCTTCAAGTCCAGGGGGTGAATTCCTATTATTGTTATAAGAATTTCCATAAGAATTACCATAGCCGTTGCCATTATTATAAGGATATGGCTTATAGTTGTTACTAGAATTGTTCCGATAAGCATTGTTGTTAAAATTATTATTTTTAATGAAGTTTACATCAACATGTTCTTCTTGTGCAACCAATGAAGCTAACGGAACATTATTAGGATCAACATTAGTCCTATCATTCGCAAGCATAGACATAATAGCATCAATTTTATCACTCAAGGAGGAGGATTCTTCGACGGAATTTACCTTCTTACCTTGTGGAGCTCTTTCCGTGTGCCATTCAGAGTAATTTATCATCATATCATCAAGAAGTTTTGTAGCCGCCCCCAATGTGATGGACATAAAGGTACCTCCAGCAGCTGAATCCAATAAATTCCGCGAAGAAAAATTTAGTCCTGCATAGAAGGTTTGGATGATCATCCAAGTAGTCGATCCATGGGTTGGGCAATTTTTAACCGGAGATTTCATTCTTTCCCAAGCTTGAGCAACATGTTCAGTATCTAATTGTTTAAAATTCATTATGCTACTCCTCAAAGATATAATTTTAGCAGGGGGATAATATCTACCAATAAAAGCATCCTTGCATTTAGTCCATGAATCAATACTATTCTTAGGCGAGAGATAGCAACCAATCTTTAGCTCTTCCTCTTAATGAGAAAGGGAACAATTTTAGTTTAATAATATCACCATCTACATCTTTATATTTTTGCATTTCACATAGTTCAACAAAATTATTGAGATGGGCAGCAGCATCATCGGAACTAATTCCGAGAAAATTGATTGTTCATGACAAGATTCGATAAAGCGGGTTTAATTTCAAAGAATTCTCGCTGTAGTAGCAGGTGGAGCAATAGGTGTGCATAAGAAATCATTATTATTTGTGGTTGTGAAGTCACACAACTTAGTATTTTCAGCGTTGGCCATTTTAGCAATAGTAAATAAAGCAAACTAGATAAAGTAAATGCAAGTAAACTAATTTTTTTTGTGTTTTCTATATAGCAAACAAGATAGCAAATAGAGTAAAACTAGCAACTAATTTTTTTGTATTTTGATTTAGTGCAGCAAACAAAGTAGTAAATAAAATAAAGCAAGACAAAAACAAAGTAAAGAGATTGAGAAGTGGAGACTCCCCTTGCAGCGTGTCTTGATCTCCCCGGCAACGGCGCCTGAGAAAAAGAGCTTGATGGCGTGTATTTCACACGTTCGTTGGGCAACCCCAAGAGGAAGGTATGATGCGCACAGCAGCAAGTTTTCCCTCGGAAAGAAACCAAGGTTTATCGAACCGGGAGGAGCCAAGAAGCACGTTGAAGGTTGATGGCGGCGGGATGTAGTGCGGCGCAACACCGGAGATTCCGGCGCCAACGTGGAACCTGCACAACACAACCAAGCTACTTTGCCCCAACGAAACGAGTGAGGTTGTCAATCTCACCGGCTTGCTGTAACAAAGGATTAACCGTATTGTGTGGAAGATGATTGTTTGCGAGAAAACGGTAAAAACAAGTATTGCAGTAGATTGTATTTCGGTAAAGAGAATTGGACCGGGGTCCACGAGTTCACTAGAGGTGTCTCTCCCATAAGACGAACAGCATGTTGGGTGAACAAATTACGGTTGGGCAATTGACAAATAAAGAGAGCATGACAATGCACATACATATCATGATGAGTATAGTGAGATTTAATTGGGCATTACGACAAAGTACATAGACCGCCATCCAACTGCATCTATGCCTAAAAAGTCCACCTTCAGGTTATCATCCGAACCCCCTCCGGTATTAAGTTGCAAAGCAACGGACAATTGCATTAAGTATGGTGCGTAATGTAATCAACAACTACATCCTTAGACATAGCATCAATGTTTTATCCCTAGTGGCAACAGCACAACACAACCTTAGAACTTTACGTCACTTGTCCCAGGTGTCAATGCAGGCATGAACCCACTATCGAGCATAAGTACTCCCTCTTGGAGTTAAAAGCATCTACTTGGCCAGAGCATCTACTAATAACGGAGAGCATGCAAGATCATAAACAACACATAAGCATAACTTTGATAATCAACATAACAAGTATTCTCTATTCATCGGATCCCAACAAACGCAACATATAGAATTACATATAGATGATCTTGATCATGATAGGCAGCTCACAAGATCCGACAATGATAGCACAATGGGGAGAAGACAACCATCTAGCTACTGCTATGGACCCATAGTCCAGGGGTAGACTACTCACTCATCACTCCGGAGGCGACCATGGCGGTGTAGAGTCCTCCGGGAGATGAATCCCCTCTCCGGCAGGGTGCCGGAGGCGATCTCCGAGGATCCCCGAGATGGGATCGGCGGCGACGGCGTCTCGGTAATGTTTTCCGTATCGTGGCTCTCGGTGCTGGGGGTTTCGTCACGGAGGCTATTTGTAGGCGGAAGGGCAGGTCAAGAGGCGGCACAGGGGGCCCACACCACAGGCCGGCGCGGCCAAGGGGGGGGCCGCGCCGCCCTAGGGTTTGGCCACCCTGTGGCCCCTCTTCGTCTCTCCTTCGGACTTACGGAAGCTTCGTGAGAAAATAGGCCTCCGGGCTTTAATTTCGTCCAATTCCGAGAATATTTCTTTACTAGGATTTCGAAACCAAAAACAGCGGAAAACGACAAGCGGCACTTCGGCATCTTGTTAATAGGTTAGTTCCAGAAAATGCACGAATATGATATAAAGTGTGCATAAAACATGTAGATAACATCAATAATGTGGCATGGAACACAAGAAATTATCGATACGTTGGAGACGTATCACTGCCCATCCCACACTTTCTAATAGTAATACCCTGCTGATTGTACACAAAATAGAGGTCCCATGATAGAATTGCCAAGCTAGTATGACCAAACCACTGGTCCTCACAGAACCTGATTTTGCTTCCATCACCAATTACCCACTTATACCCCATTTTTGTGGCCTTAGAAGCCCACAATACCCTCTTCCAAAATGGAGAGGCATTGTCCATTCTACATCCAAAGATGTTTGGGTTCATTGTATCATATTTAAAATCAACAATTTGTTTCCAGACTTTGTTATCCTCTATGTTATATATTTTTATCCAAGAGGCCAATAAGCACATATTCATCTCTCTAATATTTGGAATTCCCAACCCTCCCCCATTTTCCTTTCTCAAAGTAACGAAATCCCAGCTGGCTAAATGATATTTATTGTGCCCCTCATAATTGTCCCACAAGCAATGTGCCATTTGAGAATTATTGCCCTGATGGCCTGGGAACTTAATGGCAGAGAGCAAGTAAATGGGGATACTAGCAAGGCATGATATAATCAAGATAATCCTAGCTGAATAGGACAGTAATCTGCCCCTCCAGCAGCCTGCCCTTTTGATGATTTGATCATTATTGGGTTGTAGGTCCTGTTTTCCCAGTTTATGGAAATGCAAAGGGACACCCAAATAATTTAGAGGGAAAGAACTTACTTTGCATCCGAAAACCTGAGCCAAGACATCAATTTGGTCATATGGAATATTAATAGGAACCAAGTCACATTTGCTGAAATTTATTCTCATTCCAAATAGTTGTTCATACACAGACAGTAACCACTTAATATTCCGAGAGGAATTCAAATTATTTTCTAGGAACAAAAGGGTATCATCGGGGTACTGTAAACTAATGATCCCTTCCGGTTTAAATCTAGTGAGCAAACCAGAAATGAGCCCTTGCCTTGCAGCTCTATTGAGCATTTTGGAGAAGACATCCGCCACCATGTTAAAAAGAATTGGGGAGGAGAGGATCTCCCTGCCTAAACCCTTTGCATGGAAGGAAGAAATTACTATTTTGATCGTTAATTCTAATACCCACCGACCCCCCATGTATTAAGCAATGAATCCTATCTATCCATTTCTCGCTAAAGCCCCTCCGTCTTAGCATCTCTTCTAGGAAAGCAAGATCGACCTTGTCGTATGCTTTCTCATAATCTAGTTTTAACACTATCCCTTCTTCTTTGTTGTGGTGCACATCATGTATTACTTCATGGGCTGTAACTACACTCTCTAGGATGTATCTACCTCTAATAAAGGTTGTCTGATTAGAAGAAATCAACCTATCCACACAAATACCCATCCTGTTAGTACAGGCTTTGGAAAAGATTTTGAAACAACAATGAGCCAGAGCAATTGGTCTGAACTTTTTCAGATTTCTAGCATCCGCTTCTTTCTGAATTAAAGTTACCAGACTGAAATTCAATCTAAACAAGTCAGTTGAATTATTATCGATCTTTGCCTTGCTTTTATTTCTTCATTTGCATAGATAGAATTGATTTCCTTAGCAACTTCTTTCATTCTCCTAATCTCTCTGACAGCAAAGCTTGTGACTCAGACATAATATCTAAGCAATCAAACTCCGCAATAAGTTGTTTTTTCATTTTCTTTTGTGTTGATCACTAACCTGAGGATGGGTCTTCGATGTGATAGTGGTAGCAGCTTCTGGAGCATGTCCATGGGATGTGTGTTTAGGATCTCCTAGACTGGATGTGGGTTTTCGACTTATCATATGGTGACTCGGTTATGCCACTGCGTGTAGCTGTCCACGTGTAGTTGTGAGTGTAGGGCACTAGGCCATGATGGCATGAACTCCCCCATTAACGGGTTTGTAAGTGTGTTGCGGTCAGAAACCCACCGGCGAGCAGCGACGGGCAACACAGTAGAGCCGGGAGGCTCCCAGGACTGCGGCTGGCCCTGGTCCCTCGAGCGACGGCCCACAAAGCCTCGGCACGCACGTCCGATGCTGGTGCAAGGGCGTGCCACCTGACCTATACCTGGTCAGGAAGGTGATGGATTTGCTTCGCTTAGTTTCCTGCATGGCATACACGTAAACATTAAATACGAGCCTCGATCGGCTCTCAGGTTGTCCTATGAATCGGCTCAAGGAGCCGATCCACCCATGATTCGTATGAGGTATACGATCAATGGTGGTCCTGCTTGATCAATATAAAGCTAAAACGACCTACGACGATTTAGGGTTTTCACCACATAATCGGAACATCCTACACGTGATTGAGCCTGGCAGCCACGCACGGTGATAATAAACCGACCCTAGACAAGGCCTAAAACCAACATGAAGTTGATCCCCGGAACATCTCATCTAGGGCTAGCAAACTACACCCTACGTGCTACTGGATCCTTCAACCCGTTTGCAAGGCCTAACTATGCAGATATTAAACTAATCCTTGAAGAACAAGGAGCAATCATAACGGATCGGATCTACTAAATAATGATCAAGCGAGGTGCCGCTCTTACACCTAAGATAGGTGTAAGGGCGGCTAGACGTCTAAGGGTTGCATGGACGAAAGCATATGATACGATGAAACAATGCTAACCCTAACACATCTATGATAACTACGTTGCTCGCCATCAACAAGGCTGCACGAGCAACGCTTGAACAATGAATAAACGTGTACTGCCTAGATCGCAAGATGCGATCTAGGCAGCATGATGCTTACCCGGAAGAAACCCTCGAAACAAGGGAGTTGGCGATGCACCTAGATTGGTTTGTGATGAACGTGATTGTTGTTTTTCTCAATAACCCTAGATACATATTTATAGTCCGTGGACTTTCTAACGTGGGAATAATCCCAACCGTGCACGAGCCAAATTCTATCTAACCGACACGTATCCTTCTATATTTACAGATACACGGGCAAACTAGCCCAAACTCAGTATACAAGGCCGATTCATGTATTTCTTCCGTGTATATTCTTCAAGCCCATCTTAATCGCAGCCCACCTCTGATCCGGTCAAATTCTGGTGATAACACATGCCCCCCTGGTTTTGGAAATGATAATTCCAAAATCACTCTTCTTTTTCCTCGTCGGGTCATGTCGTGGCAGAGCAAAACCGCTGCAGTATCCTTCATCATGATGCCTTGCCTTCTCAACTTCTCTGCGCGATTT
This sequence comes from Lolium rigidum, assembly GCF_022539505.1. Lineage (NCBI taxonomy): Eukaryota > Viridiplantae > Streptophyta > Magnoliopsida > Poales > Poaceae > Lolium > Lolium rigidum. The sequence continues at coordinate 94,417,437 of NC_061513.1, forward strand.
GACAATTCTTTGGCACCACTTCCTCGGAAACTGCTGTAACATTAACTCTCCCCAATATCCCATTATTTAACCGCGTCGAGCAGTTCGCCCCTTCATCCTCTTGCTCCGTACTAGCCATCGGCAAAAAACTCCCTTCCTCTGTAGCCATGTCTTCTTCCTCCTCCGCTTCCTCTGCCTCCTCAAACCTCTCCTACGTATCGTCTCCCTTCCGTGAGCCGACGCTAGAGTGGGGCTCGTTGGCGGCGCACGACATCCTCGCCCCAACGACGTGGGACAAGGAGGACCACGATTCCTCCGTCTGGTCCGAGGATGACAAGTCCTTGACCGACGGAGAGGACGACCTCCAATTCCTCGTCGACGGGGAGGAGGAGGCGGAGAGCGAGGACGACCGCTTCTCCTGGGACGACTTCACCTCCTCCGAGGAAGAGGAGGAAGAAGACGACGACGACGACTCCCTCGAGGGTTACCCGCCGGCGAAGCGCCTCCGCGCCTGGTGGGACGACGACGACAGCGATGATGAAGAGGAGGACGAGGCTCCCGTAGAGGGCTACGGGAGCAGCGACGAGGAGCCCGCCAGCAGCTGCGCCGGCGGCAGTGATGACGACGACGAAGGCAGCAACGGCCCTTAGATTAGGGACTACTAGCATAGGACTAGTAGTAGTAATCGGCTTTTGTTCTTTCTTCCTTGAGCCATCGGCTCCCCTCTGTAAAAGCACCTTTATTAATGAAGAAAACATCTGTAAGCCGATTCTGTCCTTTTACCAGTTTTGCCGATTGTCAAAGTAAGTCAATACACCAAGAGCCGATGGCAGCGCATCGGCCCTTGCAATAAAACGCGAGCAAGGCCAGCTCTGTCTATTCGGCTCATGATTCAAATGGCCATCAACCTCGAGATGTTAATCGCGCGGGTTTGCACTTGCAATGGACCCAATGGCGGAATCATCCAATGTCAACGCTATGGTCTCCGGCTCTGAAGGTAATCCTTAACCGCTCCTCGCTGTCCAAACATAGCGCCAGAATCAACAATAAACATCTGAATTAATGCTTCGTTCCATCATTAGTTTCTAGGTATCAGACATTCTACTGCCCATCCTTCTCTTCCGAATTCCTCCCAACAGCTCCGGTGGTCCTCTTCTGCAACAACTCACCACCTTTGAAGAAGGTTGTGATGCAGAGCCAGCCGATGACACCTAAATCGGCTTCAAAAAGCAGAGTGTCTACTAGGTCAGCTGCCCCCGAGCCTTAGTCAAGGAGAGAACAGTGGTGAGGAAAGTAGCTGCCAAGAGGCCTCTGAAGCGCCAAAGCCCTACTCCATCTCAAGAAGGCTCGCACGTAAGCTTCACCCATGCTTTGACTGATTTCATCCATCCTTCTAGACTTCTGCAGCATACTTGTATTTCTTCTACAGACCCCCTGAAGGAAACTCTAGTGAAGACACACAGTCCAGTTGAAGGGACTCGAGCTCGGGCAATTCTGAGACAACCACCACGCAGAGCCAGCCAGACTTGCCACCGTCGGCTTCCAAGAAAAGGTCAGCCCCTGAACATGCCGTTTCCCAAACTCTCATCAAAACGGGGCAGGGCAGCCTACGCACAGAGAGCCGATGTATCAAGAGAGCTCGCAAGGAACCGCAAGCCTCTCCATTAAACCAGGAGATATCAAATGTAACTCCGTCCTCTCCTCGGCTCATTTTGCATGTTGACCCCTTGTCGTTTCAATCGGTTAACTTCTCCCTTTGCAGACTGATGACACCTCCAATGGTGAAGTCGAGAAGGTACCCATGCCATCCGCCACTCTGGCCCTAGCAACTTCTACGAGTGTAGTTGAGAAGGTGGCCAACTTGGCCAAAAACCGCGCCTTGAACACGCAGCTGGTAGATCCTGTAATTTGTACTAGGGTCGATGGCTGTGCATTGGCTTTACTTGTATGTTGTTGTCTTCGCATATTTTCTCAAGTCGATGTCTGTGCATCGGCTGTGACTTGCGTGTACATTTTTTTTACTGGCCGATTTTTCCATCGGCCCCCAATATTTCACTGCACATGTATCGCACATGTTCATCTGATTAGGTGCCCCCGAGCCGAATCTGTCGAGTAGCTGCAGATATCGGCTCGTAGTTAGCCAAGGCACCGTACTTGAACGTCGGCTCCGTCAGGACCAATGTTGACTTCTTCCAGCTCATCAGCCGACGTAAACCCGTTGCCCGTTAGATCGACGTTGAACACAGGCAGAACGTATGGTGAGGATAATTTTGGCCGATTGCTGGAATCGGCCTCCATGTTGATTGAATCACTCAATGAAGGTTTACATCTTGGTCTTCTTTTACTATAACCATGTGACATGCTTGAGGCAAGATTATCCATTTCTATTTTTTGGGGCCGATCACAAGGATCGGCCTTGCCACGTACGTCCATGGATTTTGCTCTTGTTACACGGTCAGGCCGGTGGATAAGACCAGCCTCACCCCGTCCTTCGTCACATCGATGCGCTCGCAGTCGTCCAAAGTGATGCCTGAGAGTGGCTCTTGGCCTGTCGTCTCCCAAACGTTCATGCCAGCCGTTGAAATCTCGGCTGAGTCATCTTCTTGGACGACCTCTACTTCATCTCCATCCCACTGTATTAAACATTGGTGCATCGTGGATGGAATACAACAGTTGGCGTGGATCCAATCTCTCCCTAGCAGGACAGCATAGGTGCTCTTGCTATCGACAATAAAGAACGTCGTAGGGATGGTTTTTCTTCCTATGGTTAGATCCACGTTCAGAACACCTTGTGCTTCAGATGCTTGGCCGTTGAAATCGCTCAGTGTAACGTTGGTCTTGATCAGATCCGAGCTAGAGCGTCCCAACCGACGTAGCATGGAGTATGGCATAATGTTGACTGCCGCTCCGGTGTCCACCAGCATCTTGTTGACAGGCTGCCCATTGATATAACCTCGCAAGTACAGGGCCTTCAGGTGTCTGTAGCTTCTTTCTCGTGGCTTCTCAAAGATAACTGGCCGTGGGCCGCAGTCAAGTTGTGCCACAGGTGCTTCGTCTAATCCTGGAGCACTAAACTCCGCTGGAAGGATGAACACCATGTTTGTGCCAGCCGATGTCTCATCATCGGCTTTCCTTTGTCTGGGGCGCCACTCTTTCTTTTGTGACCGACCTTCTTCGTCCAGAGTTCGCTGAATTTTCGCGGCCAGATCGGGCTGCGCCTTCCTTAACGTGTGCAGGTATAACCTTTCGGCTTCCTCCAAACCACGTAGTCGCTGAACCCTACGCTTTTGGGAACGGCTGAGTCCATCAGGGCACCACCTTGGCCGGTGGTACTTATCTTCCTCTTCTTCATCATCGTCTTCTAACTCCTCAAGATCTTCCACCCGAGAGGACTCAGCGTGCTTGTTCCGAGGCGGGAGAGGCCCTAGACGTTTGAACACGGACACGTCACCTGCATCCTTCTTCTTCTGTCTACATTATGGGCAGTTGCCGATTGTAGGCAATCGGCTCATTCCTGAATCCTAGCAGTGTCTGAAGAAGGGACAGTCCCAGTGCCTATCCACGTCGTCTTGCTCTCTTGACTTTTCCTTGGCGTGGCGCTCATATCTCTACTCGTCGCGATCATGCCGACGATGTCTCCTGGCGTCCCTGCTAGCCAGACGATCTCTTTCGTCATCGTTGTCGTATCGTCGGCGTTGGTCGTATTGACTCACGTATTTGTTGAGGAGGTGATCAGAGAGAGGTCGCTGATATCTCACATTCTTCACTTCTCCCTCTGTGATGTAGCGCTTGCCATCGTGCCGGAGCCGATCGCGTGGAACGGCTTCCTCTTTGTCCTTGTTATGAGAGCAGCTGCCCTCGTCTCTGTCCTTACCAGGGTGGTGCACAGGTCCTACCATGTTGATGTTGAACGAGAAACCTGGCTGGCACCTCCCAGGGTAAGTGCACTCCACCATGTGAATGGCGGGGAAAGGGTGTGTGTCGACTTTCATGGCGTGCGGCTGAAAATTAGACGCCCTTGTTCTATCGCCATTTGGATCTGCTGACGCCACACCCTGCAGTCGTTGGTGGTATGGGTGAACGTGTTATGCCACTTGCAGTATGGCTTTCCGTTCGGCTCCTGCGCCGTGGGGATTTTGTGGCCTTCGGGTACCTTTAGCTGCTTCTCCTTAAGTAGGAGGTCGAAAATTTGCTCGGCCTTGGTCACGTCGAAGTCAAACCCTCTTGGAGGACCTTGTGGCTTAACCCATTTGCAGGACACGGGGCTTGCCCCCCGAGTCCATTCAGCCACTGCTACCTCTTGATCTCCCGCAGAGCCTTCATCTTCATCTGCCTCAACCAGGACCACCGCACGCTTGAATTTATCCTGGTACACCTGCGGGTGGCGTTGTTCATATAACGACGACTTCGCACCATATGCGCCGGTGAAGGGTAGTACGCTTGGGAGGCCACATCCTTGATCGGTGATGCGAGACCCACCACCGCCAACTCGGCTGCTTCTTTTCGGTCACACGAGCCGAATAGCATCGGTTCCTAACGGTCTCGAAGCGCTGGATGTATTCGACACTTGTTTCTCCGCGCTTCGTCGTACTTGTGCTAGATCGGCAATGCCGGCCTCGGAAGCCTCTGAGTGATACTGCATGTGGAACTGTTCTTCCAACTGCTTCCAAGTCCGGATCGAGTCTGGTGGCAGCGATGTGTACCACCCGAAAGCCGATCCGTGAGGGATCGTGCGAAGAACCTCACACGTAGCTCATCCGATCGCTGAGATCGTGCCCGAGCTGTGCCAAATATCGGCTCACATGCTCGATTGAGGCTGGAGCCATCCGATCCACTAAACTTGGAGAATTCAGGGAGCCGATATTTGGGTGGTAGTGGGATCAAATCGTACTCGTTGGGGTACGGCTTGGAATAGCCGATTGCCCTCCTTTTCGGCACCATGCCGAACTGGTCTCTCAAGATTGTGCTGATCTGATCCGCGGTGCTTGGCTGCGGGAGTCGAACTGCGAAGATTCGCCGGAGTGGCATACTTAGCTAGCCACGCTTGCTTCTCAAGCTACGAGCCAAGCTGCAGGAGTTGAGCTGCGGAGGTTCGTCGGAGTGGCATACTTAGCTAGCCACGTACGCTTCTCAAGATCCGTTCCCGAAGTTCCTCCTGCTGTTCCGGAAGTCCCCGTCGTTGCGCTCGCGGTTCGTGGAGTGCTCGATACGTCTCCGACGTATCGATAATTTCTTATGTTCTATGCCATATTATTGATGATACCTACATGTTTTATGCACACTTTATGTCATATTCGTGCATTTTACGGAACTAACCTATTAACAAGATGCCGAAGTGCCGATTCTGCTGTTTCTAGCTGTTTTTGGTTTCAGAAATCCTAGTAACGAAATATTCTCGGAATTGGACGAAACAAAGACCCGGGGCCTATTTTGCCACGAACCTTCCAGAAGACCGAAGAGCATACGAAGTGGGGCCACGAGGTGGCCAGACCACAGGGCGGCGCGGCCAAGGAGGGGCCCGCGCCGCCCTATGGTGTGGGCCCCTCGTCGGCCCTCCGACTCCGCCCTTCCGCCTACTTAAAGCCTTCGTCGCGAAACCCCCGATGCGAAAAACCACGATACGGAAAACCTTCCGGAGACGCCGCCGCCGCCAATCCCATCTCGGGGGATTCCGGAGATCTCCTCCGGCACCCTGCCGGAGAGGGGATTCATCTCCCGGAGGACTCTACACCGCCATGGTCGCCTCCGGAGTGATGAGTGAGTAGTTCACCCCTGGACTATGGGTCCATAGCAGTAGCTAGATGGTTGTCTTCTCCTCATTGTGCTTCATTGTTGGATCTTGTGAGCTGCCTAACATGATCAAGATCATCTATCTGTAATACTCTATGTTGTGTTTGTCGGGATCCGATGGATAGAGAATACCATGTTATGTTAATTATCAAGTTATTACATATGTGTTGTTTATGATCTTGCATGCTCTCCGTTATTAGTAGAGGCTCTGGCCAAGGTTTTGCTCTTAACTCCAAGAGGGAGTATTTATGCTCGATAGTGGGTTCATGCCTGCATTGACACCTGGGACAGTGACAGAAAGTTCTAAGGTTGTGTTGTGCTGTTGCCACGAGGGATAAAACATTGGCGCTATTTCCGAGGATGTAGTTGTTGATTACATTACGCACCATACTTAATGCAATTGTCACGTTGCTTAGCAACTTAATGC
>NC_061513.1:94423732-94468533 GCF_022539505.1 Lolium rigidum
GCTTTCGATACATAGTTACCTAGTCCTTATGACCATGAGATCATGTAAATCACTTATCTTGGAAAGGTACTTTGATTACATCAAACGCCACTTGCGTAAATGGGTGGTTATAAAGGTGGGATTAAGTATCCGGAAAGTATGAGTTGAGGCATATGGATCAACGAGTGGGATTTGTCCATCCCGATGACGGATAGATATACTCTGGGCCCTCTCGGTGGAATGTCGTCTAATAGCTTGCAAGCATATGAATGGTTCATAAGAGACCACATACCACGGTACGAGTAAAGAGTACTTGTCATGAGACGAGGTTGAACGAGGTATAGAGATACCGATGATCAAACCTCGGACAAGTAAAATATCGCGTGACAAAGGGAATCGGTATCGTATGTAAATGGTTCGGTCGATCACTAAAGTCATCGTTGAATATGTGGGAGCCATTATGGATCTCCGGATCCCGCTATTGGTTATTGGTCGGAGAGAAGTCTCAACCATGTCTACATAGTTCGCGAACCGTAGGGTGACACACTTAAGGTTTGATGTCGTTTAAGTAGATATGGAATATGGAATGGAGTTCGAAGTTTTGTTCGGAGTCTCGGATGGGATCCGGGACATCACGAGGAGTTCCGGAATGGTCCGGAGAATAAGATTCATATATAGGAAGTCACTTTCCAAGTTTGGAAATGATCCGGTGAATTTATGGAAGGTGGTTTCTAGAATTATCCGGAATAAATCACTATGGAAGGAGGAGTCCCGGAGGGACTCCACAAACCCTAACCAGCCAACCAAGTGGGAGGGTGGAGTCCATGGTGGACTCCACCTCCTTGGCCGGCCAAGAAAAGGGGGAAAGGGGAGAGTCCCTGTCCCTCTAGGTTTCGTCCATAAGGCAGTTTTTCTGTTGGGGTCTTATTCGAAGACTTTGGGCAAACCCTTGGGGTTCCACCTATATAATTAGGAGGAGAGGGAGGGGGCTGCCCATGGCTTGGCCGCACCACCCCTGCCCCCTTGAGGCCGGCGCCCATAGCCCCCTCTCCCCAAACCCTAGCCTCCCCTCCTCCACATACAAACTCCCGCAGCGCATAGGCGAAGCCCTGCCGGAGTTCTCCACCACCACCGCCACCACGCCGTCGTGCTGCCAGGATTCCGAGGAGGATCTACTACTTCCGCTGCCCGCTGGAACGGGGAGAAGGACGTCGTCTTCATCAACACCGAACGTGTGACCGAGTACGGAGGTGCTGCCCGATTGTGGCACCGTCAAGATCTTCTACGCGCTTTTGAAAGCGGCAAGTGATCGTCTACCGCAGCAACGAGAGCCTCCTCTTGTAGGCTTTGGAAATCTTCAAGGGTTAGTCTCGTTCATCCCCTCGTTGCTCCCATCTTCTAGATTGCATCTTGGCTTGGATTGCGTTCTCGCGGTAGGAAATTTTTTGTTTCTATGCTACGAATCCCTACACGTACGTCCTTCCTAAGATGCTGACATGCGGTACCCACATGAGGAGGTCATCATCCTCAACCTCTTCCTCCGCGAGCTCGACAGCGTGACGTCGTTACTGACTTTGACCGCTGCCCTAGTTGACATGGATGGATGTCTACGACTCGCCCAGAACCTCAACATAATTTCTACGATTCGTCAACGCCATTAGTACCAACATTTGTGCATGAAACAAGAGACGACATTGTTGTTGCATCCTATCCATAATCGCCACAGTGAAGATGTTACGACCATCGTTGGCCCTATTAATACTCCATGAGAGCTGCTTGGAAACCATAATGCTTTGTCGCCCTTTCAATATTCTCTAATCATATATATCTTCCACATATATTGAAACCATCGCCAGGAAGTTTTCTAGCTAGCCACCGTTTATGTTCACCCCAAGCTTCGTGGAGTAACTCTGAAGCTATGCCGTGTCTTCTACATCATCTAGAGGAGCAGAGAATCAAGGGGGGCTCGGAGTGGAGACGAATCATGACGTTCCCTTTGGCTGGTGATTCTCGGATTTCTCGGCCGTGTGCTCGTCTCCGCCAACCATCGCCGTCATTTAGAAGCTCATCAAAACTACGCTGAGAATACGCTTCTCCCCAACCCCTCATAGCATCATAGCTCAGATTATGCCGTGATAGAGCCATCGAACATTGCACACCGATGCAGTACAGCTTGCCGCAAATAGCTCCGCCAACAAAATCCCGGGACGCCCCTACTTTATAGTTCAAAGTAAAACCCCAAATCCAAATCATTGCAGCCACCAGTCACCGATGTAGTGATGTCACGCTTGCATTACTCAGAGCCTAGTCAGCTAATTTGACTTAGTCCATGCCCATGTGGCAGTTGTTGTCACGGTAAAATTAGAAATTATCTTTTTATTAAAAATCCTCAGAATTGTATAAACTTTGAAATATCATAAATAAATAGATAAATATCATAAAATGCATATAACCTATCAAATTTTCGTACAAATAATATCTATCCGCATAAAATATAGTACAACATCTATGAGTTAAATAGAAATGTAATTGTTAAATATAAACATTGTTTATGAATTTTATTTACTATAAATTCCAATATATTAAGAAGTAATAATTCTAAAATAGTAGCTAATACTTTATGAACTCAAAAAAAACAAATAAAATGAAATTTTATTATTGTATCTTATTATTGAGTCTTAAATTATCAGGGATTACCCTAAATAAATATTTTCCAAAATATTTTTAAATAATAAAAGTAAAATAAAAATTTGAAATAAATATAACTTGTTATTAAAATATATTTTGTAACATTAATACCTTAATCTATAATCGTTTCTTTAAAGATATAGCTAATTAAATGAGATTCCTAATTCAATTTTATAAGTACCTATAATGCGACTTTAAATCCTAGAAATTATTAAAGAAGTTAATAAAAAAATTCTTCAATTATCCTAGTGCATTAATAAGTAAAAAATGTATATTCATGTTCTTTACAAATATCCGATGGAAATTAAATTGTTAAGTGACTAACTACTTTAAATTAAATTGTTAATTTCATGTTTTCACACTTAGCAATATTATCTCATAACATTAAAGAATTTTAGTAAACCCTAAAGCAAGTAGCCTTTTTTCTACATACTTGTCATTCATTAAGAATTATGTTCTTCAAAAGTTATACTTAAACACATATAAAGTAAATATGAAATAATATCTTTTAAGTCATTAAGTGAATAACAACTCCTTGTCTAATAAGCTTGTTGTCAACTACTCCCTCCGTTCCAAAATATAATGCTTATAAGTTTAGTAAAAAAAAAGTCAAGATCTTCTAAATTTGAGCAAGTATACATAAAAACGTGGACATCTAGAATATCAAATTAATATCAATTGATTCACCATAAAGTATATTTTATCAATATGTCTATTCAATATTGTAGATGTTGATATCTTTTCGTAAATATTTGGTCAATCTTAGTAGGATTTGAAGTTTGACTAAACTTACACGCCTTATATTCTGGAATAGGGGAGGGAATATTAAATAACCTTATTTGCTATAATGTTGTTGCACTATACTCCTACACATTGCTTGATCATGTTCTATTGAATGCTTGCAAGTACTAGATAGAAAATAGAAGTGTTTTTCATGTCTTCACATCAAGTAGTAATTCTTTCGTAATAAAGATGTATGATAAACCCTCAAACAAATAGATCTTGTTCTAGGCTATATATTTGACTTGTATAGACTTTTAAGATAACCTACAACTCTGAAGAACTACTCCATCCGTCCCAAAATGTAAGGCATCTAAGGACTGGTCAAAAGTTAAACTTTACTAACTTTGAACAAATATTTAGAGAAATATATTTACATCTACAATATCGAATAGACATATTAAGAAAATAATATTTTATGTTGAATCTATTCATGTTGATTCAGTACTGTAAATATTTATATTTTTGTGTATAAACTTGGTCAACCTTAAAAAACGTTGACTTTTGACTAATCCTTAGACGCCTTACATTTTGGGATGGAGGGAGTACCTTTGTGTGTGAAATTAAGTTAAAAGTGCAACACATCACAATGAAATCAACAAACCTAGAGCTATCCATATTACTTCAGGGTTGGGTTATGCTTACAGTGTTTGTATAGTATTCTTATGCATAAGAGCATATTTTATCAATCCTTTAAACATTATCCTTACCAGACGATGATGTTCTTTTCAGAATTTGGAGTTATATCACGTCTAGAAGCTATTGTCTGCATAATCTTGCAGTCAAAAAGGGTGAATTCACAACTTTCTCATCCCTTTGACGCAGTGGCGAGCTACAGAAGAATTCATGGGCGGGCTAGGCTAGAAAAAAACACAATTATATTTGTTGTTCTCAATCATATCAGTTGATTGGAAATTAGTCATTATTGCTCAAGTTCTTTGTTCTCATTATTTACATCAGTAGTACATCCAAATATTAGTACAAGCATAAGAAACTATACCAAAAGATGCACCAAAAGGAGAAATACATAGATGTCCAGGGTCATGGTTTTGCTGCTACTGTTCCACTTCAAGCAAGAGCAAATGATTATTTATGGTTCTTCAATTAAACTTCTCTGATATCTTTTTCTTTTTAAGAAGCAATCGAATCTTCTCTAAGTGGCCTTTCCCACAACTTTTGCAATTTGCAAATTGAAATCGTATGCAGCGAAGAATCCAATATGCGATCCATGACATAAAATTGACAAATTGCTAGCTAGAAATTTGGGAAAAGAATGACAAGAACCTGGATAGCCAATTGAGGAAGAATGCATGCTCTATTTCAGTAGATGGTCGCGTCATCGATCGCTCGACCTCCGGCGGCAAGTGCCCTTTGATCTTTGCCCGTGCGGCCGTGCCTGTGGGCTGCCGCGAGTCGGGGACCACCTGGTAGAGGGCGGCAGCACGGGATCGTTGTCTGCTCCGCCCTGCTCTGGTTCCCTTGATTCCCATTTCTAAACCCCTAAACCTAGCGAGGCCGCATGGCGCCTCCATGGCTTTCTCTCTTCTGTGGTGTGTGTGGTGTGTTGACCAGAGAGAAGGCATGAGGCCAGTGCACCAAGGAAGCGTAACGTGCAGGCCTGGGAGCATTTTGGTGGGCTGCAATTATGATGCTTACTAGTTAGAAGTTTTTTGGCAAAAATCCTGGATGGGTCGTGGCCCGGTTCGGCCCCAACTAAGCTCCACCAGTGCTTTGACGTATTTTAATCAAATTAATTGCAAATTACTCTTCGTATCATTCTTGCACTTAAAAGAAAAAAATTATTAGTCATGCAATTATGAATAGGACTAAGTGGTGAGCGATGGAACCAGGGTTTATGTTGATGGTGCAAGTTCTATTACAGCTAGGTATAATTTATATGGTATTAAAAATAAATTTTAGCTAGTGACTCTTGCATCGTATATTACGCATTAACCATAAGATCAATATGGCTCCGAGAAAGTTAATTAGATCTCTTCCTTTCGCATATCAATGGATGACTAGACATGCTGGTGTGTACTGCGGGAACCAATGAGTTGGGAGACATGCACATGCCCATCCGCAGGATGAGTGGTCTTAGTGTCCATGATGGATTCTATTGGGTCAGATCGCGGTAAATTTATTTGTTTCGGGTGAAGTCTATCGTGGAATCTAGATGATACAGAAGGGTGGGTATGCGGGGATGTGGAGAATGGGAAGTGATTGGCTTGGATTTTATACTAGATATCAAAGCATGGATGTTTGAATCCTAGATGCATGCACGGTTGGCAACCAAGATAAGAATCTCTTATGGGTAAAGTAACAAACATTTGTAAAGTATACTGAATTCTGGTTTATCATTCTCTGTTTGAAAAATAACTGCGAATGTGGTAGAAAAGGAGCTCCATGAAGTTCAGATCAAGATGCGAAGAGTAATCAATATAGGTTTCCGAATAAGATCAATCTTTTAAAGAAATCTTATTTATATTGAACTTGTTAAGTACACTCATAGTCATCTGTTTGTTCTGAATCCCTTGATCAGATTGTGAGACGTTGAAGGAGAATCTCCTGTTTAACTCAAGGATGGAGGAGACGACTAATACGAGAGGCGGAACTCAATCAGCAGAGTCTAAGGATTCAACATAGTTGCATCAATCATGGTGGAAACCAAACCAAAACGTAGCAGGGACCAATCCTTAGACAATAGAACCTGTAAAAGGATAGAGAGGGGGAGAGATATGCGAAATATGTTTGATGTATTATTGAGTCTCATGGGCGAGTATATATAGGAGTACAAGAGACCGACTTGGAGTAGAAGACAAGAAACAAATCTATCCCTACCTAATCTATCCCTAACCGTACGTATACCAAATATATCTCTAACACTCCCCCGCAGTCGTAGCGGTAGTGACGTGAACAACAGTAGCGTCGCGGACGGTCAGACTAGAGATAAACCGAAGTGGACCCCAGAAGGCTGACACTCCCCCGCAGTCACAGCGGGAGCGTCGTGGACGGAGTTGCGTCGAGGATGCTTGGACTGTAGAGGAAGCTAGTGAGGCGCAGGCAAGGTGGTAGCCCTGTATGCCGATGTCGAGGTAGCCGAGAGCGTAGGTGCTGCAACCTTGGTCGAGGGAGCCGCGCGAGGGATTGCCGTGGTCGATGTCGTGGGCGGGTGCCGGTGTCGATGTAGCCGCAAGCGCGTAGTGCGCGAGGAGAGTGACGGAGACGCGTCGAGGCAGTCGTGGAGGTTGTCGATGCCGAAGTCGATGCAGTCCGAGCCGTCGAGGACGAGGTGCGGCCCTAGTTTTGCCAGAACCAGGCGCACGTCGGGGACGAAGGCATACTTCGGTTTTTCCAGAACCGAGTACACATAGAAGAAGTCGGTGACGCGGTCAAAGCAGTCGTAGAGGCGATGCCGAAGAAGATGTTGTCGAAGCCGATGAAGACGAGACGTCCGGCGCGAGTTTGCCAGACTCGGGAACGTGTCGGGGACGAAGGCACTTCCGGTGTTGCCAATACCGGGCATGCGAGGGGCAGGGACCATCATGAACTTATCGCCTTGTCAGAGGGACTAGCAGAGGAGGCCTCCGGAAGCGTCACGGTCGCAGATCAATGGAGATGCCGACGCTGCACGCGGTTCTTAGAGTAGAGTAGCAGGTGGTGTAGACGGGGACGAGGCGATGGCACGGGCGACGAAGTCGAGATGGTTGGAGACGTAGAAGGCGGCTAATCCAGCGGTGACCAGGGGTGGTCATGCTGGACGCCTAGACGGGCGTTGCGGTGGTCGGCGAGCCCAGCGCGACCTGAAGTGGCTGGCGAGCCCAGCGGCGACCTGGGATGGGGGCGCGGCGGCGGTACACGAAGTAGGCGAGGAAGACCCAGCGGCGTGACGAAGACCATGCGCGGATGGAGGTGACCCGCTCCGAAGGGGCGGCGCTGTGGTGGCCTCGGACATCGACGCGCGGGGAACGGCTAAGGCGACCGCGGCACGGCAGCCGGAGCAGCCGGCCAAGCGACCGGGGCAGCCGGCGCGGCAGCCGGTGCAGCCGGCTGAGCGACCGGGACAGCCGGCCTAGCGACCGGGGTGGCCGGCGCGGAAGCCGGTGCAGCCGGCCCTAGCGACCGGGGCGGCCGACGCGACAGCCGGTGCAGCCGGCGCGGCAGCGGCTAGCGGTGTGGACCAAAGGCGGCGACGCTGCGACCCGAAGGGGCGACACTGCGGCCCGAAGGGGCGACGCTGCGGCAACCCTTTGCTCGATCGGTGGTAGGCGCGTGCTCGGGGACTTGCTTGGCGTAGATGTGCGCGGGGTCGGTTGATCAGACCGACGGCGTTGCTACATGTGCCATGGCGTGGATGACGCGCAGATCGGAGTCGATGGCGGCGTTGTCGATGTAGTCCCGGGCGATGGCGGCGAAGACGGACCAGCGATGGAGACCGCGCGGGTGAGACAGCCTGCGGCGTCGCACGTAGGGGCGCCCCGTGTGCGGCGCGTGTGGCTGTGTCGTGCGGTTGATGGCCGGTGCAGGTCGATGCCATTGTCGGAGTAGAGGCGCAAGAGGACGACGGCGATGGGCGACTCAATCCAATCTATGATCGGTAAAATCAAAAAGGACCGGCGGAGCAAAAAGAAAACCAATCTACGGATTGGAAAAAAAAGAACTCGAGGGCAGCGGATCAACGGATCGGCGGACGAACGCTCATACGGGTTGCGCGGCCCCCGGAGTAGGTCATGGAGATTGACCTCCCCTGGGGCGGCGCAGGAGGAAGCGCGGGCGGCGGCTAGGTCAAGGAGCGTGTTGCTCTGATACCATGTAGAAAGATAGAGAGGGGGAGAGATATGCGGAATATGTTGGATGTATTATTGAGCCTCATGGGCGAGTATATATAGGAGTACAAGGGACCGACTTGGAGTAGAAGACAAGAAACAAATCTATCCCTACCTAATCTATTCCTAACCGTATGTATAACAAATATATCTCTAACAGAACCTATTCCTATAGAGTTTTGTTGCAGCAGCAATAGCAAACGAACTAGTAATAGATATAATACTAATTAAGTGTAGTCTAGTCTATGAATTGTTACTTCTGCATTTCTATTTGCAGTTTTACCTTATTGTAAATAAGAGGTTGTGAAGATCTTTTGTAAAGGGTTAGACTTGTAATTCGATCTATAGTCATACTTTGGCTCACGATGTTTCTGTTGTACGGCTCTGAGGGATATAATACTAGTAGAACGTTGTTTAATTTGTGTTATGTAAATGACTTACTGAGGGCAATAACTCTATTTGTACCAACCACTACTAGAAAAATGCTTTTCTGGCGCATTTAAAAAGGCGTGCTCCACAAAAATATTTCTGTGGCGCATAAAAATATGCTCCTAAGAATTATTGGAATTTGGTGGCGCATAAAAAAATATACGCCGCACAATTGAGGCTTTTTGTGGAGCATATTGATATGCGCCACAGAAATGTGTATTTTTGTAGCGCATATTGCTATATGCACCACATAAATGTGTTTCTGTGGAGCATAATGGTATGCGCCACAGAAATACACATTTCTGTGATGCATATTGATATGTGCGCCACATAATTTTTTGTTTAGATTTTTAAATTTTACATTTTTTGAAATTTAGAATTTCCAAAATCTTTTCCAATTTTTGAACTTCTAGGATTTTTCTATTTTTTATTAATTTTTAAATTTTCAAAAAAATCTTTTTTAATATTTCAATATTTTTTAATTTCCATAGTATATTGATATTTTTTATTTTTTCTGAATTTTAATTTTTTTTGAATTTTGAATTTTTTTTTATTTTTTTATAATTTTTTAACTTTAAATTTTTTTGTATTTTCGAAAAATGAGTTTTTTAAAAATTTAAATTTTGTGAATTTTTAAAATTATTTCATTTTTTAAAAAAGTATATTTTTTAAAAAATATTTTTTTGATTTTTTTAAAATTTTAGTTTCCTTTTAAAATTATTGGCTTAAGAGGGTTGATATGATACAAAAATCAATAAAAACTATAGTAGCATAAGGGTAACTCAATTAAATAGAACTTAGAAGTTAAGCGTGCTTAGGTTGTAGCAATTTGAGGATGGGTGACTGGGTGACCTAGGGGGAAGTGTAGAGTGTTGTAGCAAGCTTATATTCTCCACAAGGGAGACTCGAGGTTTGTATCAAACTCTCGCATATGAACTCTCGTGTATTGGTAAGGGGTTGATTCTTCTACTCCTCTTCTAGCAACCTGCAAAATAAATTTTTTCTTATGTTCCCAACTCCACCATGTGGTTATCAAGCACAAGGTTTTTTATTAGTAATATAAAATATAAATATATATAAAGTAAAGTAAAGCAAGTAAACTAGGCAATCAAGATAAAAGCAACGAAAGGATGGTTGCTTTTGGGTTGTGTGTGTGTGTTTGCAACTAAAGAAAGTATTTTTGTATTTCCGAAATAATAAATGGCAGAAAATGTAAAGTGTGATAGTTGTGTTGGAAAGGTATTTCTAATGGTTTAAAATGGACCGGGGTTTATGGGTTCACTTGTCTACTCTCTTTTTGGATTGTAGTGGACACAAATAATTCATCAAAGACATAATATTGGTGAAACTTCAACATGTGTTTGATAAGTATTTATATGGGCATCATTGACATGGGCATCCCTAATGGGCCTGCCGAAGATAGTACTCGGGGTTTACTGAAAGCCCACTACTCGAAGAATAAGAAGATTCGGAAGCCCAAGATATTATTAAGGAAAGCTAGAGTTGTAATAGAAAGTCTTATTTGTAATCTGACGGGATGAGTTTGAAACCTTCCCGGACTTTGTAACTTGTACAACACGAATCCCTCGGCTCCGCCTCCTATATAAGGGGGAGTCGAGGGACGCAGAGATCATCGAATCATTGTTTACAAACCCTAGTTTTCATAATCGTCGAGTACTTTTCGGCTGAAACCTTCGAGATCTACTTGCCCTCTACTTCCAACTAAACCCTAGCCTACAATCCATAGGCATTGACAAGTTGATACCTTGTCAATTGGCGCCGTCTATGGGAATTAGAGGCGACAAGGAGCTGATCTCGATGGCACGTTCAAGATCGTCGACTTCATCAGTAGCAAGCAACATCATGGACAGAGGTAAACAGATCGAAACTGGTCTCGTTGATTTTGTTCCTCACCCGCCCTCCCGTTTGGATGCATATGCGTATCTAGAGGAGCCAATGAAGATGACGTTTGGAAAATTCGATTTCCGCGTCGAGAAAGAAGGAGTGTATCGTCTCAAAGTTCCGATCTCGTCGGGATTATCGTCGGGTGGTCCTGATCTCTCAAACTCAGTATCATCCGTCGAGTCAAGCGATAAGGAAATTTCGTCGCCACACTTCATCGACAGCAGGGCAAGTGAAAAACTCGCCAGAATCTTCAGCGACATGTCCTTCGAATCATCGGCGGACTCTTATATAAGAGATGATTCGAGAGACACTGATAGCTTCGACTTCATCGACAAATCCACCTCTATTGGGAAGGTCTTCACCAAACTCTATGATGGTCTCACCGAACCAAGCAAAGTGAAAACTCCAGAATATCACCAAGTTTATGCCATCGGAGAGGCATGTCGCGATCAAGAGGAAACATCGGAGGCTTTCGACGATTTGGGCAATCCCTATGTCGATCCCTCAGATCTAAGGAGAGGTATGGGCACTAAATATGTCGGGCCCACACCACGCGTCAGAGTTCAACTTCCACAAACAGCACTGGGATAGAGCTGCGAAAGCTTTAGATGGCTCGGAACCAATGACGACAACTGCTACAGTCCAAGAACTGCAAGCTTATCAATATAGACTCGCCCGAGCTGGAAGAGAACTGGAAAAACAGACAGAAGCTCTAAACAGAAGAAAGGAGGCAGCCTCCGCGTCAAGCAGACGAAGGGCAGAGTTAAGTCGACAATCTGGAACCTCGGGAGATAGCCATAGAGAAGCTCGGAACAGAGCAAGGTCAAGATTGCAACACATACCTGAAGGAGAAAGAGAGTACCTGGTTCAAAATCTCGACATGTCTTTTATGTCGATAGACACAAGAGGGAATATTATCCCCAAGACACCAGAAGCTGGGTATATGGCGACACAAGCCTTTATCCTTGCATCTAGGCCACCTCCAGGAGATCCAAGGGAGGCATTGTACAACATGGCAGTGGCAGGAGCTGAAGCCATGGGAACGGCGTTTGCACCAACACCGCCAGAAGGAGCAGCAAGGCAAAATAGTCCACGACCTACGGCAGCAGCAGCAAATGTCGAAGGAACAAGTGGAGCAAGAGACACGGCAGCACAAGCAAGGGTAGACAGAGCACGGCAAAGCAGAAGGGAACATCGGTATTCCCCAGAATTAAACGACGAGGATATGTGCGGTTTGCCGTGCTTCACAAGGAGAGTACGAAAAACTCGAGTCCCTTCGGGATTTAAGTTGCCTGATAATTTCAAAAAATTCGACGGCCTGCAAGATCCAGAGGATTGGCTAGTTGATTACCTCGAGACGGTGAAGTTAACTGGAGGGACCAGGGCAACAGCCATGCAAAGTATTCAGGTGCATTTAAGTGGAGCTGCACGATCTTGGATCAAAAAGCTTCCTCCAGGGTCTATCGACAGCTGGGATAGCTTTGAGGACATATTCGTCAAGAATTTCCGATCCACCTGCAAGAAACCCGCGTCTCTAGAGGAGTTACGGGCGTGTCGACAGAAGCCAGACGAGCCAATGAGAAAATATATCCAAAGGTGGAACATCATAAAAAACTCGGCAGAAAATATATCTGACGAGAGGGCAATAGATGCATTTGTCGCAGGGATCAGGCGTGGAGATTTTGTCGAAGATTTGGGAAGAACCAATCCAAAGACGAGTATCCGCATTAATGGAAATAGCAAACAGATGGGCGAGATGGAGAAGATGCTGTCCACAACAAACGGCATAGGTCGCCGGAGGAGGACCGCGGTCGAAATTATCAATCAAGGCGACGATTTCCTCGGCAGTACTCGAATTATGATGCTCCGGGTCAAATTTCGGCTGGTTTCCGAGCCGGTGCGGGAGGAAATAATCGAGATGATTACCGGAGAAGTAATGAGCAACGAAGTGACAATAGAGATGAATTTCGACACAATAGGCAAAATAGCGGGCCAAGGTTCCGGAGGCCTTTTGTGTCTCCCGAAGAAATGATGAACGGGCCGTGTCAGATGCACTTTTTCCTCGACAGCAACGGAAAAAGACAGTCGGGACATCTGCAGAAGGATTGTCGAAATTTCCAAGCAATGCCGAGATATGCAGGGCATGCTAATGCTCAGGCAGCGCAAAGAAATCCTCGAGAACCCAGAAGTGAGGTTCACCTGCCACCTCCTCCCGCGATAACAGATGACAATCGACATCAGCTAAGAATAGCGGCGGCGCCTGCACCACCACCTTACGTTGATCCCAACTCTAATGGAGCGGTCTCGATGATTCAGAAGGGAAGGCCATCCAATAGAACTCAGAAAGTAATCTCGCGACAGGTGTTCATGGCAGAGAAAATGCCTCCACCAACAGTTGAGTACCTTAATTGGTCAGGGCAAGACATTGGCTTCACTATAGCAGATCATCCGCAGCAAGTTCCTCGACCGGGGCAGTCAGGCACTCATACTACCGGCGGTCATCGCAGGATTCGACGTGTCTCGCGTGTTTATAGATGGTGGCAGCAGCTTGAACCTCATGTACGCGGATACATTAAGGAAGATGAATATATCCTTAGCAAACCCGAAACCAACGGACACGAGATTCCACGGCATCACACCGGAGAAGCCAAGCTATCCGTTGGGGAAGATTAATCTCGACGTTCGGTTTGGGACCCGAGAAAATTACGAGAATCGAGAAATTGGAGTTTGAAGTCGTAGATTTCCCGTCACAATACCACGCTCTGTTGGGACGACCAGCATATGCTAGATTTATGGCGGTACCACATTACACGTACCTATTGTGGAGGATGCCCGGACCTAAGGGACCAATCACAATCAAAGGAAGCTTCGCCCTAGCCGATAAATGTGACAAGGATTTTCATCGACTATCAGAAACTTTCGGGATGCAAGCTGAGTATTTGGCATCAAGGCTCATGACTGACTACGACGTGCTGCCAGACGTTGCAAGGCCAAATAAAGAATCAACTTTCAACACTGAGAAAAATTCTAAGGAGGTGCAGATTCACCCGACGGATCCAAAAAAGACGACATCTATCGCAAATGACATGGACCTCGCATAGGAAAGCGCGCTCGTCAAGTTCCTCCGTGAGAACTGGAAAATCTTCGCATGGTGTCCAGCTGACATGCCAGGAGTACCTACTTGCCGAGCACCACCTAAACTTGGATCCACTAGCGAGACCAATCAAACAACCTTTGCGACGTTTTTCGGAACCAAACCGCAAAGCTATGCTATCGAAATTGATCGACTCGGAGAAGCTGGTTTTATCAAAGAGATATCCACCGAGGCCACCTGGGTAGCTAACCCGGTGATGGTGCCAAAGAAAAACACGAAAGTCCTTCGCATGTGTGTCGACTTTACGTGTCTCAATAAACATTGTCCAAAGGATCACTTTCCCCTCCCAAGGATCGATCGGATTATCGACTCCACGGCGAGGATGTGAACGTCTTTCCTTTTTAGACGCATACTCTGGTTATAACCAGATCAGATTAAAAGAAGACGACGAAGCCAAAACAGCGTTCATCACACCGTATGGCGTATTTTGTTATAAAACAATGCCCTTCGGGTTGAAAAACGCGGGAGCAACGTATCAGAGGATGATGCAGAAGTGTTTGGCAACACAGATTGGAAAAAATGTGCAAGTATACATTGATGATGTAGTCATAACGTCAAAAAAGGGGACGACGTTGATCGAAGATCTCAAGGAAACTTTTGATAACCTCGACAAATTCCGCCTCAAGCTAAACCCGACGAAATGCTCTTTTGGCGTCCCAGGAGGAGAACTTCTTGGGTTCTTAGTTTCAGCAAGAGGGATTGAAGCAAACCCCGACAAAATACAAGCCATCGTAACGATGAGGAAGCCAACCAAGTTAAAAGAAATACAGCAATTAACTGGGCGAGTCGCAGCTTTGAGTAGATTCGTCGCCAGGCTGGGAGAAAAAGCACTACCGTTCTACGCTTTGATAAAGCAAGGGGAGAAATTCCAGTGGAACGAAGAAGCCGATAGAGCTTTCGAGGATCTGAAACGCAAAATCTCGACACCACCAGTCTTGGTGGCGCCGAAGGAAAAGGAACCTCTCCTGCTGTACATCGCAGCCACACCCCAAGTGGTTAGCACGGTGCTAGTTGTCGAAAGAGAAGAAGAAGGAAAACTCCATGGAGTGCAAAGGCCGGTATATTTCATTAGTGAAGTTTTATCGCCTTCCAAACAGCGGTACCCGCAGTACCAGAAACTAGCATATGGAGTGATTACAACAGCAAGAAAGTTGCGCCACTATTTTTCGGCACACCCGATAATAGTAGTCAATGAAGCACCTCTCTCAAATATACTGAACAATCCAGAAGCTACAGGGCGTGTCTCCCTTTGGGGAATAGAACTTTCCCCTCGGGACATCACGTATGAAAAAAGAAAGGCAATCAAGTCGCAAGTTTTGCCAGATTTCATCGCAGAATGGATGGAGCTGCAAAACACGGGACCCCCAGATTTGTCGAGAACTTGGACAATGAATTTCGACGGATCCAAGAGAGTAGAAGGAGCTGGTGCAGGGGTGATACTCATATCACCTGAAGGCGACAAGTTAAAATATGTCCTACGGATGACGTTCCCAAACGCATCCAACAATGAAGCAGAATATGAAGCCCTTATACACGGGATGAAGATGGCGAAAGCTTGCGGTGCAACTCGACTAAAAATCTTTGGCGACTCACAATTGGTGGCTCAGCAAGTTATGAACCAATGTGATGCGATCAATGATAGCATGATAGCATACAAGGAGGTGTACAATGAGCTTGAGAAGCTGTTTGATGGATGCGAGGTAAATCATATCAGTAGACTGAGCAATGATGAAGCCGACGTCCTCGCAAACATCGGGTCACAGTGCCTCACAATCCCGCCAGGCGTATTTTGGGAAGAAATAGCGGAGAGATCAACGAAGCCGAAGAAGATGCAGAAAAAAGCAAAAGAAGGAAAAACTTCGGCGTCTCCCAAAGAAACCGTGGAGGACGAAGAGGACCAAGAACTTGTGATGATGATAGAAGTTCCTTGGATGCAAGCGTACATATCGTATATCCTCAGGAAGGAAATACCCGACGATCCAGTTGCAGCAAGGCGAGTTATTCGACGATCCAAAGCTTTCACAGTGGTCAAAGGGGAGTTATATAAGCGAAGTATTTCAGGCGTCTTGCAAAGGTGTGTCACACCAGAAGAAGGAAGAATAATCCTAAAGGATGTGCATGAGGGAATATGTGGTCACCACGCAAGCGATCGAGCTATTGCAGCCAAAGTCTTTCGGGCAGGATTCTACTGGTTGACAGCAATCGAGGACGCAAAAGAGATAGTACGAACTTGCGACGCGTGCCAGAGATTTGCCGCAAAACCGCACTCTCCGGCGGCAGAACTAATGCCAATCAAGATAAAAGCAATGAAAGGATGGTTGCTTTTGGGTTGTGTGTGTGTGTTTGCAACTAAAGAAAGTATTTTTGTATTTCCGAAATAATAAATGGCAGAAAATGTAAAGTGTGATAGTTGTGTTGGAAAGGTATTTCTAATGGTTTAAAATGGACCGGGGTTTATGGGTTCACTTGTCTACTCTCTTTTTGGATTGTAGTGGACACAAATAATTCATCAAAGACATAATATTGGTGAAACTTCAACATGTGTTTGATAAGTATTTATATGGGCATCATTTCCTAACATAGAGATGATGCAACACATCTCTCTTATACTCCTCAAGAAAGGGAAAACTGCAAACAATCTTGAATTAAGAATCAACAGAGTATAGGCTTAGGTAATTTGACATAATGTTTGACTCACAAATATGCTACCTTGACAAAACAAGATTATCAAGTTGTCAGAAAATAATTATAGTAAATTAATTTACTTTATCCGTAGTGAGGTAGCAAAAGAAAGGTAAATATCATATTAGATCTTGAATTTGCTGTCACTATTCAATCACTACCACCATGCTACCCCGTCTAATACACACTTCTCCCCACACATGCTCTTTCATATAAGTTGGATCAGAACTGAAAGAGCAAAGTCTATACTATGTGTTTTGTGTGTTTGATAACAACACTTGAATGAATCTCACCGTGTACAAAGATTGTCTTTGATAGATTTGCAAGTGCACGGTGACCTCGCTGAACACGTCATGATCGGAGGACTGAAGCGTAGCTTATAGGTTTTCTGGTTTTGTGTGTGTATCGCGAGGTAACATGGCTGGAGAGGAAAAGAGGAGAAAGCAGTCACTGCATGACCGGTACTACCGGTACCAGGAGCGGTAGTACCGCTACCCCTACTGGTACCGCCCTGCAGTACTGCTCTGGAAAAATCGCCTGAAAAACTTACAGAGAGGGTTACGGTACCTCTATGGTACCATGGGCGGTAGTACCGCTTAGGTACCGTAACTCTGGCCAGAAACTTACAGAGATCATTGCGGTACCGCAAGCGGTACTACTGCTGTAAATCCACGTGGCTGCATCTGTGAGGTATTTCGAGTCCAGAGCGGTACTACCGCTTGACAAAGCGGTAGTACCGGTCGCGCGGAGACAACACATAACGGTTGAATTTTGGGGGGCCCTATATAAAGGCCCCTTCTTCCCTAGCTCGTTTTTATCTCTTCTCTCTCTCTCCTCCATTGTTGCTGAGCTTAAACCTTGAGGATCTCCCCACCCATCCAACCAATCTTTCCCAAACTTTGAGGAGTGGTGGAGGAGGCCCCGGTCTATAGTTCTACCAATAGAGATTTCACCAATTCGTGCTAGTCCTTTGTGGATCTTGGAGTTAGGGTTCCTATGGTGGGATCTTGGAGGAAGTGCTCCTATGGAGGCTAGCTTAGAGTTGTGCTAGCCCCATAGGGTGTTGGGAGACTCCGGTGTTGTGGAGCTCGCCCCTGAAGGGTTCGTTGCATGGAAAACAAAAAAATTCCTACCGCAAAGACGAATAAATCCAAGAACTAATCTATGGAGAATCCAAGATCTAATCTACAAGATTGGAGCAACGAGATGGAGATGAGACTAACCCTCGAAGATTCCAAAGCCTACGAGATTAATCTCGTTGTTGGTGTAGACGATCGTCCCCGGTGCTGCAATCCGGCAGCACTTCCGTACTCGGTCGCGCGTACGGTGTCGATGAAGCCCTTCCTCTCCCCGTTCCAGCGGGCAGCGGAGGTGTAGAAGATCTCCTCCAAAATCCAGCAGCACGACGGCGTGATGGTGGTGATGGAGGAAGAAAAGCTGCAGGGCTTCGCCTAAATCGGAGCAGCGTATGGTGGAGGAGAGAGGCGGCCAGAGGAGGAGGCAATGATGGAGGTGGTGGCCGGCCACCCCCTCCCCTCTTTATATAGGGGGCCAGGTCGGTGGGGTGGCCCCCTTTCCCATCTAGGGTTAGGGGGGCGGCGGCCAAGTGGGGGGAAGAGGGATTCTTCCCCCCAAGTTGATCCCCCCTAGGGAAACCCTAGGGGTTGGCCGGCTGGGCCTTGAGGGGCATGTGCCCCTGGCCCATTAGGCTAGGGAGCACCCCCTCGGCCCATACTAGGCCTCCTAGGGTCGTGGGCCCACTGGTGGGACCCCCGGAACCTTCTAGAACCTTCCCGGTCATCCACCGGAAAAATCCCGAACTTTTCCGAAACCTAGAAATCAACTTCCCTTATATGAATCTTATTCTCCGGACTATTCCGGACCTCCTCGTGACGTCCTGGATCCCATCCGAGACTCCGAACAAACTTCGTCTCCATACCATATTAAAATCTACTTATGCGACATCGAACCTTAAGCGCGTCACCCTACGGTTCGCGAACTATGCAGACATGGTTGAGACTCCTCTCCGAGCAATAACAAATAGCGGGATCTGGAGATCCATAATGGCTCCCACATATTCAACGATAACTTAGTGATCGATTGAAACATTTACATACGATACCGATTCCTTTTGTCACACGATACTTTACTTGTCTGAGGTTCGATCATCGGTATGTCCATACCTTGTTCAACCTCGTTACCGACAAGTACTCTTTACTCGTATCGTGGTATGTCATCTCTTGTGATCTTAATCACATGCTTGCAAGCTAATCAGACGACGTGCCACTGAGAGGGCCCAGAGTGTATCTCTCCGTTATCAGGATGGACAAATCCCACTATTGATCCATATGCCTCAACTCACACTTTCCGAATACTTAATCCCATCTTTATGACCACCCATTTACGCAATGGCGTTTGATGTAATCAAAGTACCCTTCCGATGTAAGTGATTTACATGATCTCATGGTCGAAGGACTTAGGCAACTATGTATCGAAAGCTTATAGAAAATTGAACTTAATGACTTGATCTTATGCTACGCTTATTTGGGTGTGTGTCCATTATATCATTCAATTAATGACATAACCTTGTTATTAATAACATCCAATGTTCATGATCACGAAACCATGATCATCCATTAATCAACAAGCTAGTTATACAAGAGGCTTACTAGGGACTTCTTGTTGTTTACATAACACACGTGTATCAATGTTTCGGTTAATACAATTTTAGCATGGTATGTAAACATTTATCATAAACACAAAGATTATAATAACCACTTTATTATTGCCTCTTGGGCATATCTCCAACAGTCTCCCACTTGCACTAGAGTCAATAATCTAGATTACATTGTAAGGTACCTAACACCCATGGCATTCTGGTGTTGGTTATGCTTTGCTCTAGGGAGAGCTTTAGTCAACGGATCTGCCACATTCAGATCTGTGTGAACTTTGCAAATCTCTACTTCACCATCTTCGATGTACTCGCGAATCGAATGAAAACGCAGCTTGATATGCTTTAGCTTCTTGTGTGACATTGGTTCCTTTGCATTGGTGATGGCACCCGTGTTGTCACAATAGATGACTAAAGGGTCCAATGCACTAGGAACCACACCAAGCTCAACAATGAACCTCTTCATCCATACCGCTTCTGATGAAGCCTCCGAAGCCGCGATGTATTCAGATTCAGTTGAAGACTTCGCCACCGTGCACTGCTTGGAACTCATCCAGCTTACTGCAGCTCCATTCAGTATAAACACGTACCCAGACTGATACTTAGAGTCATCAGGATCAGTGTTCCAACTTGCATCGGTGTAACTGGTTAATTACAACGAGCTCTTGGTCACCGCCATAACAAAGAAACATATCCTTAGTCATTTTCAAGTACTTCAGGATATTCTTGACCACTGTCCAGTGTTCCATTCCTGGATCACTCTGATATCTGCTGGTCAAGCTAACAGCATGTGCGATATCCGGTCTAGTACACAGCATGGCATACATGATAGAGCCTACTGCCGAGGCATAGGGGATCTTGCTCATCCTCTCTCTATCTTCTGCCGTAGCCGGACCTTGAGTCTTACTCAAGACCTTACCTGGCAACATAGGCAAGAACCCTTTCTTGCTTTCATCCATTCTAAACTTCTTTAGAATCTTTTCCAGGTATGTACTCTGCGAAAGCCCTATTAGGCGTCATGATCTATCTCTATAAATCTTGATGCCTAAAATGTACGCTGCTTCACCAAGGTCTTTCATTGAAAAACACTTATTCAAATAACCTTTAACACTGCTTAATAGTTCTATGTCATTCCCAATCAATAATGTGTCATCTACATATAATATCAGGAACGCTGCAGAGCTCCCACTCACTTTCTTGTAAATACAGGCCTCACCATGAGTCCGTATAAACCCGAAGTCTCTGATCACCGTATCAAAGCGTCGGTTCCAACTCCGGGATGCTTGCTTTGGTCCATAAATGGAACGCTGAAGTTTGCATACCTTGTCAGCATTTTTAGGATCGACAAAACCTTTGGGTTGTACCATATGCAACTCTTCCTCAATATCACCATTAAGGAAAGCCGTTTTGACATCCATCTGCCAAATCTCATAATCGAAAAATGCAGCTATTGCTAACAAAATCCTTACAGACTTTAGCTTTGCTACAGGTGAGAAAGTCTCATCGTAGTCAACTCCTTGAATTTGTCGGAAACCCTTTGCGACAAGTCGAGCTATATAGACAGTAATATTACCATCAGCATATGTTTTTCTCTTGAAGATCCATTTATTCTCGACAACCTTGCGGCTATCAGGTAAGTCTACTAAAGTCCATACTTTGTTATCATACATGGATCCCATTTCGGATTTCATGGCTTCTTGCCATTTGTTGGAATCTGGGCTCACCATTGCTTCTTCATACGTCGCAGGGTCCTCATCATTGTTGTCCACAATCATGACATTTAGACAGGGATCATACCAATCAGGAGTGGTACGTTCCCTCGTCGATCTGCGACGTTCAGTAGCTTCCTCGTTCGAAGTTTCATGATCATCATCATTTTCTTCCTCTCCTATTGGTGCAGGCTGTACAGGAACATCTTCCGGTACTGCGCTACTCTGATCAACGAGAGAAGGTTCATTAACCTCGTCGAGTTCTACTTTCCTTCCAGTCACTTCTTTCGTGAGAAACTCCTTCTCAAGAAAGGATCCGTTCTTTGCAACAAAGATTTTGCCTTCGGATCTGTGATAGAAAGTGTACCCAATTGTTTCTTTAGGGTATCCTATGAAGACGCACTTCTCCGCTTTGGGTTCTAGCTTGTCAGGTTGTAACTTCTTTACATAAGCTTCGCAACCCCAAACTTTAAGGAACGACGGCTTAGGTTTCTTTCCAAACCATAATTCATACGGTGTCGTTTCAACGGATTTAGATGGTGCCCTATTTAAAGTGAATGCGGCTGTCTCTAATGCATAACCCCAAAATGATAAAGGCAAATCGGTAAGAGACATCATAGACCGAACCATATCTAAGAGAGTTCGATTACGACGTTCGGACACACCATTGCGTTGTGGTGTTCCCGGCGGTGTCAACTGTGAAAGTATTCCGCATTTCTTTAAATGCATGCCAAACTCATAACTCAGATATTCGCCTCCGCGATCAGAACGCAGAAACTTAATCTTCTTGTTACGTTGATTTTCTACTTCACTTTGGAATTCCTTAAACTTCTCGAAAGTTTCGGACTTATGTTTCATAAAGTAAATATACCCATATCTACTTAGATCATCCGTGAAGGTTAGAACATAACGATAACCACCGCGCGATGCTACACTCATTGGTCCGCACACATCGGTATGTATGATTTCCAATAAGTCTGTAGCTCGCTCCATTGTACCAGAAAATGGAGTCTTAGTCATTTTTCCCATTAGACATGCTTCGCATATATCAAGTGACTCAAAGTCAAGTGACTCAAGAAGTCCATCGGAATGGAGTTTCTTCATGCGCTTCACTCCAATATGACCAAGACGACAATGCCACATATAAGTAGAATTATCGTTCAATTTAATTCGCTTAGCATCAATGTTATGAACATGTGTATCACTACTATCGAGATTCAACAAGAATAAACCATTCATCTCAGGTGCATGGCCATAAAAGACATTACTCATATAAATCGAACAACCATTATTCTCTTACTTAAACAAATAACCGTCTTGCATTAAACAAGATCCAGATATAATGTTCATGCTCAACGCAGGTACCAAATAAAAATTATTGAGGTTTAAAACTAATCCCAAAGGTAGATGTAGAGGGAGGATGCCGACGGCGATCACATCGACCTTGGATCCATTTCCAACGCGCATCGTCACCTCGTCCCTCGCTAGGCTTCGTCTATTCCGCAGTTCCTGTTTCGAGTTACAAATGTGAGCAACCGAACCAGTATCAAATACCCAGGCACTACTACGAGAACCAGTAAGATAGACATCTATAACATGTATATCAAATATACCTTTCTTTTTCTTGATAAGGCCGCTCTTCAGATCAGCCAAGTATTTGGAGCAATTACGCTTCTAGTGCCCCTTCTCCTTGCAGTAATAGCACACAGTATCAGGCTTAGGGCCATCCTTCGGCTTCTCAGGAGGCGCGACAGCTTACTTGCCGCCCTTCTTGAAGTTGCCCTTGTGGTTAGGCTTGCCCTGTTTCTTGAAACTGGTGGTCTTGTTGACCATCAACACTTGGTGCTCTTTCTGTATCTCAATCTCAGCAGATTTCAGCATGGAGAAGAGTTCAGGTAACTCTTTATTCATGTTCTGCATATTGTAGTTCATCACAAAGTTCTTGTAACTAGGTGGCAGTGATTGGAGGACACGATTAATCCCTAGCTTGTTAGGAATCACTATCCCCAAGTCACTCAGTTTCTTCGCATGCCCGGACATAGCGAGCATGTGCTCACTAACGGAGCTGCCCTCTTCCATCATGCAACTGAAGAAGTGTTTCGACGCTTCATAGCATTCCACGGCCGCATGAGTTTCAAAAATAGCTTTCAGCTCATTGACCAGCTCATACGGATCGTGGTGCTCAAAACATTTTTGAAGATCGGCTTCCAGACTGCACAGGATGGCACACTGAACTTGAGAGTACTGAATTTTCCGAGTCTCGTAAACATTCTTTACTTCATCGGATTCATTTTCTGCAGGTGGGGCACCTAGCGGTGCATCGAGCACATATTGTAGGTTTCCACCAGCGAGGAAAATCCTCACATGAAGGAACCAGTCAGTGAAGTTGCTACCGTTGCTCTTAAGCTTTTCTTTCTCTAGGAACTGGTTAAAACTGATGGAGGGGGACGCCATGATCTACAACATATTTGCAAAGAGTTTAGACTAAGTTTATGATAAAATGAGTTCAATTTTAATTATTAAATTAACTAGGTGAACTCCCACTCAAAACAACATCCCTCGCATTGTCTTAGTGATCACACGAACCAAATCCACTACACCAAGTCCGATCTTCACGAGAAAAGATGTAGCTTCAAAGGCGAACACTCAAAGTGTTCATCATATCATTCATATGACTCATGCTCTACCTTTCGGTATACCGTGTTCCGAGACCATGTCTGTACATGCTAGGCTCGTCAAGGCAACCTTAATATCCGCGTGTGCAAAACTGGCTTGCACCCGTTGTTTGCACATGTAGAATCTATCACACCCGATCATCACGTGATGCTTCGAAACGACAAGTCTTAGCAACGGTGCATACAAAGGATGAACACTTTATTATCTTGATATTTTAGTGAGAGGGATCATCTTATAATGCTACCGTCGCGATCTAAGCAAAATAAGATGCATAAAGGATTAACATCACATGAAATTCATAATGTGTGATATGATGACGGCGTGCAGTCGACACGTCCGTTGGGAACCCCAAGAGGAAGGTGTGATGCGCACAGCAGTAAGTTTTCCTCAGTAAGAAACCAAGGTTATCGAACCAGTAGGAGTCAAGGAAGCACGTGAAGGTTGTTGGTGACGGAGTGTAGTGCGGCGCAACACCAGGGATTCCGGCGCCAACGTGGAACCTGCACAACACAATCAAAGTACTTTGCCCCAACGAAACAGTGAGGTTGTCAATCTCACCGGCTTGCTGTAAACAAAGGATTAAACGTATTGTGTGGAAGATGATGATTGTTTGCGAAGAACAGTAACGAACAATTGCAGTAGATTGTATTTCAGATGTAAAGAATTGGACCGGGGTCCACAGTTCACTAGTGGTGTCTCTCCCATAAGATAAACAGATGTTGGGTGAACAAATTACAGTTGGGCAATTGACAAATAAAGAAGGCATAACAATGCACATACATATATCATGATGAGTACTATGAGATTTAATCAGGGCATTACGACAAAGTACATAGACCGCTATCCAGCATGCATCTATGCCTAAAAAGTCCACCTTCAGGTTATCATCCGAACCCCTTGCAGTATTAAGTTGCAAACAAACAGACAATTGCATTAAGTATGGTGCGTAATGTAATCAACACAAATATCCTTAGACAAAGCATCGATGTTTTATCCCTAGTGGCAACAGCACATCCACAACCTTAGAACTTTCTGTCACTGTCCCAGATTCAATGGAGGCATGAACCCACTATCGAGCATAAATACTCCCTCTTGGAGTCACAAGTATCAACTTGGCCAGAGCCTCTACTAGCAACGGAGAGCATGCAAGAACATAAACAACATATATGATAGATTGATAATCAACTTGACATAGTATTCAATATTCATCGGATCCCAACAAACACAACATGTAGGATTACATTTAGATGATCTTGATCATGATAGGCAGCTCACAAGATCTAACATGATAGCACAATGAGGAGAAGACAACCATCTAGCTACTGCTATGGACCCATAGTCCAGGGGTGAACTACTCACACATCGATCCGGAGGCGATCATGGCGATGAAGAGCCCTCCGGGAGATGATTCCCCTCTCCGGCAGGGTGCCGGAGGCGATCTCCTGAATCCCCCGAGATGGGATTGGCGGCGGCGTCTCTGGAAGGTTTTCCGTATCGTGGCTCTCGATACTGGGGGTTTCGCGACGAAGGCTTTAAGTAGGCGGAAGGGCAGAGTCGGGGGCGTCACGAGGGTCCCACACACTAGGACCGCGCGGCCAGGGCCTGGGCCGCGCCGCCCTGGTGTGTCGCCACCTCGTGGCCCCACTTCGTATCTCCTTCGGTCTTCTGGAAGCTTCGTGGAAAAATAGGACCCTGGGCGTTGATTTCGTCCAATACCGAGAATATTTCCTTACTAGGATTTCTGAAACCAAAAATAGCAGAAAACAGCAACTGGCTCTTCGGCATCTCGTCAATAGGTTAGTGCCGGAAAATGCATAATAATGACATATAATGTGTATAAAACATGTGAGTATCATCATAAAAGTAGCATGGAACATAAGAAATTACAGATACGTTTGAGACGTATCAAGCATCCCCTAGCTTAGTTCCTACCGGCCCTCGAGTAGGTAAACGATAACAAAGATAATTTCTGAAGTGACATACTATCATAATCTTGATCATACTATTGTAAAGCATATGAGATGAATGGAGCGATTCGAAGCAATGGTGAAGATAATGAGTAAACAAATGAATCATATAGCAAAGACTTTTCATGAATAATACTTTCAAGACAAGCATCAATAAGACTTGCATAAGAGTTACTCATAAAGCAATAGATTCAAAGTAAAGGCATTGAAACAACACGAAGGAAGATATAAGTTTCAGCAGTTGCTTTCAACTTCAACATGTATATCTCATGGATAATTGTCAAGACAAAGTAATATAACAAGTTCAATAGGTAAACATGTAAGAATCAATGCACACAGTTGATACAAGTGTTTGCTTCTAAGATAGAAAGAATAGGTGAACTGACTCAACAATAAAGTAAAAGATTGGCCCTTCGCAGAGGGAAGCATGGATTACTATATTTGTGCTAGAGCTTTTCATTTTGAAAACAAGAAACAATTTTGTCAACGGTAGTAATAAAGCATATGTGTTATGTATAAGATATCCTATAAGTTGCAAGCCTCATGCATAGTATACCAATAGTGCTCGCACCTTGTCCTAATTAGCTTGGATTAACATGGATTATCATAGCATAGCATATGTTTCAACCAAGTGTCACAAAGGGGTACCTCTATGCCGCCTGTACAAAGGTCTAAGGAGAAAGCTCGCATTGGATTTCTCACTTTTGATTATTCTCAACTTAGACATCCATACCGGGACAACATAGACAACGAGATAATGGACTCCTCTTTAATGCATAAGCATACAACAACAGTTAAAATTCTCATAAGAGATTGAGGATTATTTGTCCAAACTGAAACTTCCACCATGAATCATGGCTTTAGTTAGCGGCCCAATGTTCTTCTCTAACAATAGGCATACTCAAACCATTTGATCATGAAAATCACCCTTACTTCAGACAAGACGAACATGCATAGCAACTCACATGATATTCAACAAGGGTAAAAGTTGATGGCGTCCCCAGAAACATGGTTACCGCTCAACAAGCAACTTATTAAGAAATAAGACACATAAGTACATATTCTTCACCACAATAGTTTTTAAGGCTATTTTCCCATGAGCTATATATTGCAGAGACGAAGGAATAGAATTTTTTTTAAAGGTAGCACTCAAGTAATTTACTTTGGAATGGCGGAGAAATACCATGTAGTAGGTAGGTATGGTGGACACAAATGGCATAGTTTTTGGCTCAAGGATTTGGATGCACGAGAAGAATTCCTCTCAATACAAGGCTAGGCTAGCAAGGTTGTTTGAAGCAAACTCAAGTATAAAACGGTGCAGCAAGACTCACATATGAACATATTGTAAGCATTATAAGACTTTACATCGTCTCCTTGTTGTTCAAACACCTTAACCAGAAAATATCTAGACTCTAGAGACCAATCATGCAAACCAAATTTAAACAAGCTCTATGTAGTTCTTCATTAATAGGTGCAAAGTACATGATGCAAGAGCTTAAACATGATCTATGAGCACAAAAATTGCCAAGTATCAAATTATTCAAGACATTATACCATTTACCACATGCGGCATTTTCCGTTTCCAACCATATAACAATGAATGAAGTAGTTCAACTTTCGCAATGAACATTAAGAATAAAGCTAAGAACATATGTGTTCATACGAAATAGCGGAGCGTGTCTCTCTCCCAAACAAAGAATGCTAGGATCCGAATTTATTCAAACAAAAACAAAAACAAACAGACGCTCCAAGTAAAGCACATAAGATGTGACGGAATAAAAATATAGTTTCACTAGAGGTGACACTGATAAGTTGTCGATGAAGAAGGGATGCCTTGGGCATCCCCAAGCTTAGATGCTTGAGTCTTCTTAAAATATGCAGGGATGAACCACGGGGGCATCCCCAAGCTTAGACTTTTCACTCTTCTTGATCATATTGCATCATCCTCCTCTCTTGACCCTTGAAAACTTCCTCCACACCAAACTCAAAACAATCTCATTAGATGGTTAGTGCATAATTGAAAATTCATATATTCAGAGGTGACATAATCATTCTTAACACTTTTGGACATTGCACAAAGCTACTGAAAGTTAACGGAACAAAGAAATCCATCAAACATAGCAAAACAGGCAATGCGAAATAAAAGGCAGAATCTGTCAAAACAGAACAGTCCGTAAAGACGAATTTTTTAGAGGCACCAGACTTGCTCAGATGAAAATGCCCAAATTGAATGAAAGTTGCGTACATATCTGAGGATCACGCACGTAAACTGGAAGATTTTTGATAAATTTTCTACTGCAGGGGCGGCTCAATTTCGTGACAGCAAGAAATCTGTTCCTGCGCAGCAATCCAAATCTAGTATTGACTTTACTATCAAAGACTTTACTTGGCACAACAATGCAATAAAATAAAGATAAGGATAGGTTGCTACAGTAGTAACAACTTCCAAGACTCAAATATAAAATAAAAGTGCAGAAGTAAAATATGGGTTGTCTCCCATAAGCGCTTTTCTTTAACGCCTTTCAGCTAGGCGTAGAAAGTGTGAATCAAGTATTATCAAGAGATGAAGCATCAATATCATAATTTGTTCTAATAATAGAATCATAAGGTAACTTCATTCTCTTTCTAGGGAAGTGTTCCATACCTTTCTTGAGAGGAAATTGATATTTAATATTACCTTCCTTCATATCAATGGTAGCACCAACAGTTCGAAGAAAAGGTCTTCCCAATATAATGGGACAAGATGCATTGCATTCAATATCCAAGAAAACAAAATCAACGGGGACAAGGTTATTATTAACCATGATGCGAACATTATCAATCCTCCCCAAAGGTTTATTTATAGCATTATCAGCAAGATTAACATCCAAATAACAATTTTTCAATGGTGGCAAGTCAAGCATATCATAAATTTTCTTAGGCATAACAGAAATACTTGCACCAAGATCACATAAAGCGTTACAATCAAAATCATTGACCCTCATCTTAATGATGGGCTCCCAACCATCTTCTAACTTCCTAAGAATAGAAGTTTCAAGTTTTAGTTTCTCCTCTCTAGCTTTTATGAGAGCATTTGTAATATGTTTTGTAAAGGCTAAATTTATAGCACTAGCATTGGGACTTTTAGCAAATTTTTGTAAGAACTTTATAACTTCAGAGATGTGATAATCATCAAAATCTAAACCATTATGATCTACAGCAATGGGATCATTGTCCCCAACATTTTGCAAAATTTCAGCAGTTTTATCACAAGCAGTTTCAGCAGTTTTAGCAATTTCAGCAGTTTCAGGCAATTTTGCACGCTTTGCACTAGGAGTAGAAACATTGCCAACACCAATTATTTTACCATTGATAGTAGGGGGTGTAGCAACATGTGAAGCATTATCATTACTAGTGGTGGTAATAGTCCAAACTTTAACTACATTATTCTCTTTAGCTAGTTTTTCGTTTTCTTCTCTTTCCCACCTAGCATGCAATTCAGCCATCAATCTAATATTCTCATTAATTCGAACTTGGATGGCATTTGCTGTAGTAACAATTTTATTATCATTATCCTTGTTAGGCATAACTTTCAATTTTAAAAGATCAACATCAGAGGCAAGTCTATCAACCTTAGAAGCAAGAATATCAATTTTATCAAGCTTTTTCTCAACAGATTTGTTAAAAGCAGTTAGTGTAATAATAAATTCTTTAAGCATGGCTTCAAGACCAGGGGGTACACTCCTATTACTGTTGTAAGAATTCCCATAAGAATTACCATAACCATTACCATTAGCAGCAGGATATGGCATATAGTTGTTACCAGAATTATTCCTATAAGCATTGTTGTTGAAATTATTACTTCTAATGAAGTTCACATCAACATGTTCTTCTTGGGCAACCAATGAAGCTAAAGGAACATTATTAGGATCAACATTAGATCTACCATTCACAAGCATAGACATAATAGCATCAATCTTATCACTCAAGGAGGAGGTTTCTTCAACAGAATTTACCTTCTTACCTTGTGGAGCTCTTTCCGTGTGCCATTCAGAGTAATTTGTCATCATATCATCAAGAAGCTTTGTTGCCGCCCCCAAAGTGATGGACATGAAGGTAGCTCCAGCAGCTGAATCCAATAGGTTCCGCGAAGAAAAATGCAGTCCTGCATAAAAGGTTTGGATGATCATCCAGGTAGTTAGTCCATGGGTAGGGCAATTCTTCACCAAAGATTTCATTCTCTCCCATGCTTGAGCAACATGTTCATTATCTAATTGCTTAAAATTCATTATGCTGCTTCTTAAAGATATAATTTTAGCGGGAGGATAATATCTACCAATAAAAGCATCCTTACATTTAGTCCATGAATCAATACTATTTCTAGGCAGAGATAGCAACCAATCTTTAGCTCTTCCTCTTAAGGAGAAAGGAAACAATTTTAATTTTATAATGTCACCATCTACATCCTTATACTTTTGCATTTCACATAGTTCAACAAAATTATTAAGATGGGCAGCAGCATCATCGTAACTAACACCGAGAAAATTGCTCTCTCATAACAAGATTTAGTAAAGCAGGTTTAATTTCAAAGAATTCTACTGTAGTAGCAGGTGGAGCAATAGGTGTGCATAAGAAATCATTATTATTTGTGCTAGTGAAGTCACACAACTTAGTATTCTCAACAGTACCCATTTTAGCAGTAGTAAATAAAACAAACTAAATAAAGTAAATGCAAGTAACTAATTTTTTTGTGTTTTTAATATGGAGAAAAAGACAGTAAATAAAGTAAAACTAGCAACTAATTTTTTTGTGTTTTTGATATAGAGAGAAAACAAAGCAGTAAATAAAGTAAAACAAAGCAAGACAAAAACAAAGTGAAGAGATTGGATGTGGGAGACTCCCCTTGCAGCGTGTCTTGATCTCCCCGGCAA
The DNA here is from genome assembly GCF_022539505.1 of Lolium rigidum. Classification (NCBI taxonomy): domain Eukaryota; kingdom Viridiplantae; phylum Streptophyta; class Magnoliopsida; order Poales; family Poaceae; genus Lolium; species Lolium rigidum. The sequence goes on from NC_061513.1 coordinate 94,454,106, forward strand.
CGGCGCCAGAAATTTACTTGACGGCGTGCAGTCGACACGTCCGTTGGGAACCCCAAGAGGAAGGTGTGATGCGCATAGCGATAAGTTTCCCTCGATAAGAAACCAAGGTTATCGAACCGAGTAGGAGTCAAGGAAGCACGTGAAGGTTGTTGGTGACGGAGTGTAGTGCGGCGCAACACCGGGGATTCCGGCGCCAACGTGGAACCTGCACAACACAATCAAAGTACTTTGCCCCAACGTAACGAGTGAGGTTGTCAATCTCACCGGCTTGCTGTAAACAAAGGATTAAACGTATTGTGTGGAAGATGATGATTGTTTGCGAAGAACGATAACGAACAATTGCGATAGATTGTATATCGGATGTAAAGAATTGGACCGGGGTCCACAGTTCACTAGTGGTGTCTCTCCCATAAGATAAACAGATGTTGCATGAACAAATTACGGTTGGGCAATTGACAAATAAAGAAGGCATAACAATGCACATACATATATCATGATGAGTACTATGAGATTTAATCGGGGCATTACGACAAAGTACATAGACCGCTATCCAAGCATGCATCTATGCCTAAAAAGTCCACCTTCGAGGTTATCATCCGAACCCCTTCCAGTATTAAGTTGCAAACAACGGACAATTGCATTAAGTATGGTGCGTAATGTAATCAACACAAATATCCTTAGACAAAGCATCGATGTTTTATCCCTAGTGGCAACAGCACATCCACAACCTTAGAACTTTCCGTCACTTGTCCCGGATTCAATGGAGGCATGAACCCACTATCGAGCATAAATACTCCCTCTTGGAGTCACAAGTATCAACTTGGCCGAGCCTCTACTAGCAACGGAGAGCATGCAAGAACATAAACAACATATATGATAGATTGATAATCAACTTGACATAGTATTCAATATTCATCGGATCCCAACAAACACAACATGTAGGATTACAAATAGATGATCTTGATCATGATAGGCAGCTCACAAGATCTAACATGATAGCACAATGAGGAGAAGACAACCATCTAGCTACTGCTGTGGACCCATAGTCCAGGGGTGAACTACTCACATATCGATCCGGAGGCGATCATGTCGATGAAGAGCCCTCCGGGAGATGATTCCCCTCTCCGGCAGGGTGTCGGAGGCGATCTCCTGAATCCCCCGAGATGGGATTGGCGGCGGCGGCGTCTCTGGAAGGTTTTCCATATCGTGGCTCTCGGTACTGGGGGATTCGCGACGAAGGCTTTAAGTAGGCGGAAGGGCAGAGTCGGGGGCGTCACGAGGGGCCCACACACTAGGGCCGCGCAGCCAGGGCCTAGGCCGCGCCGCCCTGGTGTGTCGCCACCTCGTGGCCCCACTTCGTATCTCCTTCGGTCTTCTGGAAGCTTCGTGGAAAAATAGGACCCTGGGCGTTGATTTCGTCCAATTCCGAGAATATTTCCTTACTAGGATTTCTGAAACCAAAAACAGCAGAAAACAACAACTGGCTCTTCGGCATCTCGTCAATAGGTTAGTGCCGGAAAATGCATAATAATGACATATAATGTGTATAAAACATGTGAGTATCATCATAAAAGTAGCATGGAACATAAGAAATTATAGATACGTTTGAGACGTATCATATGATATGTCCTTTCTTCTTGTGCTTTTGATCACCATCTGCAAAGCACGGACATGATCTCCATCATCAGCAGCATGGCGTCAAGGTCAGTGGCGCCGCTTCATGGTTGTCCATCAATTATAGCTACTATAACAACTACTTGAAATAAAGCTATTACATGATGAAAAGACACGTAGGTCTTTAACAAAAATTAAAGACAACCATTAGGCTCCTGCCGGTTGCCATAATACAATAATGAACATCTCATACATCAAATATAATCATCATCACATGGCCATATCACATCACCAAACCCTGCAAAAACAAGTTAGACGCCTCTAATTTGGTTTGCATATTTTACGTGGTTTAGGGTTTTCGAGTAAGATCCAATCTACCTACGAACATGAACCACAACGGTGATACTAGTGTTGTCAATAGAAAGAGAAAATTAGATCTTCACTATGGTGGGAGAGACAGACACCCGCAAAGCCACTTATGCAATACAAGTTGCATGTCAAGCGTGGAGCAAGTCTCATGAGACGCGGTCATGTAAAGTTAGCCCGGGCCGCTTCATCCCACCATCCCACAAGATGCAAAGTGCACTAACTAAAAACAAGAAAAGCATCAACGCCCACAAACCATTGTGTTCTACTCGTGCAACAGATCTATGCATAGACAAGGCTCTGATACCACTGAAGGGTTCGTTGCATGGAAAACAAAAAATTTCCTACCGCAAAGACGAATAAATCCAAGATCTAATATATGTAAAAGCCAAGATATAATCTACAAGATCGGAGCAACGAGATGGAGATGAGACTAACCCTCGAAGATTCCAAAGCCTACGAGATTAATCTCGTTGTTGGTGTAGACGATCGTCCCCGGTGCTGCAATCCGGCAGCACTTTCGTACTCGGTCGCGCGTACGCTGTTGATAAAGCCCTTCCTCTCCCCGTTCCAGCGGGCAGTGGAGGTGTAGAAGATCTCCTCCAAAATCCAGCAGCACGACGGCGTGGTGGTGGTGATGGAGGAAGAAAAGCTGCAGGGCTTCGCCTAAGCCGGAGCAGCGTATGGTGGAGGACAGAGGCGGCCAGAGGAGGAGGCAATGATGGAGGTGGTGGCCGGCCACCCCCTCCCCTCTTTATATAGGGGTCCAGGTCGATGGGGTGGCCCCCTTTCCCATCTAGGGTTAGGGGGGCGGCTGCCAAGTGGGGGGAAGAGGGATTCTTCCCCCCCCCCCCCAAGTTGATCCCCCCTAGGGAAACCCTAGGGGTTGGCCGGCTGCGCCTTGAGGGGCATGTGCCCCTGGGCCATTAGGCTAGGGAGCACCCCCTCGGCCCATGCTAGGCCTCCTAGGGTCGTGGGCCCACTGGTGGGACCCCCGGAACCTTCTAGAAACTTCCCGGTCATCCACCGGAAAAATCCCGAACTTTTCCGAAACCTAGAAATCAACTTTCTTATATGAATCTTATTCTCCGGACTATTTCGGACCTCCTCGTGATGTCCTGGATCCCATCCGAGACTCCGAACAAACTTCGTCTCCATACCATATTCAAATCTACTCTTTACTCGTACCGTGGTATGTCATCTCTTGTGATCTTAATCACATGCTTGTAAGCTAATCAGACGACGTGCCACCGAGAGGGCCCAGAGTGTATCCCTCCGTCATCAGGATGGACAAATCCCACAATTGATCCATATGCCTCAACTCACACTTTCCGAATACTTAATCTCATCTTTATGACCACCCATTTACGCAATGGGGTTTGATGTAATCAAAGTACCCTTCCGATGTAAGTGATTTACATGATCTCATGGTCGAAGGACTTAGGCAACTATGTATCGAAAGCTTATAGCAAATTGAATTTAATGACTTGATCTTATGCTACGCTTATTTGGGTGTGTGTCCATTATATCATTCAAGTAATGACATAACCTTGTTATTAATAACATCCAATGTTCATGATCACGAAACCATGATCATCCATTAATCAACAAGCTAGTTATACAAGAGGCTTACTAGGGACTTCTTGTTGTTTACATAACACACGTGTATCAATGTTTCGGTTAATACAATTTTAGCATGGTATGTAAACATTTATCATAAACACAAAGATTATAATAACCACTTTATTATTGCCTCTTGGGCATATATCCAACAGCCCCAACCTTGTGAAGGAACCACCGCCTCAACCGGTGCCTTAGTGGAGAAGGGGGAGCCCCTTTGTGGAGCTCTCTTGAGGAAGAAGGTGAGGCCTTCCTTCGTGGTGTGGCCGCCTAGCCTCTTGTGTGAGGCTAGAACCTCCTCAATGCAGACGTACTCCCTTTTATGGGAGGAACCGCGGGAAACAAACCTCGCCTCGTCTCCGCGCCCCCGGTTGTCCCGCTCCCTAACTTTGTTATTATGCTTGGTTCCTTTGCTTGTTGCACTAGCCTAGGATCATACTAGGAACATCTCCACCACTAAAGCTATCACCTTTACCTTTCGCATCACCTAAAATCTGAAAAAGACATAAAATTTGTGTAGCGTCCATCCACCCCCATCTTGTTCGCTATGATCCGTTCAATTGGTATCAGAGCGAGGTTTTCTTGCTCGGGCTTTACCGCCTAAGAAATGGCCGAACAAGAGACGGTTGTGAATGGGTCCCTTTCCCGTGAGCAACCCCCTCCATCATCTACATCGATAGCACAACGGCTACGTTGGATGACCTCAAGAAATTGGAGTCATCCATCATTAGCCAAATGAAGGCAATGATGATGGAGTTGGCTGCTCCAAAATCAACCCCCGGCGTAGATCCTAAGGCAAGTGCCGTGGACCCCCCCACCAAAAGCTAATCAATTTCCTCTTGTTGACTTTGTCGCTCAATCGACAAAAGACCCGCAAAAGGAAGGTCTTGGGGAGACCGGCACTTCATCTAAGGGGAAGGATGAGACACCGGTTGTGGAACACTTAGGGGGTAATCATGCGGTGCCACCACCAAGTGATTACACCATAAATGTTCCAATTCCTATGCCGCATATTTTGTCTCATGGTTCACCACCGTTACTTGAATCCAATAGCTTTGAAAATTGGCAATTCTTAATGTGTTCTCATGTGCGCAGCACTTCTACCGAGCTTTGGCGCATCATCGAAGAGGGTTATTCACCATGAGACCCGAAGCACTTGACAAGAAGAGAAGTGGTGGATGACCAACTCAACGCCACCGCCATCAACAGGATTCACATGGCCGTCACGCCCAAGGACCGCGCTCATATTCGCTCGCTCAAGACCGCCAAGGAATCATGGGATAAACTCGACAAGATCTTCCTCGGAAATGAGAGCATTCAAAGCTCTCGTTTCGATGAAGTGAACAACATGGCCGACAACTTCGTCATGAATGAGGGAGAATCGCCCGAAGAGATGTACCGGCGCCTTATCGCTCTCGCCGTACAAATGCAAGATCTTGGAGCAACGTTTGTGGATGACCATTGGATCAAGCGAAAGTTCTACAACGCTCTCCTCCCTTACGAGGAAGTAAAGTTGACGGCCATCCGCGAAAACACCTCCTTCCGCGCTATGACATCCGATGAAGTCCTTAGCGAAGTCATCGCTTTGGACATCTCCAAGAATAATGTGGAGGATCTTGTTGCTCGCGCCCACAACACCCGCAAACCCAACCTCGCATTGAAGATGAAGGTGCATGAAGCTAGTGAGAGCGATGAGGATCCCATTGAGTTGGGTCCGGATGATCTCAAGACCAACTATCATGAGCACATGGCCCTCGCCGCCAAGAGATTTTGGGAGGGAAACAAGACCCGAAGCACAAGACCGAGAAGACCACGTGATTCTCCAAGGAACTCCTCCAAGAGTCCAAAGGAGGGGCAAAGGGGGAGAACATGCTACAATTGCGGCGACAAAAGTCATTTTGTTGCGGATTGTATCTATGAGAGAAGAGAAGATAATGGTGGAAGGCTCATCCGCAAGGAAAAGTTCAAGTCCCTCTCCAAAGGATTCTGCAAGTTCTCCTCCAAGCCCGGTGACGACAAGGTCTCCTTCACCAAGAAGCCAAGAGCTTTTATCATCCGTGAAGAGTACTCCTCCGATGAAGATGAGGAGCATGAATACAAGAGCTCCAACAAGGAGGATGAGGGAGTGGCCGCCATCGCCATTTCCACTCCCTCCATCTCCCTCTTCGACTCTCCAAATGAGAACCTCGTCACCAACAACTCCCGTTGCCTCATGGCAAAGGTATCTTCGGAGGTAGAATCCCCTTCCAAACTCACGTCTCCATCTAATGCTATATCTATTGATGATGCCACTAGTCTCACCATTAAACGTGAGATTGTGGGTTTGGATTCTTTTCTCACTAACATGCAAGGGGATACCAAGACCCATGTTGGGGCCCTCTTGGCCCAACTTGGTGCGGCTCAAGACCTCATAGAGGAGAAGGAGAAGCTTGAGAGGGAGGCGGCAAATGGGATTGCCTCTCTCAATCAAGCGCTTGAGGAGGAGCAAAACTTGCGCATGTCTCTTGAAGCTAGTGTCATCACCCTCGAAGACTCCAACAACGCCATCATCTCCCAACTCACCAAGGATCGAGATCATGCTCTTGGATTGGTGGGTGAGCTCAAGAAGAAGAAGCTTCTTCTTGACAATGACCATGCATTACTTCTTGAGGAAGTTGCAGCTCTCACCAAGGACTTCAAATCCTTGGAGAGTAAACATGCACTTCCCTCTGAGACATGTGATCATCCTCAAGAGGAAGCTCACAAGGAGAAAGATGATGGAGGCCCAAACTCATGTTGTGACGAGCTCGTTGACCAAGTTGCTTCTTTGAAGAGGCACAATGCTTTGCTCTTGGAGGTCAATGCTCTTCAAGAAGAAGCCTTGGATGAGTATTACCTCTTGTGTAAGGAGAAGACCTCATGTTGCAATCATGAAGAAGAAATTGCCGCTCTTGAGAGCACCAAGGCCAAGCTATTAGGTTTGAATGGCATGAAAGAAGAGTCCTTCATGGAGTGCCTCCGCATGAGCAAAGAGAAGGTTACTTGTTGTGATCATGAGGAAGAAATTGCCTCTTTGAAGAGGAGAAAAGCTAAGCTCATGGAGGTCAACTCCATGAAAGAAGAAGCATTGAAGGAGTACTTCCCCTTCAGCAAGGACCGTGTTTGTTGCAACCATGAAGGTGATATTGCCAAGATGGAGAGTGACAAGCGTCTACTCATGAAGATGAACTCTCTCCAAGAAGAAGCTTTGATGGAACATTTTCGGGTGAACAAGGCAAAGGAAGTTCAAGTGTTTGATATCACTCACCCTCACCCAGAGCATGAAGATGAAGTCAATCGATTGAAGGACAAGATTGATAGACTCCAAATCCAAGTCAAATACTTGGAGGGAGTCATTGAAGCCAAAGATGGAGCCAATGAGGGCTCTTGCAATGAAGGAGGAGTGGCTACCAAGCCAAAGAGGAAGAGAAGTAGGAGGACCAAGAAGAAGAAGAACAAGGAGAACATGGAGACCAACCATGAGGGAGGCGACCCTAACTCAAGGAGGGGTGGAGTTCCCGATTCCACCACAAGGGGCTTCGCCGGCTCTAACAACCCTTCTCATGTTCTTTTTGTTGATTACTATGGACATATTCGTGCTTGCTTTATTGGTCCTCAAGAGGACAATGTTGATTGGACTATTTGGGTTCCCAAACCCCTTGTTACTAACATGATAGGACCCATTGAAAAATGGGTACCTAAATCCAAGACTTAATTCCTTGTAGGATTATGCTTCCGGTGGTGCCAAATGGGTGGTTGATAGTGGAGCCACAAGTCATATGACCGGAAGCAAGGAAATTGTTGTCAACCTCGAGCCATCACATTCTACCATTTCTTATGGTGACAACACGTGCTCAAAGGTATTGGGTCTTGGCAAGGTGGTGGTAACACCCGACATTTCACTTGTGAATGTCCTCCTTGTCGAGACCCTAGGTTACAATCTACTTTCCGTTCATCAAATTGCTCGTATGGGTCTTTGTACCTTTTTCGATGAACATATGGTGGTCCTCTTGTGGAGCAAGACACTCCATGTAGCCTTTATTGGATATGTGGAGAGCGGGTTGTATGTTGTTGACTTCTCCGGAAAGACAACATATTCCGCTCTTTGCCTATTTGCTAAAGGTGACAAGGGTTGGTTATGGCACCGCCGGCTAGCCGATGTCAACATGAGGACTTTGCAAAGTCTCCACAAGGGTGGCCACATTCTCAGACTAAAAGAAGATGCTTCCTTTTGCAAAGATCGTGTATGTAGGGCTTGCGTACAAGGAAAAATGCATAGAGCTCCTCACAAGGCCAAGACGACCATCTCTACCACAAGGTGCTTGGAGCTCCTACATGTTGATATCTTCGGTCCACCATCTCATGAAAGTCTTGGAGGAAAGAAGTATTGCCTCGTCATTGTTGATCACTATTCACGCTATTGTTGGGTATTCTTATTCAAGTACAAAAGTGAGACTCAACGGACCATGATGGAGTTTGCCAATCAAGTTCAACGCAAGTACAACGCCACGATCCTCGCAATAAGGAGCGACAATGGAACGGAGTTCAAGAACTACACCTTGGATGACTTCCTCGGGGAAGAAGGAATCCAACATCAATACTCCTTGCCATATACTCCCCAACAAAATAGGGTCACCGAAAGGAAGAATCGAACCTTAATCGAAGCCGCTCAAACAATGATGATTGAGTACAAGTCCAACTATAACTTTTGGGCGGAAGCTATCTCTACCGCATGCCATGCTACTAATCGCCTCTACTTTAGCAAAGGTCTAGAAAAGACACCTTATGAGATCCTCACCGGCAACAAGCCCAATGTGTCATACTTCAAGGTCTTCGGATGCAAATGATATGTGCTTGTCAAGGACACACGTCTATCCAAGTTTGATTCAAGAGCTCAAGAAGGAATCTTCGTTGGCTATGCAACGGATTCTCACGCCTATAGAGTCTTCAACAAGTCAAATGGGCGAGTTGTAGAATCTTGTGATGTGACATTCGATGAAGATGATAGATCTTTGGAGGAGCGAAGTGCTTCTTGTGAGAAAGGAGATGCAATTCCCCTGGATGCCGTAGGAAGGATGGGTGTTGGCATTCGCCGACCTCAAGAGCTACCTTCTATGAGTACCGGGGAAGGACCAAGTTCCACCCAAGTGGAGCTATCTACACCACAAGGCCAAGCTTCTCCCATTGATCAAACATGTGCAAGCCAACCTCTACAACAACCTCAAGTTCAAGATCAACAACAATCAAGTGCAAGCCACCTCACAGCCGCAAGTTCAACATCAACTACTACTACAACCGCAAGCTCAACTACCACAACAACCAACACCAAGTGACCAAGGTCAAGCTTCAAGTTCTTCACCGAATGGCTCGGGGACAATCTCTATGGACACTCCCATTCCCAATACCCCCGAGACATCCGGCTCTCATGATGATGATGATGATGCCCCATACAACAACAATGAAGGTCAAGGCGAGGATCTAAACCATGATGAAGGACAAGAGGACTCACAAGAATCTACTCCTATAGCCGATACTCGCCGTGAAGATACTACTACAAGACATTTGCGCCTCAAGTCTCATTCTTTGTGTAATGTCATTGGGGATTTAAAGAGCAAAGTAACCACCCGGAGGCAACTAGCAAACTTTTGTGAGCACCACGCCTTTGTCTCTATGGTAGAACCACTCAAGGTTAACCATGCACTTGAAGATCCCGATTGGTTGATAGCAATGCAAGAGGAATTAACTCAACAACTTCAAGAGGAATGATGTGTGGACTCTCATGAAGCGACCCGATCATTGCCGCAATGTTATCGGCACCAAATGGGTTTTCAAGAACAAGCAAGATGAACACGGCATCGTCATCCGCAACAAAGCAAGATTGGTGGCACAAGGCTATTCTCAAGTTGAAGGCGTGGACTTTGGCGAAACCTTTGCACCCGTTGCAAGGCTTGAGTCCATCCGTATCCTTTTGGCCTTTGCCGCTCACCATGGTTTCAAGCTACAACAAATGGATGTTAAGAGTGCTTTTCTTAATGGTCCTTTACATGAGGAGGTATATGTGAAGCAACCCCCAGGGTTCGAGGACCCCCATTTTCCGGACCATGTCTTCAAGCTCAAAAAGGCCCTATATGGTCTCAAACAAGCTCCTAGAGCTTGGTATGAGCATCTAAAGGAGTTGCTTGAAGACCGTGGTTTTGAAGTGGGGAAAATCGATCCCACTCTTTTTACTAAGAAAGTCAATGGGGAGCTCTTCATATGCCAACTTTATGTAGATGACATCATATTTGGTTCAACTAACACAAAGTTCAATGATGAGTTTGCTAAGTTGATGACTAATAGGTTTGAGATGTCAATGATGGGTGAACTCAAGTACTTCCTCGGGTTCGAGATCAAGCAAATGCGACAAGGCACCTTCATCAATCAAGCAAAGTACCTCCAAGACATGCTCAAGCGCTTCGACATGAAGGAGGCCAAGGGTATTGGAACCCCGATGCACCTTAAATGTCAACTCTCTCTTGATGAGACCGGCAAGGCGGTGGATCCCAAGCTCTACCGTTCGATGATAGGTTCGCTTCTTTACCTTTGTGCTTCTCGTCCGGACATTATGTTAAGCGTCGGTATGTGTGCACGGTTTCAAGCAAGTCCGAAGGAAAGCCATATCATGGCGGTAAAGAGGATCTTTCGATATTTAGTTGATACCCCAAACTTCGGACTATGGTACCCAAGGGACACGGACTTCTCATTGGTTGGCTTCACCGACTCCGATTGGGCGGGAGACAAGGTTGATAGGAAGTCTACATCCGGAGCTTGTCACTTTCTTGGAAGATCCTTGGTGTGTTGGTCCTCAAAGAAGCAAAATTGTGTCTCCGTCTCTACCGCGAAAGCCGAGTATGTTGCCGCGGCAAGTAGTTGTGCTCAAATCTTATGGATGAGGCAAACCTTGCGGGATTATGGACTCGAGTATAGCAAGGTCCCTCTTTTGTGTGACAATGAGAGTGTCATCAAGATCGCCTACAATCCGGTTCTTCATGGCAAGACGAAGCACATTGAGATAAGGAACCACTTCATTCGGGATCACATTGCTCGCGGAGATATTGTTCTATCCTTCATTGGTACCAAGGAGCAATTGGCGGACATCTTCACAAAGCCCTTGGATGAGAAGTGTTTCATTGAGTTGAGGCATGAGCTAAATATCATTGATCCGTCGAACTTCGCTTGACCGTCGTGCGCACATACCACTCTTTAGCTATATGTCTAGATGAAAAGCACGCATGAACATAGGGGAGTGCGGTTTAAACTTATTGAGCTATCCCTCCCCCCATAATGCATAAAGAAATCCAAAACATATGCTATTTGTCAAATAAGTGACTAATGAGCTTCATGTTGAGTTGTAGCCGTGAGTCCTAGATACATCTACGCGACCTCACACTACTATACTCTTACACGGTGGCTTCGGCCACCAACCTCCTCCTTGAGGAGTTTTTGGTTCTTCTTGTTTCTCTTTGACTTTCTTTTGTTTTTCTTCTTTTGTCTTTGTTTCTTTTTCTCCATGTTCTTTGTGGGAGTCTCATCCAAGCTTTGTTTTTCCTTGTTGGTTTTTGCAAGCTTGGTTGTGTATTTCCTTACCGTCCTTGTTGGTATGCTTCTTCTCCTTTTTGTGTTCGATGCCAAAGGGTGAGAATTGCCTATTAGGACTGGTTTTTGCATGGGGTCTTTTGTGTAGCCTTTTGGTCTTCGTTGCTTTTTTTTTGGCTACACCAATCCTATGGAGGAACTTGTTGGGAGTTTGGGTATTCTCAAGGCAAAGGTATGACAAATTCACCCAAAGCTCTTTGCATGATCTTGTGTTGCCTCCATAGTGTGCATATGCTATATGAACATGTCAAGTATCCTTGTTGCATATGTGCATGGTTTGTAAAATCTAGGGGGAGTTATGCCTCTAGGATGTGTGTATATGTATTCAAATGCATATTCTAATTATGCACATGCCTAGGGGGAGCTCCGTTGAGCTTTTGCAAATCTAGAAACTTATCATAATATGTTATTTCTTTGCAAATTCTTGTGTTGTCATCAAACACCAAAAAGGGGGAGATTGAAAGAGCAAAGTCTATACTCCGTGTTTTGTGTGTTTGATAACAACACTTGAATGAATCTCACCATGTGCAAAGATTGTCTTTGATAGATTTGCAAGTGCACGGTGACCTCGCTGAACATGTCATGATCGGAGGACTGAAGCATAGCTTATAGGTTTTCTGGTGTGTGTGTGTATCGCGAGGTAACAAGGCTGGAGAGGAGAAGGGGAGAAAGCTGTCACTGCATAACCGGTACTACCGGTACCAGGAGCGGTAGTACCGCTACCCCTACTGGTATCGCCCTGCAGTACCGCTCTGGAAAAATCACCTGAAAAACTTACAGAGAGGGTTACGGTACCTCTACGGTACCATGGGCGGTAGTACCGCTTTGAGCGGTAGTACCGCTTAGGTACCGTAACTCTGGCCAGAAACTTACAGAGACCATTGCGGTACCAAAGCGGTACCGCAAGCGGTACTACCGCTGTAAGTCCACGTGGCTGAGTCCGTGGCGGATTTCGAATCCGGAGCGGTACTACCGCTTGCCAAAGCGGTAGTACCGGTCGCGCGGAGACAACACATAACGGTTGGATTTTGAGTGGACCCTATATAAAGGCCCCTTCTTCCCCAACTCATTTTTATCTCTCTCTCTCTCTCCTCCATTGTTGCTGAGCTTAAACCTTGAGGATCTCCCCACCCATCCAACCAATCTTGCCCAAACTTTGAGGAGTGGTGGAGGAGGCCCCGATCTATAGTTCTACCAAGAGAGATTTCACCAATTCGTGCTAGTCCTTTGTGGATCTTGGAGTTAGGGTTCCTATGGTGGGATCTTGGAGGAAGTGCTCCTATGGAGGCTAGCTTGGAGTTGTGCTAGCCCCATAGGGTGTTGGGAGCCTCCGGTGTTGTGGAGCTCGCCCCAACCTTGTGAAGGAACCACCGCCTCGACCGGTGCCTTAGTGGAGAAGGGGGAGCCCCTTTGTGGAGCTCTCTCGAGGAAGAAGGTGAGGCCTTCCTTCGTGGTGTGGCCGCCTAGCCTCTTGTGTGAGGCTAGCACCTCCTCAACGCAGACGTACTCCCTTTTGTGGGAGGAACTGCGGGAAACAAACCTCGCCTCGTCTCCGCGCCCCTCGGTTGTCCCGCTCCCTAACTTTGTTATTATGCTTGGTTCCTTTGCTTGTTGCACTAGCCTAGGATCATACTAGGAACATCTCCACCACTAAAGCTATCACCTTTACCTTCTGCATCGCTAGAACTGAAAAAGGCTTATTTGTGTAGCGTCAATTCACCCCCCTCTTGTTCGCTACGATCCGTTCACCGCCTCATTAAAAACCTTTTCAGTCCCACTCGGTACCCTGAAAGGAAAAGAGTACGTCTGAAAACTTGCGAGTTATTCAGGTACATTGTATGTTCACATGGTTTTGCGCGCAGAACTCTGATGGCTTCTTTCTACGCCTAGAAGCACCGCAGTTGTGCGACGTTCCACGGGTTCCCTTCTGCTTTGCGTGTCTTGTTATCCTTGAGGCGATAAGCTCCGCCTGGGATGACCTATGTGATGATGTATGGTCCTATCCATGGAAATTCCAGCTTTTCATGGCCATCTTGCTTGAATCGGAGGACTAGATCACCGACCTCGAAAGATCGGGGACCGAGTCGGCGAGCTGTGATAATTATTCAAGTTTTGTTGGTATGCGCTTACTCGAGATAACAAGACATATCTTGCCTCGTCGACTACATCAACGTCATCTTTGAGTGCTCTTTGCGAAGCTTCTTCGTCATATTCTGCGACTCATGGAGAATCATGAGCCAGTTCCCCCGGAAGCACGGCTTCAGCGCCGTGGACCAGAAAGAAAGGCGTCTCTTGAGTTGTTGCATTTGGTGTTGTTCGCATACTCCAGCGTGCCTTGATTTTTCGAGCGGCGCTAACAATCGTTTCTTGATGCCATTGCAGTTGAGACCGTTTGCTCTTTTGACTTGAACATTGGTTTGTGGATGCGCCACTGATGTGAATTGTGCGATACCCGATCCTTCGCAGTAATCCTTGAATTCTCGGGAGGTGAAGTTAGTGCCATTGTCTGTTACTATGCTGTTCGGAGCACCAAACCGAAAGACGACACCCTTGATGAAATTTACGGCTGTCGTTGAATCTGATGTCATTATTGGTTTCGCCTCGACCCATTTAGTGAATCTATCGACTGCCACAAGTAGGTAAACATGGCCTCATGGCCAAAACTTGTGCAATTTTCCTACCATGTCGAGCCCCCACTGGGCGAAAGGCCATGCCAGAGGTATTGGCATTAGCTCGGCTGCTGTACCATGTGGCTTAGACGCGAATCTTTGACAAGCTTCACGGGTACGCACGATGTTCTTCGCGTCATCTATGGCCGAAAGCCAATAAAACCCCGCTCGAAATTCCTTGGCTGCAATTGCTCGACTGCTTGCATGATGGCCGCATATTTCTTCATGTATGTCCTTGAGTATGAGTTGTCCCTCTTTGGGTGTGACACATCTTTGTAGGACGCCCAAGATACTGCATTTATATAGCTCACCTTTGACAACTGTAAATGCTTTAGATCGCATGATGACTCTGCGAGCCTCGACTGGGTCTTCCGGTATTTCTTGGTTTACGATGTACGCCAAGTATGCTTGCATCCACGGAATCTGTATCATCGGGAGTGCAAACTGTGTGGTTGCACAGGGCCCAAATTCTCTAGGGGACCCAAATTTTGGCATAGGTATCCAGC
>NC_061513.1:94468633-94508677 GCF_022539505.1 Lolium rigidum
GTACCAAAGCGGTACCGCAAGCGGTACTACCGCTGTAAGTCCACGTGGCTGCAGCTGTGACGTATTTCGAGTCCAGAGCGGTACTACCGCTTGCCAAAGCGGTAGTACCGGTCGCGCGGAGACAACAAATAACGGTTGGATTTTGGTGGACCCTATATAAAGGCCCCTTCTTCCCCAGCTCATTTTTATCTCTTCTCTCTCTCCTCCATTGTTGCTGAGCTTAAACCTTGAGGATCTCCCCACCCATCCAACCAATCTTGCCCAAACTTTGAGGAGTGGTGGAGGAGGCCCCGATCTATAGTTCTACCAATAGAGATTTCACCAATTCGTGCTAGTCCTTTGTGGATCTTGGAGTTAGGGTTCCTATGGTGGGATCTTGGAGGAAGTGCTCCTATGGAGGCTAGCTTGGAGTTGTGCTAGCCCCATAGGGTGTTGGGAGCCTCCGGTGTTGTGGAGCTCACCCCAACCTTGTGAATGAACCCCCGCCTCGACCGGTGCCTTAGTGGAGAAGGGGGAGCCCCTTTGTGGATCTCTCTTGAGGAAGAAGGTGAGGCCTTCCTTCGTGGTGTGTCCGCCTAGCCTCTTCTGTGAGGCTAGCACCTCCTCAATGCAGACGTACTCCCTTTTATGGGAGGAACTGCGGGAAACAACCTCGCCTCGTCTCCGCGCCCCTCGGTTGTCCCGCTCCCTAACTTTGTTATTATGCTTGGTTCATTTGCTTGTTGCACTAGCCTAGGATCATACTAGGAACATCTCCACCACTAAAGCTATCACCTTTACCTTCTGCATCGCCTAAAATCTGAAAAAGACTTAAAATTTATGTAGCGTCCATTCACCCCCCCCCCCCTCTTGTTCGCTACAATCCGTTCAAGAACAAGTACTTAAGAACGGGCTACATGATATACATCTATCAATACATATTACACATAATAGGTTCCAATCTCATATATCAAATCATAAAATAAAGATTCATCACATAGGAATTACATATATGACCATAATCATGTTCGACAGCTCATATGGTACTAGATATATGAAGAACAAGAGAGAAATATATCAAGTTACTGCGACAAGTCCATAGTCTAGAGGTGGAGAGGTTGGACAAATTAGAGATCCCTCGGCGGCGGCTCCGGCGCAGTTTCCCCCTCCAATACTCGCTGGTTTTGTCTCTGTTTTTGTGTTTCGGTGTTTCTGCGGCACTCTCCTCGAGGAAGCCTCGGCGGGTCCTTTATATAGAATTTTTTATGTCAGATGGAGTCCGATGCCGAAAGAATCAAGAGAATCGTACAACCGGGTAGGGAAAGAGTATGGGTGGCATGCCCGCCCCAACTAGGCGCGCCAACTGGGCTCTTTTGGCACTCCTAGCTAGCCCTTCTCGTGAGCTCCAAGTACTACAGGTGATTCTCTTGATGAAATATTGACATCCCCAGAATCCTATCTCCTTTTGACTTCGTTTAGGTCCCTCAAAACTAAACAATACACAAAACAGGATTTTCCTGTCCTCCGGGGTTATAACCAAAATAAAGGGGATCATTGGTAAATCCCAAAAATTCAATATAAAACATGAACATAACATCATATATGTTGCAAATATGTGGCAATATGTGTCAACAAACTACGAAGTTCATGCATGCATTTTACATGCATCACTTACGTACTACAACATTTAGTGATATGTCGGGTCAATGAACTTTTCCCGTTTTTGTTTGCGCTAGGAGGAAGGCTGCCTCGATTTGGGAGGACAACGTCAATGTCGAAATAGAGGATTCTGGATCTGGGAAGCATTAAGCCGACCAAGGAAGCGTTCCCTGCCGTACCCTCCACCTGCCAAGGGTGGTGGAAATATCGTCATCCCCGGCACCATCAGTCCTGGTGGGCTCACTCCAGATTTCCATTGCTTTAGAGCCGTTGCATGCGGCAACACCAAGCCTCCATCGGTCAATGGTCACAGGAGCGGAGGAAGTGGGAGTTGGGCCTTGGAGTCATGTTGTGGATGGGCCTTAGTTGGGCCAGCAAGGCCCTCCCTATAGCATCCCATTCAAGCCCACTGCCCTGCCAGCTACCACTCATGTTTTGGATGCATGAGACATGCCCCCAACCTTTGATCCTCTAGTGCGGCAACCCAGGTAACAGCCTAGCCAGCCTTTAGGCCAATCTCATGTGCTTTCTCACCCCCTCCTCCGCTGCCACTACATAAGTTGATTTGGATTGAAGTGGGAGCTCTAGATTGCACTCTCTCCCACAAAACCAATATCCCTTTCGAATATATGATGTTGTATAGTGGCCCTATTCTTTAACCTCCCGCCCTTCCCTTCCTTCCATGGATCGTGTTCGTCCAGATGGCAGGCAGCTGCCAAATGCTCCTATCACTCATTTGCTAGTCGTAACAAGCATTAAGACCAACGTGATATGGAGAGGCTCGCGCCATCATGAGAATGAGCATACACCAAAGTGGTGGATCAATGAGAAACAACACGCCTATGATGTGGCATATTGATATCAGTCAGGCCCTTCCAGCCCATGGGATCCTAGCAATAGGGAGAATCACACTCTGCCCAAGAAATGTAGTCTCAGACAGATCAAGGTAAAGAGTCATGCCCTAGAATCCTATGCGCCCCTTCCTTCCACGGATGGGTCTTCTTAGGGAGAGGTCCTAGACCCGAAACCAGTGGGTTTCAAAGATGAGACCACTTAATTGTTGACCATTAAACTTTGGTGTTTAAACTTCATGTCGGAATAAACTTTGGTGTTTATTCCATTATATTATATGATATTTTCATGATATGTGAGGTTCATTTCATGTTGTACATTGATTAGGGGTTTCGGAACAAAATCCCCATTTGTTGGGTTTTAATGCTGGAAAATAGGAATACCTAGTTTTGCGTATTATTTAGTTTTGGTGACCTTATGGACACCAAATGGACCCACACTTTTTTCCACATTAGTTTTTTGGGACATATCAAAACATGGGAAGAACAAGTAGGACGCCTAGTGGATCCCATGGCGCAACCATCCCCTTGGGAGACGCCATGTTGGACCACAAGCCCCCTATGACCCCGTTTGTTCAATTTTGACATTGTCTGTTGAGTTTTTACCTAAAACTACCTATATACCGACATGATATTGTGAAGTCTCAAATAGGTTGCCGTCAATAGAGAAATGCTCGAAATAGAGAAAGACCCACTAACATACGCGGCGAAAGTTCCACCGAAGCTACCCTCTGTTGCTCCTCCGCCTCCAGCAACATCGCCACCATCGCCACCATGTTAAAGAGGGATTAGTCCACCCTAGCCTATATCAATCTCTTCATATGTAATTCACTAACAAAATCCATATGAGTTCCCTACATGATTATGGTCTTATTTGTATCAGTTTGATGGTGGATATTTTTTATTAGATGAGTCATGAGATTCGATTGTTATTTCGTTATTGATGTATTTATAGATGTATATGTTACCCCATTCATGTATTCTATGTACTGATCAAACTTGGATGAAAGAACCCGTGAGGGGTATGTGTGTGTTAGTTGGAGTAACTTGGTAGTATGCATGTTGAAGTAACACCAATCTATGTGTTGCTATAGTTTTTACCTTTCCATTGGTTACTTCTCTAGGTATCCTTGTTTGCTCAAGATAGTATTGTGTTAATCAACTTCATGTCAAAGTTCTTAAGGCAACACTCTCTTTATCTTAATCTTGGTTTGAGATTTTTTCCCTACAAAGGGAGTATTAGTGAGATGTGTTTCAATGGTGGATTCTTGACCGGTAGGCCTGACTGAGGCAGAAGAAGGGGAGAGAGAAAGAAGATAATGGTGACTATGCACGATATTAGGTAGTCCTGGGTGTTTGGTGTGTGCATGTTGCCATAATTAATATTAGCATAGGGGCATCTTTTAGGACCATACGCCGCCGCTAAATTAGTAATAGCGTACCAAAAATGACATACGCGGCTAATAGCTCCATTACTAGTGGTGTAACTACGAAAATGTACGCTGCTACTAACTTAGGTCATGTTTCATTACTAGGTGCGCTACTACTATGTTTGTGTCTACAACCATTTTCCAACTAGTGTGATATCTCTTTGTTTTTTTTTTCTTTGTTTACGTTTTGTTCTTGATTTTTTTCCTTGTTTGTTAGAAATCTAGAAACCAATAAAAATTAGTGTAGCATGTATTCTTGCTTACCACTATCAATAGGTGGAGTGCTAGTTGGTTTTGAGCTTCTCATTTTCCTCCACTTTGTGCATCACGTCGCTCAACCATGAAACCTTTTGAATTAGGTTTGTTTGAAGATTTACAAGCCTAGATGTGTGTTGGTGTAGGGGGATTCCTTGGGATATTACTCATACAAGTCACCATAGTCAATATTACATGCACAGTTGTGCTTGAATTGAGGTCTAGTGTGAATAGTATATCAAAAGCTTCATATAATACTCTAAACATTGGTCCTGTGGAAAAATGCAATATTGATTTACAACTTGGTGATTGTTATACTGAGCATTATTTAGGTAGAATAAATAATGTCATGATCGAATTGTGCCTGTGGATTTCATTATGGTAATTTCTAATTATTGCCTGGGCACGCTCTAGTCTTACAGGGTGCTCCCCTCTCGTAGTCGTCAGATCGTGATCGAGTGGCTCAGACGAAGCAGCGCAAGCGAGGAAAAAAAGACGACTACCTCTTCCCCGTTCCCCTGTTCAAAGTCAACTTCGTCCTCAACCCTTCTTCTTTTCATCCGCGTCCACTTCCTCTCAACCCCTCGTCAATCCCCCACTAGATCGGCCTCATCGGCGGCGAGTGGACCGCCGTGAAGCCTTGGGGCGTTCCTCCTGGTGGGTGGGAGCCCTGTAACAACCTCACCGTCGCGGACGCGTGGATCGATGCGTCCGACGCGGGCCATGTAATTCGACGCATTCGAGTTAGGCTGGATGAGCTTGGACGCATCGGCGAGAGGGCATCGGCGGCGTGGTGTTGCGTCCAGACCGCGGCGTACTTCTGTCGCTTTTTTGGAGATGGTGAGTGCTTCAATCTTGAGCTTTTCCCCATCCGGTTTTTGCTTTTCCGCGTTGGTAATTTAGGTTCGATGCGCGTTTGATTTTAGTTGCTTAGGGATTGATTCGCGTTTGATTCTAGTTGCGGAGACACAGCCCCGACTAAACTAGTCTTGTAGCAGGTTTACTCGCAGCAGTTCGTGGCTCTACATCGTTGCCATTCTCTATGGATGAGCTAGTGGTGGTCAACACTATATGATGTATATTTACGAGCGCAGGTACGGTGGTGGTCATGAAGGTTCAGTTCTTAATGGTGTGTGTCTCTGTTGTAGCATGTATTATATTTTTGCCGGTTGGATGCTGGCAGATGTTCCCGGTTCAGCTGCTTGAACCTCTCCTTTTTAGCTGACCAACTTGGGCATTAGATGGAAGTGTTCAGCAATTCGTGGAAAATCTAAAATTTGTAGCGGTGGATGTATTTTTTTTTCTTTTTCTACATCTAGGATCTTGATTAGTAGGTTTCCCCAAAGATTTTGGATGTAACAAATAGTAGATTCCTCCAGATCTGGCTGTAACAAATAGTAGGTTTTCTCAAAGAATGATACTGGGTATCTGTCTTGGGGTGTTTAATCTCCTGATGTCATTAACAAAAGTGAGTTGTCATGTACTTCTCCAAAGTAAAACTGTGAGCATACTTGCATCAATCGCATTCAGCTACTTGAAAGAATCAAACGAAAAGCAGAGTAAGGTCATCTAGACATATAGGTGGGTGCAACATATCATCTTGTATTTAAAGGTAGGATGATTAGGATGTATTTACACATCCAATGCTCACGATGATATGATTTGAGGCTGGTAGTGATATTATAATATGTACATATGGTGTGGTGAACTGGGAACACTGCAATTATATGTGCATATGATGTGGCCGAACTCCATTATCATTATTATTTTTGAAGCTTCCAATTTTGTCCTCTATGAAACGCTACTGCATTTTCCTGCCCTTCTCCGTTGTTTCTTCTCACTGGTGAGAAATTCTTCGTCCATGCCATTCATGTTTGTTCTTAACTACGACGTTGAGTCTTGTTTGATACTAGTTTGCTGAGGGACAGTTTGGTCATAGTCTCATAGATGTGTCAATCCCTTGAAATTTAACTTGGCTGTACTAGTTCCCTGATAATGTATTATTCATGTTAAGTTAGTACTAATTTTCAGAAATCGAGCAAGTTAAACGTCTTGCTCTTTTAATGATATATTTAGTGCACCTGATGAACCAAGTAGGTCCACTGTTTCAGACTAATGTATTTGAAGCAATCAGCTTGCAACTATACTAGTTTTCGTCAAAGGGTTGTATTGTAGCCAGTGTAGTCCTATTTCATCCAGTTTTAACTTGGTCATTTATGTTCTTAATAACATTTGCATTCTTGTAAGTCTTTAGAAATATGCTTATCTCGTTTCCTTGCCCAGTTAATCTTTATATATTTGAGCTGGCTTCGTATGCCTTACACTGTAGTTTCCATGCCTTGCTCTTTTTTATGTACTGCCATGAGTTGTCTGGCATAGAAGAGCTCGCTGGCCTAGCACTTGCTGGTATTTGCCTTATGTGTTCTCTAGTTATGCTCCCCATCTTGTTTCGTGTCTAAAAAAATTCTCCTGTGTACTACTTGAGATAATTTTATAGAGCTATTGCCAGATAGTATTTTCAGTATTGTAGCAAGTGGCACTAAACAATGGATCATGGAGCTTTAAAATACGAATGTTATTATACAGCTATAACACTTTTTGTGTGTTTTGGGCATGGTTCATGTGCTTTTGATCAATTCCTTATTATAACCTATGAGTCTTATCTCTCAACCTACAACTGACTGCAAGTGTCCTGTAGGTGTGTTGCACATATTACAATATAGGAAGCTAATAGAGGAGGAAAGAAGCGTTTTGATTACCAAGCAGCATGGTCCTTTGGGTTGTGGTAAGCTATTCTCGCATCTTGAATTTATATTTATAAAGTTAATGTTGCATAGTTTTTGATTGGTGATATTTGTTTTGGGTAATTTGTCTGATGATCCATGATGAACTGAACTTAGTTGTATTTGATTCTTGCATGTAGTTTTAGCAGTACTAGAGCTATTTTTGTATTTTGTTACACCCATGGGCTGTACAACAACTGTATAGGATGTAATTCTCCCAACTAGCATTTAATTGTTCACATAGATCTGATGCAGCAATAACATGTTTTTTTGGATGTATTTTTAGTTGTGCTCGAGCTATTTTTGTACATCCATAGACCATAGCCTATATGATTATGATTTTGTATACGATGTTAAATTCTGAATGTTTAAATCGGCATGGTCTGATGCATGGTTTGAACGGTTGGATGTAGTATTAGAGCATTAGTTACATGTATGATCTACATGATCTTTTGTATAATGTACAGTTTCAATGCTCAAATCTGCACAGTCTCGAAATAAAACTTATGCCTGATGTAGGTTATTGTGTTAGCATGTATTTTTTATTTAGTAGACGTGTGTTTGTTACGTGCACGAGTTTTTCTTTTGTACGTGATCATGTGTGCACGATGTATTTTCTTCCCATGGGTTGAACCATTCACTGTGGGTATTGTTACATGTAGTTTTTAGCTTTAAACTGCAATGGTTGCACAACCATAATGTAGTTGTTCATATACCGCCATGCATTTTTCCCATGTAATGCATTTGCTAGTATTTTTTCACGCAAGTAATCTAGATGTGGTTTTGCAATTATTGACTGCCATTTCATTGTAAAACGTAATGATTTATTACATCCGTTTTTCTTTATTTTCATTTTTTTCTCATTCTCTTATTTTCCTCAGACATTAGATCCAACGTATTTTCTTTCCCTGTAGTTTCTTCAATGCAAGATCGGCACAAGGATGTAACAACAGAGATATTTTACATCGTCTACCAGGGGTGGAGCGGCGAGAGGCCTAGAGAAGCGTTGCTTTTGTCGATCACCTAGAACAAAAATTTCATCTATGGGGAGTGAAAAGCAGGCGATAGTATTACACGAAGGACTATGATGCGTACCTGTGATTTTTTTGGCTTTTGCCAACCCATGTACGTTGATTACACTATTTTTCTGTGATGAACTAGCAACAGA
Organism: Lolium rigidum; assembly: GCF_022539505.1. NCBI lineage: Eukaryota > Viridiplantae > Streptophyta > Magnoliopsida > Poales > Poaceae > Lolium > Lolium rigidum. The sequence goes on from NC_061513.1 coordinate 94,476,759, forward strand.
CCTGCCGTTGCATCTTTTTCTCCTCACGACAAAGCTGTTGTATGGGCGGGCTTGTGGAAATAATAAAGAATGGGACATGGGGGACTAGGGGACCACAACTTTCCTTTTTTGGTAAGGCGTGGGAACAGACATCATTTTCTTTCTAATTTGGGGAGGGGCACCGTGGAAGACTACCCAGTGCCCAGGCACTGTGTAGCCACGTCCTTTCATTATCATGGATATTGAGAGTCAAATCCCATGGCCTATAATTCGTGGGAGACCTTTTCAGAACTACATATGCTATAATTGATTCAAATGAGGGGAATGTGATTTTTTTGGTTTCACAAAATAAGTGCACTGAGAACTTTCCAAATAAGGAGGGAGCAATGAAGCATTTCTCCCATGAAATGCGCACCTCCTACATAAAAAATGTATAAATCCTAGCTATATGGCTACAAAAAAAAAACGCTTTGTAGGAGGCAACCCGAATATGTTCTTTCAATTTTTGTTTTGAGTGTTTGCTTAGCTATTCAAGTTTTTTTTTTTTGCTTTTTCAGTTTTATAAGTTTAAATGCCAAGTCAAATCATATGAATTTTGAAAGATGTTTATAATTTCTTGTGTTGCGTTTTTCTACGTGTTGTAGTTTACGAGAAAAATTCCGCACAAATTCATGTAGCTCGATATAGGCTGTAATTTTCATATTAAATGCTCCATGTTTGTATTATTTTCAGATTTGTCTGATTTTTCGGAGTTGTGTTTCAAAAAATCATTTTGCTGCAGCTGTTGTTTTTGATAGATTCTTCCTTTAGTTACTTAGGTGGCTCTTTTGAGTTACCGTTTCATTATTTATGTGTATTATGGTGTTATTTGGCTGGTAGCCACTTGATCAACTTTCTGTACATTACAATACCAGATTTATTTCGGTGATTGATCACACCATGCTATGTATCTTTGTGTCACTAAACCTGCACAAAATAGTGGGATTGATGAGTTTTTATAGTGAAGTTTTTTCACAAGGAATGATGGAAAAATAAATCAAGGTTCATTTAATAATGGTTTACAGCATATCACCATAAGCTTGGGGATTCCCAAGAAATCCCTGTACACCAACAGCAATCTAGGTTTGTAAATCTCCAAATATTGTTTTTTATTTAAGCTATATGGGAAAATTTATGAGCATAGAGAATCTTTGTGAGTCTTTTTGTTTGCTTTTTTGAGTTGCATCTCTATCTTTGAATAAAGCCGCCACTAGTATGTCTGTCACATGTTATACCTTATAATTACTTGAATAAATTTTGTTAATAAATGAATATATGAATGTTTTGGAATGTTTTGATCATTGGGTATTGATTTTATTATGAGTAAAGGGTGATTGTGAATCTTGTCATTTAGTGACAGGTCTCATCAAGCCAGACAACCTTCCTCGTCGGGATAGTTCATTGGTAGTTTTGATGCCATCGGAGAGTGGCCAAACAACTGCCTCCAACCGCTGGGAAGAATATGACAGTGAAAGATCTAAAGGATCCAAGATAGGGTGGAGAAGCGATGGCTCATCGAGGTGATTGGCAATGAACTCTAGGGATCCAAAGAGGGCCACCTGGCATAGAGAAAAGGCCAAGTTGTTGCCGTTGATGCTGATTTTTGAAATATGGATCTGGTGAGGTAGCTAGATTCGGACGTGCACTCCTACCTGGCATGCCAACTTTTCTTAAATTTCCCAACAATATTAGTCCGGGGGTCATCGTTCAGCAAACATGGATGGTAGAAAACAAAAGATGGTTGTAGATAGGCTTGGACCCTGGAAAATAACATAGGGTTAGGACTTAGGACCCTACGTCGTGTTTGGACGGATTATACTATCTTTATATATGTAGGAAAAACTCGAGGAAGTCTCAAGCTCCCCATGAAGGTGAATGGTGATGTGATGATTGATACCACTTGGGTGATTCCCTATATTCCCGTATATGCAATAGAGAGATTATGGTAGTAATGTAAATGGGTTGGGAGAGTGAAGGATAATAACCGGTTGTGGATTCGAATGCTAATATATCAGATCATGGATTTGGAACAATAATGGAGCCGACTTGTGGCGGAAACAACATTAACTGGATAACACGTATAAGTAGATCAAAAAAACAATACAACGAAATGTTTCGATAAAAAACACTCATATTTGATCGTTATGATAAGTAAAATCCTCATGATGATCTTGCCATGGCATGTACTCCAACATGATCGTGACGATAAGTAGAATCTGAGCGCCTGAGTCGTTGTGCTAGGCCACCCCCGGCCAAGTGGTCCCATTTTGACCTATGTGGGCCGATGTGGGACCCATGAACTCTGTAGGCCGATAAGGGAGTAAGGGACCCATTGACGGATGTTCCAACACATTTAGTTCCACAAAATATTTATTTGTACACTATTTGAACACCCGTATATTTTCCAAAAGTAGACTTGTACATACTCCCTGTCTGTTCTATACATAGAGAGAGAAAAAAAATGAGCGAGCGACATCATGGAGAACTCTTCTACGGTGCAATGGTGAGGAAAAAAATAGTTAGGACCTCACCCACCAAGCTAGAGTCTCACTTCTACCTAAATTTGGGACATGGTGAGAGCACATATGCACCACCACATCTCAAACAAAAAGGGCATCTTATAAATGGATAGGTGAATGGACACGCTCAAATTAAGTACTCAATCTATTCAATGAACCAACCCAAATCCAAAGGCTCGAACCAGTTGGAGTCCACCATGAAGTCCAGCCCTAGGTCATGGTGCGCCGGCAGCACCACTGGCGAAACCGAGGAGCTACTGCTGCCGTCATGGCTACCTCCGGCCATCGCCGGTGAATCCCTGTAGCAGTTACTAGCCAACAACGAATCTCTGTAGTTCACACGAGCGGAGTGGTCAGATTTCACGATGTTGTCGTCGCAGCCTCTGATGACGGTGAGTAGGGAGGAGACGATGGCGTCTTTCTCTTCTTTTATCGCGGCGGCGAAACCACGGCCGCAGCGAGCCAGCTGCGTGAGCGGCGCCGGCTTAGTTTCCACCTCCGGCACCTTTCTCAGGGAAGCATCGGCGATCTGTTGGATGTGCATCGACGAAGCCATGTAGTCCGAGGCCGCATCGGCCGCGCCTCTGCATGTGTGGTCGTTGGTGTAGACCACCCGGAACAGAGGCGGGTCCCCGGAGTTGTGCTGCTCCACGTGCTTGCTCGCCGGACAGCCAAGATCCTGGTGGTACGTGCACCGGTAGTAGCATCTGCATAGATAGACAGTGTGTTTAGTGCTCGCTTTTCCATGCGTGCTTTGAGAAGCAAAAAATACGATCCATCTTAAAAGTAGTGGTCACCGTCGATCAGACATGATGCATGTGGCAGCCAAAATCGTGGCACATGAGACCATCTGGCATTGTACAACTTGGATGATCAGAATTGTTGATCTTGCCGACATGCATTATTAATTAGCTCCAAATTAGAGTACTGATCCCATGCATGCGTGCTTTGGATATCGTAGTGTGGGAGAGCATCCCCAAATGTGGGGAATCAGATGCACCCTTCAGATCTAGCTAGTATATATGGATCTTACTCACTTGTAATGCTGGAACTCGCTAGAGATCTCATATGCACAAATGTTGAGTGTCCTCACATGATAAAAACTGAATCTTCATGATAGTATGTTTGGCCTAATTAATTTTCACTCTCACTCTTCCTCTTGCTAGAAGGTGCAAGTTGCAATAGGCCTCTCAGCAGGGAACCTTGTGGTTGAAATTCGCTTAAACCTATCCCACCAGCATGAAGAAAAGAGCTTGCAATAGGCCTCTCAACAGGGAACCTTGTGGTTGAAATTCGCTTAAACCTATGCCGCCATCATGAAGAAAATAGCTCGCTATTTCGACACTAATAGAACGTTATAGCATAACTAGAGAGCTCACACTAAATTTTAGTATTTCACTCGCTATGGCACTATTTATGAAATAGGATTCTACATTGTGCTAAAACGTCATATCGTTAGCACGCCATTTTTCCCAGCTTATGTGCCCAAAGGCCCGGGTTTTCCTCCTTTGTAAGAAGTTGCTTCCTGTTTGGCAATCTGATGGTTCCTCTTTTCAATCGAAAGATAATGTCACTAATGCTGATAATTCTTACTTAGTACTTTAAGATATGTTGTTTCCCTGTGGGATGTGGATGTTAGGCTTTTGAAAATTGGAGAACTATTTTTGTATGTGGTTATGCATGTATTATTTTGGCCGTTTTGGACTATATCCTTCATTCTTGGTTAAATCCTTAATATTTTGGTTACATCTAAGGTTATTTTGAAAACATAATTTCAAATATAGCACGATATTTTAAAATTTGCCCACCAGTGATGGAAGGGCATTGCTCTTGCATTTTTTTAAAGCATATCGAGAGGGTTAGCTGAAGTGCATGGTTTCAAAAAAAAAACTAAGGTGCATGTTTTTTTTTTTTTGAGGGGAACTAAGGTGCATGGTAGGATCCTAGGATTGGGCCTGTCGCCAAGTGGCCCTAATTAGGTAGAAGCCTGGCCCACCATGGGACAACCCTACCATATGATTTCCACGTGCCTACTATAATAATTATACCTCTCAAACATATAATTATTTTAAAAATGATTAAAATCTATACCTAATAATAAAGGGAGAAGCGTTTCCTCGGTTTGGTCCGTATGATCTAAGATTTCTGCCAAAAAGTTTCGTCAACGCTTTTTTGGGGACCGTTTTACCCTCCCACCAAATCGCATAATACTGCACAATTGCCACCCTACCGTTTCGCTTATTCTTTTCCCCTTCCCGAACGACCTTTGCCACCATAGCGGTTCAATTATTCCGTCTGCCCCGTCGAGTTCGTCCTCCCGTCAGTACATGTTTAGGCGTGACGTGAGAGAACATTCCCGGAGATAGAGACGTCGAGGAGGACGTTGGAGAGACGCCGGGGAAAAGAGAAACCAGCAGAGGTCGGCGTCAGCCGGAAGTGTAGCGGCGGCACGGCTGGTGTAGCATGGCGGTGGGGGTCGGGCGCGGCGAAGGCGGAGCAGAGTATGACAGGCGGCGGAGCGCAGGCAAGTGGCGTCGGCCGGAGGCGGAGCTAGCAGCACCGGCGACGAGAAAGCGCGTGTGACAGCGGGGGTTGGGTCTTGCGTGCTGTGTGTGGTGAGCTGAGCCAGGGGAGAGATAAGGGAAGGGATAGGATTGGAGGGGCGTCGGTGGCTGGACCTGGATTGGGCTATTGGGCTGGTACGGTTAAACAAAGTTCTCTCCATGTAGAATAGATCGGTGATTGGTGCTAATAATAATCCCACCTCGCTTCTTCACATCGACTTCTACCTATTCATATACGTTGTCAAGTTGCAAATCAACAAGGAAGCAACACAGATTGGGATTGGACCCTAATCGAACGAGAGCAAGCGGATAAGAGGCGCTCAGGTGCTGGAGCGGAAACGAAGTCGAGCCACGAAGCTCAGCCCATGCCCCCACTGCTTTGGTTTCTTTGCAATTTGTTTAGGTGATACGGTTTACTGCTACGATTTACATTTCTGTTTGCTGCTAGCTGATGTTATTTGCAAATTTTTGTTTTTTTTTTCAAACAACAATTTCGGACATGTATGTAACTCTTTGCCTGATACTCCTCACTGTCTCACATAACTAAGAAAAGCATTCTAAATTGTTAACTGAAGGTTATTAAAAATTATTTAGTCAGAGAACAATACATATGACCCATATATATTTAAAAATTATTGCGTCATATCGTAAATTTTCTAGAGACTAAACTATCCATTTGCACTAGAATAAGGATTACAATTTATTACGGAAGTCACATATCCACCTCTTATTTTGTCCGCATATGATTCCTTTCAATCTTCCAAAGCCGCCAAGCTTGCGGTCCATCACGGTTCAACGCATTCGCGGCCAGCGACCTCACTATCTTCGTCAACCCGCCACTACTACCTAGCGCCCTATTTCTCGGGTACGAAGGCCCACCAGTACTAGCCAGTGCCTTATTCCTCAAGTACGAGGGACCACCGGTATAGTGGGGCTGCCGGTGCAACGCACGGGCACTTTTGCTAGTAAAGATAAAAGTGAATACTCAGCTCATGTCCAAAACTTTGTGTTTTCAGTTTTCCGAACTGGAGGGAGCAATTCAAATTAAAACTTGTCATGTCCTACTGAAGATTAGGTTTAAGACAAGCACATACTACACGTAATATACTTACTCTAACAAAAACAAAATCTTGTCCCGGATGAAGGGTTTTTTGCAGATCAATAATCAATTATGTGGTATTTTCTCCAAACATTATGTCAATGATTAAGACATATTTTTTAAGTAATCAATTTAATTACCAATATTAAAACAAAATCATGACACGAGCTGTTGCTTGCGCTGACACTTATCTAATTATGGAACAATTGACTGATCACCAATCACAGCGAAAACAATAGAAACGCTTGGTTTATGAAACGTAAGTTGAGCTGGATAACGATTAAATAACTTATCATTAATAAACAAACCCCCCAGTGGAGTGCACGAAACCTGAACGCAAATGATATATCCTCAAAGTCTGATGGTGCTTAATTAAGAATAAGTCTCCTTTTCCTTTCCCAAATTGGTTGGTTGCGCTTGTTAACTGCAGATTCCCATTTGGGCATGTGGTTTCTATGTAAACGACAACGTAAAGGTCAACGTCACAACCTGATGCGAGCTACAGGTAGCTACCGAGAGGCAGGGCAAAAAGGAAATCTAATAAACCGCACATGCATCACGTATACTATATCCCTTTGCTTCAAAGCGCACTTGCGATTAAACTACCAGCAGTAGGGACCTTTCTGGCTTGGGACGATTAGTTAAGCTGTTGATTAACCCCTGAACCGTCAGACCAAAAACATGTACTTAGTACTTAACTAACATGGGAAACCTTGGAACGAGATCAAATCACATGCACTTAACCAATACCGAAGCATCCACTATGGTGTGTGACAGTGATATTGGGTTAACATATATATTGGTTTCAAATTAGGTAAGGGTTGCATATCATTGTAGAAGCTTTTGATATAGTTCTATCTTGTTAATTAGCAGAATGTTATGTGAGACACCAACCAAAAGAAGGTGAGTCATTTGTGAGCATGTTTATCTACGATCTTGTTTAGCTGCCATATTCTTTTCAGGTGTACACTGTGTTGTACTACCTTCATTGTTTTGTAAAATTTGTCCTCCTAATTTGGACATCAAGATTGGTTTAGAACACAAAGTTTGCAACTAATTAATAAGTTATTTTTTACTTATTAACTGAAGTTCAATTATATGAATATGCTTATCATTTTCTAAATGTAAATATTTGAAGAAATATAGCATCCATTTTAATAGTTTCAAATATTTTTTTGCATATATCTAACAAGCGGAATTTTTAGTGGAAGCTTTCATTCTCCACAGCAAGTAACAAGTGGTTGTAGCATCTTGATTAGGTATGTCATGCTTCTGAAACATTAATGAAAATATACCAAAGTAATACAAGTCATATTCCCATTTCCTAATAAGGACCTTTACTGTTCCCAAGATTCAACATAAACATAGAATTAGGAAACACACGCGCAAATATGTAAGAGGCCACATGCGAAATATAGGATTAAAATAGAGAATTTGAGTTTTCCGCATAGGATTTATAAAGAAAGGTATGCCATTATTGGATGTCTAGGTTCCTATAATAAAATCCTTTGATTTTATATCAATGCTACAATATTCTTATATGGTATGATTCCTCCAAATCAAGCGACAGATTTCGGAAAATTTGGAGAATTGGAAGACTTGAAGGTTCTTTTCAAGTTCATTTGTATATATGTCTTTAGACTTTGTCCGGGTAGATAAATTGTCCGTATTTTACCTAAGTACATCCATCAGCTAACTTGTAGAGCAATCTGAAATTAATTGTAACTCGATAGTCTGCACACAAACCTTGGGAATGCATTGCCCCGGATCATTTTCTGCCCATATTTTCTCCACTGGAAGCCATCATGATACGGTGCATATGTGTAGTCTGTTCTCATGCCGATGCGAGCCTTCCTGTTTAATTGAAGTGGAAGAAAAATTGAGAAAATATTTAGCATCACACGCAGTAAGAACTAACTATGAAACAAGGGCCAACCATATAGCAAGTTAATGGTATATATACTCCACCATATCCTAGCTAGTTTGATTGCTCTTCCAGTTTCACATGCATAGCTGACTCTTTCATTTATATGGAATGAATTGTACTTACTTCTTGGCGTGCTGTTGGGCATAGCCTCCACCACTGCTATCCTGCTGCAGCAGCCTCTTATGTGCTCCATTAGAGCAGCCGCTGGAGCTGACCATGTTGCTCTCGCTCTTAGCCATGGTGGCCAGCCGCCTTCTTGCAAGTTGCGCTCCCGATCAAAACACCGCACGTACGTACTGCACGGTGCCGTCGAAAACGTAGGAGTTGCGGAGCGTGGTTCGTTCCGGCGGATTCCGGGCAGTCAGGACTGATCGCCCTCCTGAAGCTGGTCTGGATATTGTTGGAGATGGTGAGTATTGTTCCCCTTGTCTAGTGCTGTAGAGAAGTGCGTGACTGTGCACTTACATATATACATATGCAGTTTGCTTCTGTGGAACCTGCTGCAGGCGCATGGAGCAGGTGCGCGCTTGCTTCCAGAATTTTAAAATCTAAGGCAGGGCTTAATTAACCACGAACGCGGCATCTTTTGGACTTTGAAACTTCACCCAACGTGACATGCGTGGTTGCACCCCTTTAAATCCAAACATATAGCCAGATCTGCAGGGGCATGTAGCAGACCGAAATCAATATATATTACTGTGTTGAATTTAGATTCTTTCTGGAAAAGGTTTGGATTTAGTAACTTACATCAATTATCACCAAAAGTAACTCTGGTGAACTTATGCGTGCGCTGTAACCTGATACCTGAATGCCTAGGGCAGTGCAGCGCCGCACAGGATTCAGTTATAGATAGTTTTGTCTAAAACTTCTATATTTGCATACTCCACTGGATTTAAGCTTTCTCTAAAAGCTTCCCAATTTAATTCGGTTCTCATCATTGCGGGATAAGCTCCATGCTTGCGTGATTGCTTTCTGGACATATATATAGTTCGGTCTTTGCTTTACTTGTTGGTGCGCAGCACAAATAATATAGATATACATATATGGCCACGTGAACACATGGGACCAATCTCTCTATGACAGACCACATATGATATGAGAATATTTATAGGACAATTGAACTACAAGTTGGAAACTTTCTTTCATTTCTCTGATTTTGTAGTATCTAGCAAGATTTCAAGGCGAAGTAGATAAAGAAGAGAGTGCATAAATTGTAGGGACAATTTCACACAATTGTAGGGCAAAACCATATTTTGTTAGATTTGCTATTTCTAAGGTGATTGAGAGAAATTCTTATTTCTAAGTTGTCAAGTTATACACTAGGCGACTGGGAGACGCAGTGTTGCACACCTAAAAATTGCAATTGGCTAGTCGCACATTTCTAAACCTAAAGTTGCACGTTATTTAGAAAAAACTGTAACTACCTCATTCCCATTGGACAAAATATCCATGATCAGTTTAACGATCTTCACCACATGTGGCAGACAATGATTTTGGGGCCTTCCTCCCCTGGCGCTAGACAGTATGCACATGTGGTAGAAGGGTGTGTGGTTGCATTAGAGGGGCATTTGATGTCGCCACTCCCCTAAATGTATTGAAGATTGGTTATTTTTATTTTCAGATCCCACCGGTTGAACCAAAGAAGGAAGTTGTGAAGCCACATTTCAGAACCCCTCCAAGCTAGAGGCTTGCCAAGAAGGAAGGAGTCCAAATTCTGCTTAGATTCAATTTTAATTGGTGTTCTTATTTAGTGAAGCAGAATAAAAAAATCAGAATATGGATTTATTTCCTGTTTATTTTCCCATGTTGGTTTGGTTTTATTACTTGTTCAGTTTGGGTAGGTTTGTTGGCTTCTCCAATCCGAGTAGGATTTAGGTTTTTCACTCGCTATATAAAAGGGTAGGTTGTGGGCCTTTCATGGTAGTTGAACTATTGTTATTTTCATGAATAAGAATGGAAAACGTCTCAGTGTTTGGGGGCACCATATCATCTAGTGATTGATGATCCGAGAAGGGTTTCGTTCTTATGTGTGGGGTTACATTCCATCTTCCCAACCTTGAAGCTATGGTTTGTGATCTGATATCTGTTGGATTGGAATCCTTTTGTTGCTATTGTTGTTGGTTGTGATCTATTGGCCCCTATCATCTTGTTATCAAAGTGTAAAAATTTCTAACATCGAGGTTCATCTTTTAGTTTTGTGAAGATTTGGAAGTTGTGAGATGCTACGGTTCGCTGCACATATTGTTGTACCTAAAAAGGAAATTCCCCTGCCAAGGGCCCTGTCACGTCCGCTAGGTTTTCTGCTGCCAAGATTTAAAATGTTGCCGCGCCTACTTTGGTTGTCTTCCACGGAAGCCTGCTGCATCGAGGGTGCCCTGACATGTCGCCAGTTCCTGCCGCAAGTGTCCACCGGGCCCCTACTATGACGCAAATTCCGTGTTGAGGCACATGACTTCTACATGTGACACCATATTTTCTACCTTACTGATGATACATGAAAGTCTGAACGGTCTCTGTTGAGCTATGTCTACCTGCTGGCTTTCATGCCGCAACGATGCCGGAACATTTAAGTTTTCTATCGTGACACATGTTTTGTTGAGTTTTTTTTTTGCTGAAATCAAATTGGATCATCTTGTTTGGGATATAGATTTTTTTCCCTTACCTGCACAACATGTCTAGCTCTAATGAGGAGAATTCAGAAGTTGTTGGAGAGAAGCCAAAGGAGTTTGTACCTCCTATATTTGTATGTTATTTGATTCCGAAAGAGGAGCCACCACCTGCTGCTCCATTACAAAACGTGACGTCGTGTGCCACCATGGTGTAATGGATATCTCGATACCTCTGTTATCCTCTACGGACAAGCCATAACAGTACTTCGGAGTGACATATGTGTATTGGTCAGATTTTTTTATGCTCATCACTACACCGAGGAGAATAAAGCAAAACTTCTTGTAATTGAATTTTCACCAATTAGATAATAATCTGGTGGAGTGCAACAAAAATTGCATGTGCAATCTCTCAATTTCTTTGAGAGTTATGAAAGAACTCATCAAGCCATGATTTGTTCATGCGCACTATAGGACAGACATGTACCAAAAAATTTAGCGGCTCACTCAGGGTACTATGACTATTGATGAATATTATAAGGATATGGAGTTACTAACGATTAATACAAGAACAATTGATGATCCGGAGGCCACGATGTTTCAATTCTTTAAAGGTATGAATGTTGAGGTGGATGATGGTTTTTAGATGGTGGAGCAAAGTATTAAAAGATGCCACAATACAACCACTAAGAACACATGTCAGCGTTTATATAATGAGGATTCTAATGATATTTCCAAGCAGGCACAGTCAATGTGCTTCAACATTTTTTGCTTCAACATTTTTTCCCAGAAGCATGCGCTAAAGTCAGAAGTGTGTCGAATGTTTCTTCTAGTACTCGGTCTAGCGACCACATCAAGTGTTTCACATGTGGAGGAAAAGGACATATGAGGCGTGCGGGGCCTAATTCAAAGATGTCATTGTTCACCCAAGTCAGACATGTTTCAGGTAGTGATGAATAATAAGTTGTTGATCCTTCTTGAAAAATCTGATGGGGTTGAGAAGTTGGATGTGGTTGGCTTTGAAGATGCTGCTCGTTGCAATAATTTGATGGTGCAACATGTTCCGAGAATCGCATACAAGCACAAGGGTAGTGGTGGAGTATTTTTCAGACTCAGTGCAAAGTCAACGACACAGGTGCAATCTGATAATTGATATTAGCAGCTATACAAATATGTCGACAAGAGTTTGTTGGAATCATTGGCATTCCCTGCATGCAGACATCCGCAACCACAATGCATTGAGTCGTTATATGAATCTGGCAAGCTGAAAATTTCTCACAAGAAGTGCTTGAAGTTTTCTATGGACAACTACATTGACATGGTGATTTTGTGATGTTTTGCATGTGGATTTATGACAATTCTTGCTAGACAGATTGTGGCAACTTAATCAATCAGACCACGCATGATTGCAACTCCAATATTTATTCTTAGTGTGATAATGGTAGAAAACATGTGCTCTGACCTATATGTGACCAAGATATCAAGGTGGGTCAGCCTAGTTTGTTGTTGAATAATATGAAGAGTGCTCAAATTAAGGAGAAGCCGGGGACCTTTTTGTTTCGAGTGGAAGAGAATGATGTCAATACTCCGCTAGTGTCTTGAGGATTGGTTCTTTCAATTTAATAGTTGAGCCAAAGAAAAATGTTCTAAAGCAAAATTTTAGAATACCTCCAAGAGATAGAGGTGTGCGAAGAAAGAAGGAGTCCAAGTTTGTCTTAGTTTCAATTTTAGTTAGTTGTTTTTATTTGATTAGGAATAAATAGGACTTTATTTCATGTTTATTTATCATAGTAAGTTTCCTTACTTCGGTTTATCTTGGTTGGTCGGCTTCTCTAATCTGAGTAGAGTTTAGGGTTTTGATTCCCCATATAAAAGGACTGACTGCCGGTCTTTGTAAGGGATTTGAACTTTAATTGTTTTGAGGTATACAAGAAAAAAACGTCCCAATGTTTGGGGGCACCATATCGTGGTTGATTGGTGATCCAAGGAGGTATTTTAATGCTGTGTGTGGGATTAGATCACATTTTCCAGTGCTGGGCCAAGGGTTTATGATTTGATATCTACTACATTGCAATCCCTATTTTTTGATGTTGTTGATTGCCATAAAAAATCTGGCTAGCCCTATCATCATTGGCGAGCGGTGGTGCAGCAGGCTCATGTGGCATTGATTTCCCGGTGGTGGATAAATTAATTAAGGCTCACTTCTATGTATTGCACGATGTTATGGATGAACTTCCCTCTATTGTGGATATATATTTCTAGTAGTACAATAGTTGTGCTCTATGTAGTGCGGCAAGATTTACATTGTGCTTGCTGGACTTGTTTGCGGACTCCGATTTGGACAATATTGTGGCAGAGAGTTCTTCATGATCAGACGTGTCCTAGAGGAATTTTCCATAGCAATGTTGGCCTAAAACACCTTGACTTCATTTGCGGACTTATCGTACAAAACCTCAATTTCTTACCTTTTGCTTTTCTATCTTTATTGCTTTGTGTGGTATGCGGTTGTACTATCTTGGGCGTTCATGACACCTTATGTACTTCACGTGTGACAATAGTTTGGCAACGTCAGGACGAACACTAGGGTTTGCTTGGAGGATTGTGTGTGGCAATTCACCAAAAGACTAATGCACAAGTGTCTTTAATTTCCTTGGTTATGGGACTCTAGTGAAACCCAAGGGGGGAGATGCAATAGGTGTTGAAGCACCTTATCAACGACATTGATCAATGTTCTTGAGCACGTCTTGTCATTGTGCCACTCTATGTATTATGAAAGTTCCACGCTTTTTCCAAAAAGAGGAATGGATCCCTAGCCTCTTACATAAAAATGCACGCGATGCACCTTGTACATAACGAAGCATGCACGCGATGCAGGTGGAATCAATCACAGGTAGTAGTCATTACAACAAGCCACGACAGAGCCTAGAAGAAGTCTTATATTCCAACAATGACTCCATCGAGTCAAGAATACAAATATACAATAAAAAGATTCAAATCATACATAAAACTAAATACATCTGACTACGGTTAAGAATATAAATAGGGTAAGCACGTGGGACTATGAAAGGATGTAAGATAGCGCACGGGACACACGTGGTTGTTGTTGCTGGATAGTATCTTTGAATGGAAGAGATTTGATACTTGGCGTATGCGGCACATAACTGACGGCTTCCCTGCCTGGAGCAGGTGTGGATCGGTGTGCAGATTGGTGGCCTTGCACATTGCCAATTCTGAATCATTTTCCGCTCGCAGCAGGCCCGTACAGTTTCCTGAGCTCGACGGTGCGAGTCACTAAACGTTCAGGGTGGGCGGCGACGTTATGCCTCGGCCTGCTACCCCCATTCATAGCTTTATTCACTGTCTTCTCTAAGAGCTTCATTTCAATGTTAGGATGTGTCTCCACCTGCAAGGTTGTCTAAAAGAGCTTCCACCGAGATAGTTTTCATGTTCGAAATTGGCACGCCAACCACAATCACTTCATCCCTTGGCTTGTCCTAAAGATAACCGATGGCGTCCATAACCCTGCCTAGGCCAAGCTGGAAGGTAACCTCACTAACATCGTCTTCATCGAACTTGTGTTCATACCTGCTCGGTATTGTCCCAAAGCAGCAATAAGTACGGGTTCATACTTAACAACACTTCAAGACGTACAAGCTTCGTTAACCAGTTGTCCTTTGTAAGGGACTTAGACGACGCAAAGGACGCCATAGGCAATATGGTGGGGTTAACCGGCAGCGCACAAGCACTAAAAACCTATAGAGACACTCACAACTTACAGATTCTAGAAATATGTAAGAAGTGCACAAGCTAACAGTTCTATAATCTGCACACATAACCCAGCCGATGTGTTCCCCCCTTCGCAGAGAAAGTACTTGCAAAGGCACTCACATGGTTGGCAAGTTTTAACCAGTTATTATTAAAGTAGCGATAACTTGTTATGCAAGTTATTATTATTGGAAAAACATGTGTAAGTTGTCTATGATCGAGTCATACAGCTCCAAGTCGTCCATAACGACGGACACGGCTTTTCGAAAAAAAATTAACCCTGCAGGGGTACCCAAATGTGCCCACACGCACGATCAATCCAACCTACTGAGGGTAAGATATAACGACTCGCACTCTCCTTCACCAAAACAATGTCCATGAAGCCACATAACTAAGTTAAACATGTATCTAAGTCCAGTTGAATCTCCGAATCGACCTAGCTATGTGCGCCAGCGTGCTAGGTGGTTTAGCACACATTGGGGCGATAAACCACTTCACAAAGGCTCTGCGACCTATATGTATATACCATAAACAAGGGATACAAGACACCTATGAGCTTCCCAAAGTAAATAAGTAACATGTTGGTATGTATGTAATAACAAAAGATAAACATCACGAACTAGTTGTGGCCATTGGACAAAAGCTGTAAATTTCGGCAGTGGTCGAAGGGAGACCCATAGGCATACCCACGTGTGATTAGAGCGCTCAGTCTCAGAACATATAACAAGAACTCGGGTCCTAGGTTTTGAAGAAACACAAGTGAGCCATCATAAAACAAGCATCTGACCCACCGATGCCTCCACTTAAAAAATATTAAGAATGTGAAGTAACCATGATGCCTCCAACTGATATATTCATAAACCATGTGTCATGATCCCCCAACGGATAACCCGATAAGATAACGATAACGGTATGTAGATGTAACAACGGTACTAAGAATGCACTACGACTCACAAGGCAGACCCGAT
Source organism: Lolium rigidum (assembly GCF_022539505.1). Taxonomy (NCBI): domain Eukaryota; kingdom Viridiplantae; phylum Streptophyta; class Magnoliopsida; order Poales; family Poaceae; genus Lolium; species Lolium rigidum. Next base: position 94,492,225 of record NC_061513.1, read on the forward strand.
AACCAACAGTAGTTTTAGGAGTGATGTGGGGGTAATACGGGCTGCTTGATGTAAACAAGTGGATATGACACATGACAAGAACGTAACTCAAGGCTAGCATAAGAGAGAAAGCAAATTAAAATAGGTAAAAGTCTTCTGCAGAGACATGAGTGGGGAAATTCTTGCCTATTAAATATGGTCGAAGAACAACCGAAGAACTTGTCGTAGCTCACCTCAACTCAACGTCATATCCGCGAAGAAGCAAAGCACTAGAACAAACGTCGGATGCAACAATTACTAATATGTCAAAAGAATCGGCATGCTCAACATATGATATGCATGGCATGGCAACGATGATGCAATGCACCTTATTCAATTTAATCGAAATCAGAATCTCGACGAGCACGAGAAGGGGCGGGCCTGGCCGTGCGGTGGATCTCCTGTTGGCGGGGAAACGAGGCGGTGGCATTCTCCAGCACGAGGGCAGTGCGCGCGCATGGTCGGCGAGGGGAAGTAGAGCACGGGGAGGCAGCGGCCGATGAGTTGCTGGACGAGGCCGTGTGTGGCGCAGAAACGAGCTGGCGGTAGAGGCGCTTCTCGGGGAGGCGGAGGCGCTGGGGCATCGAGCGAGGGGAGGAGAGCGTCAAGGCCACGTGTGGGAGAGAGGAGCTCGGGCTCGCTCGAGCTGGTGAAATTGAGGTGGTGGGAGGACTGGTTCACGAAAAAGAAAACAGCAAGGGGGTTACTACAAAAGAGCTGGCGGCAGGGAGGAAAGTGAAAAGGAGCCATGGCCGGATTAGGGTTTGGAAGGGGAGGACCAGTTGGCCTGATGGGCTGCCGGCTAGGCCTAGTCTTGGCATGGCCTGGTGGGAGTGCTTGTCTCCCTTTTTTATAAAACATTTTGTTTTATTGTTTTTTTCCTGTTTATTTTAAAAACCATTTTCAAATAGCTTTTATCAGAGCAGAATAAACAGGGAGAGGAGTGATATAATTTGAAATAAAGAGAGGGTAAGAGTTTTTAGCAATAAAATAGGGTTTACTAAAAATAATTTTGAGTTCAAAAATATGCATGATGACATGATGATGCATAAAACAAAAACAACAAAAATCTATTAGGGTATTTTCTGGGCCGTTACAGTGTATGCCTCGTGACAGTAACTCCACCCGGAAACCACTAGCCCTATAGTAAAAAAACAGAAACAATGAAAAGTGCACAACTCCTAAGCTGAGATTCCAAGAAGAAACCTTACACATTCTCCGTTGGTGACGAGTCCAACATTGGTCAATGTTGAATTTTTCATCCCCAAATCTGAGTTTCGATCAATCACCCTTAGCAAGGACACGAGCAATGGCATGGCCACGTTGTATGGCAGTGTAGTCAAGCGACTACACAAAATACTACATGGGATTTTGGCAAATTAAATACCCCGAGTATGCATATCCCACAGCTCAACGCAAAAAAAGATATGGAAATTGACTAGCAAGCCTTCTTGTCATCAGCGTTTGCTAGGTCATATTGCAAAACGAAACAAAGGAAACGCTAGTGGTAACTTCATGTTCAGCTGACACCCATGTTTTGTGTCTGGCGAGTTCTCATATTTTGTATTCATCTTCCCATAATCTCACGTAAATCCTCAATCGACTGCTCCTAATCCGTACCACACTGAGGATGGAGGCCACCCCACCGCCCGAAACTGGTGAACAACTGTACTGCGCACTGACACGGTAGCCTACGTCGATCGTCGGTGAGGTACCGGCACATGACGGCACCTCCAGTGACCAAACACAAGGGGGGCACGGAACCTCGGCCATGTTTTTTTTTCCAATCGTCCATCGACATCATTTCATCCATCAAGTCATGGACATCGGTCAGGTTGCTGTTAAGCCACGACCACTCCAACCTTCTTTGTCGATTAGTTCATCCATCGACTGCAGTTCAACACCAGGCCAAGGCCCTTCCCCTTTGATTTATAAGTCATGTTCTGTTTTCCTTCTCTTCCAATTTTCAGAGCATTGGTATAGTTTGGAAATCCAAAATTATTGTTGTATATGACAAAGTACATATGTTATTTATTCTCTTGCAGCAACAACGTTTTGTTGTTAGGTCCTAAGTCTAGTAAATGGATAAATTTGTCCAGAAGTAGTAGTCACAGTCTAAAATTCCAAATTTTTCACAGGGATCGGCTGAAAATGAGGTACATATTACAACGGATGCTAGACTTACTTTGGAAAGGATGTTACTTAATAGAAATGGAACATCACACTCAGCCAATGAAAATGCAGTAGTTGATCTATCTAAACTTCCGACAAATCCAGCTAAAGAAACGCCTATTTGCCAAGATAAGACATCCAAAGTTTGTGATGATGTGCGGATAACTTACCAATAGAAAGGCACATTCCAAATACGGCTAATTGCATCAATAGATATTGCAAGGTTGCTTCTTACAATCGGTTTGTATATCGGGGTCATGATGAAAGTGAGTCTTCACTAAGGAAGGGGAATTTCCTTATTTTTTATGGGAGGTATGTTGCATGTTGTCCAGATGTGGCTGATGTTGCTTTGAAGAATGCTCCTAAAAATAGATTTTGGTTTATCCTACCATCCATAAAGATATTGTGGAAGTTTTGTGCTAAACAAATAGTCAAATAAATCATAGAAGATATAGGTGATGAGTACTTTGCTATATTGGTTAATGAATCTCGTGATGTATCTCACAAGGAACAAATGCCTTTTGCTATAAGATATGCTGATAAGGTGGAACTTATTATTGGACTTTCTCATGTTACTCGAACAACATATCTTGCCCTTCAACACGATATATATGATGTGATGGAAGACCATAACCTTAGCCCTTCAAGAATCTGTGGACAGGGCTATGATGGAGCTAGAAATATGCAAGCACATTCGAATGGGATGAAAACTTTAATGATGGAATATTCCAGGCATGCTCACAACATACATGGTTTTGTGCATCGACATCAATCGGCACTTGTTGGAGTTGCAAAAGATCATGAAGATGTGGTATGGATTTTTGAGTAGATGAGTGTTATTCTATCCATAGTATGAAATTCTTTTAAGAATATGGATATGCTTAGATAATTAAAAGCCAAATAAATTGAAAAGGCACTTTAGATAGTTGAAACTAAAATTGGGAGAGGTTTGAATCAGGAACTTGGACTTATAAGGGGCAGCGATAATCGATGGGGTTCCATTTCAGTTATCTTTAGAATATGTTTATTATGTTTCCCTCGATACTTAAAGTTACTTATGGTAATCCACCTCTACCAGCATCTCTTGTCAGCTGCTAGAGGGATACAGGAAGACGCAGACGTCCCATACTGCCTCGCCTCCTCTCACTACAGCAAGAAGCATGACTTGTCGTCTCCATAGGAGCCGACGTGTAGCACCTGCAAATAGCAACCATGACTTGGCGCCTCCACATGAGTCGCCATGCGTGGCACCTGCCACTTGGTCGGCGGTAAGCTACCCCACCGGCAGGCAACAACAATTGCTACTTGCCAGCAACACCCTACCGCAAGGCACTGTTGAGCTGGCTCTGGCCCGAAGAACATGGTTGCTGCGATCGACACCACCGCCATGTCAGCTCTAGGGTTTAGGGTTTGCTGCCGCACCGCGCGCAGCCATCCATGGTCTGACGGGCGGGGCTTTGCGCACCAGTATTCTTCGATGGCGGATAGGTTGGAGGAGAGGAGGAGCGGGGGCTGCGACTAGGGCTTCACCTGAGCCGCCCCCCTCGAACCAGCACGGGTCAATACACGCCTAAAAATTGATTGGCCATATTTATTTACTCTAATCTTGGGAGTGAAATATGGAAAAGCATACATGCCTAAAAATTGACTACCTCGCCTCCTCTCACTGCAACAAGAAACATGACTTGTCATCTTCATAGGAGCCTACATGTGTAGCACCTGCAGATAGCAACCATGACTTGGCACCTCCACATGAGTTGCCATGCGTCCACCCCGTCGCAAGGCACTGTTGAGAGCTGGCTCTGTAGGCATGTTGGCCCGAAGAATATGGCCGCCGCCATGCCAGATCAAGCTGCCACACCGCACGCAGCCATCCATGGTCTGACGGGCGGGACTTTGTGTGCTGGTATTCTTCGATGGCAGAGAGGTTGGATGAGAGGAGGAGCGGGGGTGGCTGTGGCTAGTGTTTCACCTGAGCCGCCCCCCTCGAACCGGCGCGGGTCAATACACACCTAAAAATTTACGGGCTTTTTTACGGTACAAATTACTAGTCCTATGGATAAATAGTATTGAGCAAGGGTAGTTTAGGCAGGTAATCTTTCGGTATTTTCTTTTCGTGTAAAGTCAACCTGGCTAGGATTAGGCATAATGATCGATTCTTCTGCAACGCCCGTCCATCTCCTTACATTCGTGTGCCTTTCCGTACGTGAAAACCATCGAACGACTACCTCAGTCCGTCAGTCGTAGTCAATCCCGTGTAAAAAAAATCTTGCGCAATGTATCCCCGTAAATGGCTTCCAACTGCCGTATCGAGACTCCTGGAGCAAAGAGAAAATGCACTCTGGGCCTCTCGCCGCCCACACCTATCGCGCCTTTGCCTCGGCAAATTCTTCTGGCCCCTCCGCAGCGACAAGCTCCTATTAGTGCGCCAAACCAGCTTGTTGGGAAGAAAGGGCAATGGAGCAGCGCACTTTCATGGGCTCTCGGAGCATCTTTAGTCGCATCCCCTAAAGTGTTCTCTAAAGATTTTTTGGTACCCCAGACATTTAACCGGTCCCAATCGCGCGTCCCAAAGGTCCTTTCCCCTCGGTGCGGCCCAATACGTTGTCTGGCGTCCCGAGGCCGTCCCCGCTCCACAAAGGACGGTTCAGGCGCGCCAGACAGAGCGTGAAGCGAGGCGGAGAGTGGCGGGCCCGACATGTCATTGGCCCATTGAAATATAATCGGTCTCCTGCCACATCACGCCTCTCCCGCCACATCGCACCCTCCCGCCACTTCCCGCCGCCAGCCACACATTTCTCAACCCTGCCAAAAGATTTCACCCCATCCCGCCGATTCGTTCTCCCTCCCGTCGATGATACTCTCTCCCTCACGCCGCCGCTACTCTCTCCCAACCATGGCGCTGACAGGCCCCAAAAAACTGGCCAAGAAATCGGCCACCAAGCCACTAGGCAAGGAGGCAGCGAAAATGAAGCCAGACGACTGGACCGAAGAAAGGCGGAAGGAAGACTGCCTGCAGTGCAAGTTGTCGACGGCGGAGCGGAGGGAGCGGCGGGTGGTGGAGCAAGCGAAGAAGATGGCGGCGTCGCTTGCGCGGCAGAAGGCGGCGCTGGCCGCGTGTGTTGCTGCGACACCCGGATGCGCTGTCGATGTCGCCGAACTACTTCTTCTAAATTATGTTCAATTTGCACCCCTAATCTGTAATATGATCGTGTCAAGTACTTTGATTGTGGCGGCTTCAGCGAAAACAATCTCTTTTGAATATGAACTATTTAAATTTATGTTTAGGGGTGCTTTTAGGGGACGCGGCTGGGAACGGACGCGTCCCAAATGCGACACGAGCCGGCGGCGGCCCCCATTTGCTGAATCCGACGCGTTTTGGGAACGCTTTGGGATGCGACTGGAGATGCTCTCAGTCTGCACCGGCGGCGAGCCGTGAAAGCTCACACAGAGTGCCACCTACAGCTACTCTTCTTCATCCCAGTCTCCATTGAGGTAGACTTCTGTGGCCGCGTGGCATTTCTGACTTTTTTAACACGAAAATAGATGGCAAGTCAAGAGAGAAAAAAAAAAAAAGGAATCCATTTGTCTGCAGAAACGGAATGGGATCGGGGCTCCACCATAACCGGTGGACAAATTTCTATATCCTGAAAGTACCCTTTCGTGGGCAGGAATTTACCTATTTTGCTCTTCTTTTAAAAAAAATACTACTTCTTTATGTAACAAGTATTGATCAATCCGAGCGCTTAGATCTAGGTGATTGGACGGTTGGCTGTATTCATTTACTCTAATCTTGAAAGTGAAATATGGAAAAGCATACTAGCTAGTCTTTTCTCAATCTGTCGTGAGCAACTTCATGGCGTTAAAGTTACGGGGCTGAAACTTACCAAATATCCTATGTAGTTCACGAAAACTTGAGAAAACTAAGAAGTGCTAGTAGCAGTGTGCAACGTACGTGTACTGAAAAATAATGATGCTATCCATTTTGCCCAATAACTATAATTATATATAACTTAATAATGTGAAATGTGATTCATGCTGTGCGGTTGGTGTGGGGCTCTCTCATTAGATACCGTATCTATGACCTTTGGAAAACACAGTACACGAAGGTACCACTCATTAAACATCCAGAGTCGCTGTCGATGTCCTGCAGTCCTAGTCGTCATCTATACTCCATTTGACCATGCATCTTTAGTTTGATTGTATACAAATCTACATTCAGTGCAAAGCCACTCGTGATAAAGGAACCGTACGCGTTTGAGTGTCGTTAATCGTGCGTGCAGTTGCTAATTAACTTATGCATCCATGACTTAAGCTGACACGTACTAGACCCAAAACAAGTCTTATAACATCTCGATCATATCAGGGGCATATATACGGTTCCCACCATTGTGTCAACCTTTGACTTCCAGGTCAAAAGATGCTTCCTCGCAAATGATCACAAGCTAAAATTCTCAGCTACCCGTAACGTACTACGGACAGTCAGATACGCTCAACAGTTATTGTGAACTTTGATCGGTCTGAAAACTGCAAGATGCTTTCGATCAAGGCTTAATTAGTGTGACGGAATTCTTACGTGTTTCCGGTGACGTGGGCACGGTGATGAATGTGGCTACTACGGTACGTACAGCAATGTACTTTCGACAGTCAAAAGTCCCTCTCCCTGCCTGAGCATGCATTCAGATAGCTTTTCTGAAAGCATTTCCTTCATGGATCTTTCCTGAAAGTTGGACCGGAGCAAGCTAGTGGGAGTAGGATTTTGTTGCAGTGTCCACTTCCGTTGATGCATATCGATCATTACTGCATCTAGCTATATATATCTAGACGGCTACCCCCACAACGAGTCAACCACCGTACCAATGACGACCGACTTCCTTGTGCGCGTTAACTATATCTAACACAACTGACAAACCGACGGTTAGGGCTATAATGCATGGCACGCGCGTTCACTGTTATACTCCCTGACAAATATTTGTGACGAAGGTGAAAGTATGTTCTCATTTCTAATCTTCTGTCTTCTCCAATGTGAGTCTTATGAGTCGTCCAAAGAAAGAGATATTAGCACGGCGCATACATGAACTTGTTCCGCATGTGCATAGTCCTCCACGAACTTGCAAAATGTGCTCCACTTGGCCATCAACTTGACAGTCGGGTTCATTTGTGCCCACAGCGTATCAGATGAAGACACGTGGCAGCCAACGCTGTCAAAGGCGATTGACAGCCTGTCAAAGGGGACGCGGGTGTCAATGATTTTTTACAGAAATCCCTGGGAATATGTAAACAGCATAAACAAGGCCAACCCATCTATTCCCAAATCGAGAGTCCCCGACGGTTAGGATTGGAGAGGCAGGCGGCGGCGGCGGCGAGGCAGGCGGCGAGGCAGGCGGCGGCGCGACGGCGAGGCAGGCGGCGGCGCGGTACTATACTATGGCGCCCCCGACGGCTAGGATTGGAGAGGTGGTGGGGGCTCCCCCGACGATGAGCTAGCCGAAGATGGTTGGAGCGGCAGCACAGGCGCGCCTCGAGTCAGGTTGTCCGGCGAGCTCCGTTGGGACGAACAGGTGCTCTCTAAATTTGTTCGCTCTCTCTGAATCTTCGCTCTCTCTGAAGCACCAATGTTAATTTCGAACTGACTTCATGTTTGCAGCGTCCAAGTGTTGTGCGTAGAGTAGTGCCAGTGCTGGATCTAGATGGGCAGAAGCAATGCGACAGTTCAACGATGATGCAGAAGATTGGAGCACGCAATTTGGAGTTGGAGAAGGAAGTATCTGATCTAGAAGCTGTGATTCAGAGAATGAAGATTGAGAAGAAGACCATGTTGAGAGCTCATAAGGCAGATATGAGAGCGAGGGAGAAGAGAGAAATAAGATTTGTTGTGTTAGTTGCCACATGTATCATGGTGTATGTTGTATTTGCACTGATGACCAGGGGATTTGTGTGAGCAAGCTGTCGAATTGATTTGTATGAATACAATGGATGGTGTATGAATGTGTGTCTGTAAATCTTTGTGCATTGCAAGTAGTAACTGAATGTCACTGAACTGAATTTGGCAGAACTGAATTTTACAGCATAGAAGCAAGTAACTGAATTTGGCACCATACAAGCAAGTAACTGAACTGGCAGAACTGAATTTGTGCATTACAACTAAACAGGGAAATTGTGACATTGTGCATTGCAAAAGCAACTAAACAGGGAAATTGTGCATTACAAAAGATCTTCTAGCCTGGGAACATTGTGCATTGCAAAAGTATTACAACTTCATAAAAACCTAGCCAACAGCAGCCTACCAACATTGTGCATTGCCAAAGCAGTACAAGTTCATTATGGTGCATTTTGTGACACTGGAATTTCTTCTCCAGGCACTGGTGCATTCAGGTCTGGAATTCCTTCTCCATCTGCCTGGCCTCCTTGCTCATCATCACCAAAAAGGAGATAGTGTGCAGTACCTGGCCCTGTATTGTAGTTCCTCCTTCTTGGAGGTGGCCTTGATGAGGAGCTTGCACCTGCAGCAGCAGTTCTTTTGTTGCCTGCACCAGTAGCAGTTGCTGCTGAGGTATTCCTTGTAGTTGTTGTTGCTGTACTTCTTCCCCTTCCTCTACCTCTTCCCCTCCCTCTCAAATTCCCTCTAGTGCTTGCCGTTGTCACTCTAGTAGAAGCAACTGGGATTGAGTGCCTTGCTGCAGCAACAAAAGAACTCTCAGGTAATGGAACCTGGGCCCTTCTCTGTGGAGCAATAGCGCTGTCCTGCAAACATACAACATAAGCAGTATAGTGAATGCACAGGCAGTACAATCATGCTATTTGTTTGCTGCACTATAAATCCTACCTCTTGCCCCATTCTGTAAATCATGCTATTTGTTTGATGCATGGGATCCAGCTGTGGTATAGCATGCTGTGGAGTAATGTGCTGCACACAACAAGGAACATTAACAGCAAGCAGAACATTAACAGCAAGCAGAAGATTAACAAGAAGAGTAATGTGCCTTTCATACCTCAAGAATGGAAGGATCATCTCCATCTTCTTCCCACACGTTTTCTTCTTGCTCAGCTTGCTGGCTTAGAATGTAATTGGCATGACCTTTTTTGTTGTGATCTGGTAACCCACAAATGGAACAATGCATGGTTACCCCATGTCTGCTAAGAGTTGTCCTTCCCTTCTTCAACTTTTCTTCTGGAGCTTTTTTCCTGTTCTTCTTGGGCCTGCCCATGACTTTAGTGTACAGAGGTGGATATACATGTTCTCCATTGACTTTTGCCCAGAAAGCTCTGCCTCTTAGTGGATGTAAATTGTGTGCATAAGCTCTCTTGTAAGTTTCAATGCTGTAACAGCTATGCACAAGATACTCAGGGTCTATCCTATCTTCCCTGCAGCAAGCAAGTACATGATGACAGGGAATCCCAGACAGTTGCCACCTTCTGCAGTCACAGGATTTTGTCTTGAAATCCACAGAATAATCAGGACCTGCACCTCCAGATGAAACTTTGAATTCTCCTCCACCAGCACCAGTAACCATGCAATTCTTACTCCACTCCATACTTTTTTCAAGTTTTTTCATTATCTTTGGACATATTGTTCCAGGCCAGGTCTCAGCCTCTTTTTGCTTTGCCACTGTCCTGTTAACCATCTTGTAGAAGATAGTCTCCAACATGGACAATGATGGCGTGTAACTCACACGTTCGTTGGGAACCCCAAGAGGAAGGTATGATGCGCACAGCAGCAAGTTTTCCCTCAGAAAGAAACCAAGGTTTATCGAACCAGGAGGAGCCAAGAAGCACGTTGAAGGTTGATGGCGGCGGGATGTAGTGCGGCGCAACACCAGAGATTCCGGCGCCAACGTGGAACCTGCACAACACAACCAAAGTACTTTGCCCCAACGGAACAGTGAGGTTGTCAATCTCACCGGCTTGCTGTAACAAAGGATTAGATGTATAGTGTGGATGATGATTGTTTGCAAGAACAGTAAAGAACAATAGCAGCAAATTTGTATTTCAGATGTAAAGAATGGACCGGGGTCCACAGTTCACTAGAGGTGTCTCTCCCATAAGATAGCATGTTGGGTGAACAAATTACAGTCGGGCAATTGACAAATAAAGAGAGCATGACAATGCACATACATGATATGATGAATATTGTGAGATTTAATTGGGCATTACGACAAAGTACATAGACCGCTATCCAGCATGCATCTATGCCTAAAAAGTCCACCTTCGAGGTTATCATCCGAACCCCTTCCAGTATTAAGTTGCAAAACAACAGACAATTGCATTAAGTATGGTGCGTAATGTAATCAATAACTACATCCTCGGACATAGCATCAATGTTATATCCCTAGTGGCAACAGCACATCCACAACCTTAGAACTTTCTGTCACTGTCCCAGATTTAATGGAGGCATGAGCCCACTATCGAGCATAAATACTCCCTCTTGGAGTTAAGAGCAAAAATTGGCCAGAGCCTCTACTAATAACGGAGAGCATGCAAGATCATAAACAACACATAGGTAATAGATTGATAATCAACATAACATAGTATTCTCTATCCATCGGATCCCGACAAACACAACATATAGAATTACAGATAGATGATCTTGATCATGTTAGGCAGCTCACAAGATCCGACAATGAAGCACATGAGGAGAATACAACCATCTAGCTACTGCTATGGACCCATAGTCCAGGGGTGAACTACTCACTCATCACTCCGGAGGCGACCATGGCGGTGAAGAGTCCTCCGGGAGATGAATCCCCTCCCGGCGAGGTGCCGGAGGTGATCTCCAGAATCCCCGAGATGGGATTGGCGGCGGCGGCGTCTCAGTAAGGTTTTCCGTATCGTGGCTCTCGGTACTGGGGGTTTCGCGACGAAGGCTATTTGTAGGCGGAAGGGCAAGTAAAGGGGCGACGCGAGGGGCCCACACGACAGGGCCGCGCGGCCAGGGCCCAGGCTGCGCCGCCCTGGCGTTTCGCCGCCTCGTCGCCCCACTTCGTTACGTCTTCGGTCTTCTGGAAGCTTCGTGGCAAAATAGGACCCTGGGCGTTGATTTCGTCCAATTCCGAGAATATTTCTTTACTAGGATTTACGAAACCAAAAACAGCAGAAAACAAGCAATCGGCTCTTCGGCATCTCGTTAATAGGTTAGTGCCGGAAAATGCATAAATATGACATATAATGTGTATAAAACATGTAGATATCATCAATAATGTGGCATGGAACATAAGAAATTATCGATACGTCGGAGACGTATCAGCATCCCCAAGCTTAGTTCTCGCTCGTCCCGAGCAGGTAAACGATAACACGGATAATTTCTGGAGTGACATGCCATCATAACCTTGATCATACTATTGTAAACATATGTAATGAATGCAGCGATCAAAACAATGGTAATGACATGAGTAAACAAATGAATCATAAAGCAAAGACTTTTCATGAATAGCACTTCAAGACAAGCATCAATAAGTCTTGCATAAGAGTTAACTCATAAAGCAATGATTCAAAGTAAAGGTATTGAAGCAACACAAAGGAAGATTAAGTTTCAGCTGTTGCTTTCAACTTATAACATGTATATCTCATGGATAATTGTCAATATAGAGTAATATAACAAGTGCAATATGCAAGTATGTAGGAATCAATGCACAGTTCACACAAGTGTTTGCTTCTTGAGGTGGAGAGAAATAGGTGAACTGACTCAACATAAAAGTAAAAGAAAGGTCCTTCAAAGAGGAAAGCATCGATTGCTATATTTGTGCTAGAGCTTTTATTTTGAAAACATGAAACAATTTTGTCAACGGTAGTAATAAAGCATATGTATTATGTAAGTTATATCTTACAAGTTGCAAGCCTCATGCATAGTATACTAATAGTGCCCGCACCTTGTCCTAATTAGCTCGGACTACCGATCATCGCAATACACATGTTTTAACCAAGTGTCACAAAGGGGTACCTCTATGTCGCCTGTACAAAGGTCTAAGGAGAAAGCTCGCATTTTGGATTTCTCGCTTTTGATTATTCTCAACTTAGACATCCATACCGGTGAAAGAACATCTCTCACATTATGTTTTGTATGTTTGATGTCAATATATGTGATACACTAATGTTTGGTTAAGTGGTACAGGGATTACATAGATATTTATTCATGTGTGTTGGATTTGATCGTCTGTCAAAAGTTATCGGAAAAAGTTGGCCAGGCCGGATAATCCGGGCCGGATATTGTTGAAATATCCGGCCCCTCGCTTTTGGCTAAGTCTCTGAGGAAAAGCAGCGCAGTATAGGGGCCGGATTTTTGCCCGGATATTGTCCCGTATTGTACCGGGCCGGAATATCCGGGCCGGATATTTTGGAAATATCCGGCCCCTCGATTTTGGCTAAGGATCGGAAGAAAAACAAGTCCGGCATGGGGCCGGACATTTGGCCGGATAATGTCACAGTTTTGGCTCGAAGGCCGGATTATCCGGGGGCGGATTATCCGGCCCTTACTTAGGCCGGATTATCCGGCCCCGGAAGCTGCAACGGCTCATTTTGAGGGGAGGTATAAATACCCCCTTCTTCTACCTTGGTTGCTTGCTCAATCATTATACAAGAAATCTGCCAAGCCACCTCCATTAGAGCCACCTCAAGAAACACAAGATTTGCAAGATCTCCTTCCTCCCCCAACCAAAGCTCTTGATCTTTGGAGATTCGAAGGAGAAGACACCGATCTACATCCTCACCGAAGCGTTCTTCATTTCCCCCTCTCTTGTTTGAGGGATCTCATGCTAGTGTTCCTATTTGGTTCCCTAGTTGATTTGTTGTTGATGTGTTGTTGTTGATTGTTGTATTGTTACAGATTTGGGAGCCTCCAATTTGGTTGTGGATGTGTGCCCCAAGAACTTTGTAAAGGCCCGGTTTCCGCCTCGAGGAAATCCCTTAGTGGAAGTGGGCTAGGCCTTCGTGGCGTTGCTCACAGGAGATCTGAGTGAAGCCTTCGTGGCTGTTGGTTTGGCTAGCGTAGCAACCACACTCCTCCAAACGTAGACGTACCTTCTTGCAAAGGAAGGGAACTACGGGAATCATCTCCGTGTCATCGCGTGCTCCACTCTCGGTTACCTCTATCCCACTCTATCTCCTATTGCGTAGCTATACCTTGCTTAGTTGATATCCTTGTCATATAGGTAAATTCACTTAGTTGCATATCTAGAGAATTTACCTTTTGTGTCAAGCCTAAATTGAAAAAGAACTAAAAATTGGTTAGCACCTATTCACCCCCCCTCTAGGTGCGGCATACGATCCTTTCAACCGGGACAACATAGACAACAGATAATGGACTCCTCTTTAATGCATAAGCATGTGGCAAGAATTAGTGTTCTCATATGAGATTGACGATATATGTCCAAAACTGAAACTTCCACCATGATTCATGGCTTTAGTTAGCGGCCCAATGTTCTTCTCTAACAATATGCATGCTCTAACCAATAAAGTGGTAGATCTCCCTTACTTGAGACAAGACGGACATGCATAGCAACTCACATGATATTCAACAAAGAGTAGTTGATGGCGTCCCAGAAGCATGGTTATCGCACAACAAGCAACTTAATAAGAGATAAAGTGCATAAGTACATATTCAATACCACAATAGTTTTTAAGCTATTTGTCCCATGAGCTATATATTGCAAAGGCGAATAATGGAAATTTTAAAGGTAGCACTCAAGCAATTTACTTTGGAATGGCGGAGAAATACCATGTAGTAGGTAGGTATGTGATACGTCTCCAACGTATCGATAATTTCTTGTGTTCCATGCCACATTATTGATGTTATCTACATGTTTTATGCACACTTTATGTCATATTCGTGCATTTTCTGGAACTAACCTATTAACAAGATGCCGAAGTGCCGATTCGTCGTTTTCTCGCTGTTTTTGGTTTCAGAAATCCTAGTAAAGAAATATTCTCGGAATTGGACGAAATAAAAGCCCGGAGGCCTATTTTCTCACGAAGCTTCCGGAAGACCGAAGACGAGACGAAGAGGGGCCACGGGGAGCCAAACCCTAGGGCGGCGCGGCCCCCCTTGGCCGCGCGGCCCTGTGGTGTGGGCCCCCGTGCCGCCTCTCGACTTGCCCTTCCGCCTACAAATAGCCTCCGTGACGAAACCCCCAGCATCGAGAGCCACGATACGGAAAACATTACCGAGACGCCGTCGCCGCCGATCCCATCTCGGGGGATCCTGGAGATCGCCTCCGGCACCCGGCCGGAGAGGGGATTCATCTCCCGGAGGACTCTACACCGCCATGGTCGCCTCCGGAGTGATGTGTGAGTAGTCTACCCCTGGACTATGGGTCCATAGCAGTAGCTAGATGGTTGTCTTCTCCCCATTGTGCTATCATTGTCGGATCTTGTGAGCTGCCTATCATGATCAAGATCATCTATATGTAATTCTATATGTTGCGTTTGTTGGGATCCGATGAATAGAGAATACTTGTTATGTTGATTATCAAAGTTATGCTTATGTGTTGTTTATGATCTTGCATGCTCTCCGTTATTAGTAGATGCTCGGCCAAGTAGATGCTTTTAACTCCAAGAGGGAGTACTTATGCTCGATAGTGGGTTCATGCCCGCATTGACACCCGGGACGAGTGACGAAAGTTCTAAGGTTGTGTTGTGCTGTTGCCACTAGGGATAAAACATTGATGCTATGTCTAAGGATGTAGTTGTTGATTACATTACGCACCATACTTAATGCAATTGTCTGTTGCTTTGCAACTTAATACTGGAGGGGGTTCGGATGATAACCTCGAAGGTGGACTTTTTAGGCATAGATGCGGTTGGATGGCGGTCTATGTACTTTGTCGTAATGCCCAATTAAATCTCACTATACTCATCATGATATGTATGTGCATTGTCATGCTCTCTTTATTTGTCAATTGCCCAACTGTAATTTGTTCACCCAACATGCTGTTCGTCTTATGGGAGAGACACCTCTAGTGAACTGTGGACCCCGGTCCAATTCTCTTTACTCGAAATACAATCTACTGCAATACTTGTTTCTACTCGTTTTCCTGCAAACAATCATCTTCCACACAATACGGTTAATCCTTTGTTACAGCAAGCCGGTGAGATTGACAACCTCACTGCTTTCGTTGGGGCAAAGTACTTTGGTTGTGTTGTGCAGGTTCCACGTTGGCGCCGGAATCTCCGGTGTTGCGCCGCACTACATCCCGCCGCCATCAACCTTCAACGTGCTTCTTGGCTCCTCCTGGTTCGATAAACCTTGGTTTCTTTCGAGGGAAAACTTGCTCGCTGTGCTCATCATACCTTCCTCTTGGGGTTGCCCAACGAACGTGTGAAATACACGCCATCAAGCATATTTTCCGGCGCTCGTTGTCAGGGAGATCAAGACACGCCGCAAGGGGAGTCTCCACTTCTCAATCTCTTTACTTTGTTTTTGTCTTGCTTTATTTTATTTACTACTTTGTTTGCTGCACTAAATCAAAATACAAAAAAATTAGTTGCTAGTTTTACTTTATTTGCTATCTTGTTTGCTATATCGAAAACACAAAAAAATTAGTTTACTTGCATTTACTTTATCTAGTTTGCTTTATTTACTGTTGCTAAAATGGCCAACGCTGAAAATACTAAGTTGTGTGACTTCACAACCACAAATAATAATGATTTCTTATGCACACCTATTGCTCCACCTGCTACTACAGCAGAATTCTTTGAAATTAAACCTGCTTTACTGAATCTTGTCATGAAAGATCAATTTTCTGGAATTAGTTCCGATGATGCTGCTGCCCATCTTAATAATTTTGTTGAACTATGCGAAATGCAAAAATATAAAGATGTAGATGGTGATATTATTAAACTAAAATTGTTCCCTTTCTCATTAAGAGGAAGAGCTAAAGATTGGTTGCTATCTCTCGCCTAAGAATAGTATTGATTCATGGACTAAATGCAAGGATGCTTTTATTGGTAGATATTATCCCCCTGCTAAAATTATATCTTTGAGGAGTAGCATAATGAATTTTAAACAATTAGATACTGAACATGTTGCTCAAGCTTGGGAAAGAATGAAATCTCTGGTTAAAAATTGCCCAACCCATGGATCGACTACTTGGATGATCATCCAAACCTTCTATGCGGGACTAAATTTTTCTTCACGGAATTTATTGGATTCAGCTGCTGGAGGTACCTTTATGTCCATCACTCTTGGTGAAGCAACAAAGCTTCTTGATAATATGATGATCAACTACTCTGAATGGCACACGGAAAGAGCTCCACAAGGTAAGAAGGTAAA